>NC_139158.1:49498057-50098057 GCF_964270905.1 Leucopleurus acutus | reverse complement strand
AGTGCACCAATGATTAAGCATTTTTTTAAAAAATATTTACTTATTTAATTATGGCTGTGTTGGGTCTTCGTTGCTGCACGCGGGCTTTCTCTAGTTGCGGTGAGCGGGGGCTACTTTTTGCTGTGGGGCAGGGACTTCTCATTGAGGTGGCTGCTTCTCTTGTTGCACAGCACAGGCTCTAGGCATGTGGGTGTCAGTAGTTGTAGCGCGAAGGCTCTAGAGTGCAGTCTCAGTAGCTGTGGCACACAGGCTTAGTTGCTCCGCAGCATGTGGGATCTTTCCAGACCAGGGCTCGAACCGATGTCCCCTGCACTGGCAGGCGGATTCTTAACCACTGCGCCACCAGTGAAGTCCTGATGAAGCATCTTATTCAACCCTATACAAGCCTCAGTTTTATCATCTGTAAAATGGGGATAAGAAGTATTTCAGCAGGACTGTGATGAGGATTATATTGGACACTCTATGCCCAGTCGTTGACATGACCTCCTTGTTTGCTACCTGCTTCTCATGCTCCATTAACAGACTATAGTCCAAACTTCCCAACATGGCCTGCTAGACCTTCCACAGTCTTAAATTAACCTATTTTTCCAGCTGAATCTCTCTCCAACCCCTCGACCTCACAGGCTTCTAACTTTGGCCATGGTCTACCCTCCATGTCTCGTGGCTCATGCATTCCCTTTGGTGGGAATGTCCCTACCTCTCCATTCACACAGCAATCCCCAGCTCAAACATCACTATCTCCCAGATGCTTTTTCTCAGATGACCCATCTCTCCTCTGGTCTCTTCTACCCTTTCTTTAAACTGCTAGCATAGTGTCCCTAGTTTTGGCTCACCTGCTGAATCTGAGCTTGATGGCTACCATTGCTACCAGTGTACATCTCCTACTAATTCACCCCTGTATCTTCCTACTTCCCTGGCTACATGATTCCCAGGTCCATTTTAAGTTCCTTTTTCCAGTCAAAATTTTAAAAAATGGGGCTTCCCTGGTGGCACAGTGGTTGAGAGTCCGCCTGCCGATGCAGGGGACATGGGTTCGTGCCCCGGTCCGGGAAGATCCCACATGCCGCGGAGCGGCTGGGCCCGTGAGCCATGGCCACTGAGCCTGCGCGTCCGGAGCCTGCGCTCCACAGCGGGAGAGGCCACAACAGTGAGAGGCCCGCGTACCGCAAAAAAAAAAAAAAAAAATTTAAAAAGTGAATCCACTTTGGTACTCATATTCAAGTTGTGCTGACAAGATGTGTGCACATAGAAATCTTTGAACTTTGCTGATAAGAGGAAGCCTAGAATTTCAAGTCCATTCCTTCATTTAACAGATGAGGAAAGTAAAACCGAGAGAGACTGACAGGCTTGTCAAAGGCAACAGCTGGCTAACACAGAGAAAGAGAGACCCAGATGGTCTGACTTCCAGCTCAGTGGCTTTCCATGAGCTCAGTAGACTGGGTGAGGAATAGTTGATTCCGAAATCAGCATCCATTTCCTTCCTTTGGCTAACAGCCCTTTGATTTTCCTTTGAGGAGTTATTTTTCCTCAACTATCCATCCTTCTGACCCAGCTGGGAAGGATACTTCCCCAGCCCTAAGGTGGACAGGTGACCCTGGCAGGATGAATTAGCATGTTCTGTGCCCTTGGCTACATGATTGGTGTGTGATAGGCATGGAATTCAGCTAAGCTTAGTGAAGCAAAAGTCCAGAACTTTTGCTTGAATTGTGGAGGAGAAGTCTCTGCTCTGTGGGAATTTTTGCCATGAAGATGGCATCAGCTTTGCTCTGTTGTGGGGGAGTCACGTGGTTGGTGGAGGGCTTAATTGAGAATGAGGCGAACGCAAAGAGAGGAGAGCCCAAGAGGGAAGATGAGCAGGAGGAAGAGAGTGAATGAGAGAGAATGAGGGAGAGCGTGGAATCCAGAATAAATACATCATTTGAACCCCTGGATCCAGCTGTAGTTGAAGGAGGATACCTTGGAATTTTTAGACTCATAAGCCAGTAATTCTCTTCTTTGCTTAAGCCAATTTGATTAAGACTTATGTTACTTGTGATTGAAAGAGTCTTGAATTGTACATCATCTAACTCTCTTCCTTACTGATCATTTCTAGAGAGATTTTTAATAACTCAGGATTTTCTGGCTCAGTTACCCAAATGTTACTACATTTCTGAGCCTTAGTTTTCTCATATATTAACTGGGAACAGTAACACCTACTTCATATCTGGAAAAATAAAATAGTATACACTCAAAGCATCAGCACAGATTAGATGATCAATTAATGGTATTTATTATGATGGTCATTGATCTGATGTATCACACTTTGAGATTTGGACCATAGTGATTCTTGGGGTGTGTGTGTGTGTGTGTGTGTGTGTGTGTGTGTGTGTGTGTGGTTTATTTTAAATTTTCATATGTAGAACTAAAAATTTAAGGTCAGTTTGCAGGAGTGTTATCAGTATGCCACCATTAAAAGCATCATGTATGAACATATTTAAGTTATGTAGGGCCTCCTACCTGCCAAGCCCTCTTCCAAGCATTTTACAAACATTAACTCATTTAATCCTTATAACAAATTGAGAAGGCAGGTTCTGGGACTATCTCTGTTCTACAGATGGAGAAACTGAAGCACTTAGGAGAGTAAACATTTTTCCCATTGTCACGTAATTAGTAGCATCTGGAAGACTGAACATCTTTTCCAATGCCACATAGTTAATGAGTAACAGAGCTGGGACTTGAACCAGGCAGTCTTATGCTATAGGTCATACTTTCTGTCACTGTTTTTTGCTGCCTCTCGACAGAAGCCTATGGACCGTGGTCCCTTGACCAACAGCATCCGCATCGATTGGGAACTTTTTAGAAATGCAGATTCTCAGGTCCATCCCAGAACTACTGAATCAGAAACTCCCGGGGCTGAAGCATAGCCAACTGTATGTTGACAAGCCCTATAGGTGATTCTGATTTGGGCTAAAGTTTGAGAGCTCCTGTCCTAGATCATTACATTCAAGCCATAATTCACAGACTGGCTTCTTATAGTTCATTAAAGTAATGTGTTTAACCAATGACTTTTGAATGACTACTATGTGCTGTCATTGTACCTGTAGGTTTCACCAAACAAAGCAATAACGGAAGTGTTCCCTGGCAAACAAACAGTCAAATAAAGATGTAAATAAACACAAGATCCCAACTGTCATCTCTGATAATGTCTGGGAAGGAAAGAAGTGTGATACTAGAGCTATGACAAGGGATGGGAGCTGGTGGGGGTATCATAAAGTCTTTCCACAGTAAGTGATGTGTAGGAGGGGTCTGCAAAAATGATGATTCTCAACTTGCTGCACATGGCAATCAATCACCTGGAGCGCCTGAAAAATGCCACCTCTCAGGCTGCATCCCAGACCAGTCAAATCAGAAAGTCAGGGAGGGGGGAAGGTACTGGTTATTTTTCAGCTCCCTGGGTGATCCCAACTTGCAGCCTAGGTTTGGAGTCACATTATAGGCTCCATAGAAAGTAGTTAGACATTATGGAAGAGTGGGGAGAGTGAAGGTAGTGCCAAAACAAAGAGGCTTTGATAGAGAAAAAATAGGAAGGCATAAGATCTGTCCATGAATAATGCACTCAAATAATGCATCGAATACATTGATGACAGAACAGATTAGCTTCTAACTACAGGCTACTTATTAATAGATATATTTAGAAGAGAAGACAGGTTAGGAAGCCACAAGTGGAAAAAAATATGAAGAGATAGATGAATTCAGGTAGAGGAGTCTGAACTTATTTCACATAAAAATTTTCAATAAGCATTTCTGGAGTGACTACTAAGTGCTCTCTACTAGAAGCTCTAAAGATAAACTTGAATTTGCAAAGCTTTTTCACCCCCAATAATCTCACGGTCTTCTGATGTAATCCTTCTAGGAAAAGCAGTTTTTATTTTAATATAAAATTGTAACCTGCTTATGTTTATGTACCAACTCAGGTGGAAAATAATCAGAAAATACACGAACTGTAGTTCTGTGTGGCATCTTATTTTCAAGGCAATTTAAGTAACTGGATATAATTAGTTGAAAAAAGCATACTGTCTGAGACTCAAATGTGAAATATTGATTATATTTTGGCACCAATTAATAACTCCCCTGTATCCACACTCTGAGCAATGAAACTTCTCAGCTTCTGCCATCAAGAGATGGTTTCAAAACTATAATTTGAAAAGACACATGCACCCAGCCCTATGTTCATAGCAGCACCATTTACAATAGCTAAGACATGGTTTCCAACCTAAATGTCCATCGACAGATGAATGGATAAAGAAGATGTGGTACCTGTATACAATGGAATATTACTCAGCCATTAAAAGGATGAAATAATGCAATTTGCATGGATGAACCTAGAGATTATCATACTAAGTGAAATAAATCAAGGACAAATATATGATACCATTTATTTGTGGAATCTATAAAAAATGATACAAATGACCTTATTTACAAAACAGAAATAGAGTCACAGACATAAAAACAAACTTATGGTTACCAAAGGGGAAAGGAGATGGGGAGGAGGGACAGATTAGGAGTTTGAGATTAACAGATACACAGACACTACTATATATGAAATAAATAACAAGGACCTACTGTATAACACAGGGAACTATATTCAATATCCTGTAATAAACCACAATGTGGAAGACTATGAAAAAGAATATATATTTGTATATATGTATATATAATTGAATCACTTTCCTGTATACCAGAAACTAACACAATATTCTAAATCAACTATACTTCAATTTAAAAAATTAAAAAAAAAAAAAGATGGTCTCTTTTCAGCCTCTTGGCTGGATTTTTGAATTGCTTTGACCAGTAGAAAGCAGGGGAATTGATGACATGCCACAAGTCTTGGTCTCAAGAAGTCTTATGTGATCTTGTTCTCTTGCTCAGCTAGCCCAGTGAAGAATGAGAGACACCCGTGGCTCAAACGCCCCCGCTGCCGCAGCCAACAGCCAGTCAACACTCCCAGACTCAGAGTTATAAAAGTGACCCGTGGGGATCACAGATACATGATGGGGCCCAGCAAAGACAAGAAGAAGCATCCAGCTGAACCCAGCCTCAGTTGCTAAATCATAAGCTAAAGAAATGGTTATACTTTTAAGTCATTAAATTTTGGTGTGGTTTGTTAGACAGCAATAGCTAACTGATAATATGAGCTTTAGGAAACTTTACAATAATTTCCCATAATACATTTTGTACAATGAGTCAGGAGTCTCCTGAACTTGTGATCCTTGTGAGAGCAATATTAACTAAAAATAAAAGTTAGGAATGCTAACTATACTTTCTCTATTGCAGCTGTCAGCCTTTGCTGTTTTACTGTAATATAACTATCAAATTAATTTGGTTCAAACCAAAGACAGGGAGGTTTCTAAGTAGCAATGATTTGTCTATTTTGGTAGAAATGAGAACTTTAAAGGAACACGTTGAGTTTGTAATTGTGTGACATGTTACTTATTAGCAGGAGTGATTTTGGAGCAAGAGGCTCCAAGATGGCTTTTTGTTCTATTAAAAAATAATTCCAGAACCCTGCTTCCCAATTCAAGGGCACAAATAATTTAATTGAAGTCTATAAAACAGGACACATGAACAAGTCACTCTGTTTTCCTCACTCTACAATGTGTGTGTGTGTGTGTGTGTGTGTGTGTGTGTGTGTGTCTCACACTGCATTTGCTTTATTATCAGTCTTGATAAACTCCGAGGGAGAAAGCCACTTGATTTTGTCATGAAATGTCTCCAACACATCTTCCAGAGTGTGGGATCTTCTTTCAGGCCTCCATGTCTGAGTGCCATTTGCTAATGGGCCTTTCCCCCTGAGTGAGGAAGTTGGATCACTTGTTGGACGTGTGTCAGGGGGAGATAAGAGAGTGTGAGAAACATAGGGGGTCCTGTTGCATGGTTATATATTCTGGGTTATGCCCTTTTAATGATCTCTGTATAAGTTTTCTATCTTTGAATATACTTGTATATACATACAACATGAGAATCCCAAAGTTGGGAAATAGGAATTAAAAAAGATATATTAAACTCTGTTTTGATTTTAAAATACCAGTTATTTGCTCAGTTCCTGAAATATCCATTTTCAGTACATAAAGAGGTCTGTGCTTCTGAGAAGTGCATGGGTTTCCTGGCTGGGGTGCAGTGGTTCTCCCCCTGTCTACTTCTGCCAGCATCATTCTCCATTTCCCTGGAATGGAATCTGAGGGGACCACCTGCCATGGACCCATGCAAATAGTTCAGAGGCTCATGGGCAAGACAGTGTTCTACAGTTGATTTGAGACTGATTTGGAAGTTGGAAGTTTGGCTATAATTCTCGCCTGCCACTCTTTACTGAGTGATCTTGGGTGAGTCATTCAGCCACCAGCTAGTTCTCATTTCATTTAAAAAACAAGAAATTGGAGTTGACAATCTCTTGAGTTCCTTTATGGTTATTTCTTGTTACAATAACTGGGCAATGCTGGAAGACAGTGCTCACTGATACGACCACTGGATAGTATATTTGATTTTCATTTGTTCTGTTTGAGCTAAAATATTAGACCAAAGAACTTTAAGGTCTTCCCCCCACCGTCCTTCCCCATCTGACTCTAACAGCCATGTTTTGAACTCAAAAAAGTCCTTAATGCTTTTGTGCCCATATCCATGTAGTATTTGTAATTCAATATGGATTATGAAATAATTTAGAGATTTCCATTTAATATGCTTAAAGTGAAAATTTGGTTGCTTAAAAGGGTATGTTACAATTTTTTTGGAGTTTTTACTCGTATAAACTTGAAATAATGCATGTGATTCTCTGGTTCTGGAACTCCTTATCAGAAGAGTCATAGATCTTTTCGCAACTCCATTAAGCTATCTCTGCAGAAACATATTCCAATGCAAAGGTTTAGTTAAGAGTTATACTGTTAACCAGAGGATGCTGCCCTTTTAAGAAAAGAAAGCTTTCCTTTTTGGGAAAAATATTTGATCAACTTTGGCTAAGTCTTAAGCAATAATTTATGGGTTTCAGTTGACCCATTTGTCATGGGTCTAGGCAAAATAAGTTTTCTATTGATAAGATGTCTCCTGTGATTACACTTTATCTTTGGAACGGGATCTAAGGATGGAAGAAAGAGAGATGATGAGAAATGTATCTTCTTTTCCCTGGGAAAGCTTTGGAGAAAGGCATCCTTTACCACACAGTTCCTCCCCCATTTCATGTGTGATAAACTCTGATGCATCACATCCTGAAGTCTGTATGATCAGATGCACCTTTGCTGGTGTAAGACACTTATAAGGACAATAATGCAGGGGACTAACCCATGATATTTTGCTCTATTATACTGATATGACAGTTGGGGCAGGCTAGTTTATACGGCAAAATCTTACAGAATTTCTTATTTGCACTGCTCACTACAGTCGCATTCTATGGTTTATAAATCTTGACAGTGACAACCTAGTAGGTGTTTTGGTTGGTTGGTTGTTTTGTTTTGTTTTTTATTTTGTTTTGATTTGTGTGTGTGTGTGTGTGTGTGTAGTGTGTTAGCATTTTACTGAAGTGTGATCCACATGCAGAAAAGTGAACATATCACAAGCAGACAGTTTGAAACTGAATAGATGTGTAACCAACACCCAGATCAAGAAAAAGCCCTTTTCCAGCTCCCCGGGACTCTCCCTCCCAACCTCTCCCCGACCCAGAGTAACCTCCCTCCTGATTTCTAACAGCATGATTTAGTTCTGCTTAGTTTAGTCTTTATATAAAATGAACTGTACAGTATTACTCTTTAGGGTCTGACTTCTTTTGCTCAACATTATGTTTGTGGGTTTCTTGCACATCCTTGTCATTGCTGTTTTGTAGTCCCTTGTATGAAAACACACAACTCATTTATTCAATCCACTGTTGAGGTGCATTTGGGCAATTTCCACTTTGGGGCTGTTAGCAATAATGCTGCTCTGAACACTCTAATGCATATCTTCCAGGGAACATATATACACATTTCTCTTAGGAATATGCCTACATGTGGAATTTATGGGTCAGAGGTATACATTTTTTCCAAAGTTATAATATTAGAGTTGAGTATGCAGAATTGACTAAGCTATGAAACCAAACATTCATTTGTTTGAAACCTGAAGTAAGTGCTGTTGGGGAAAAGAGAAGAATGTGAAGGAACATAACATTTTTATTCACGGGAGTACATTCCAGTGTTTCCAAGCTAAGGTTGTCCTTCTAGACAACGGCAGGATTTGGAAAGCGTGCTGACACGGCCCCTTCTGCGGGGCTGCTCCTGGCCCAGCATTCTTGCCACATCAACTCTTCTAGCCCAAATCTTGTCAGTGTTACGGGAAGTGGCCTTGGCTCCTTTGTGCTCAGTTCCGGCCCCAGGTTGCTCATCGCTCCCTGTGCCCATTTGAGGTAACACACTGACAGCTGTCAAGATGAATCATGGCTCTTCCTCAGACACACAGAGAGACCAAGTTTGTGACTAATAGACAAAACCTCTGGACACAGGCTGAGCCACCGAGAGCCACCCTTGTCCAGGCAAGTTAAGGCCTGAGGTGCAACTTCTGACAGCCAGCAGGGAAAGCAAACTTTGGCAGAACAGTGGTGTTTATTTGCTTCTCTGATTTTGAAGACACTTAGCTTTCTCTCAACCCTCCTTATTTCCTCCAAAAAGTTGTATTAGCTTATTTGTGGCCCCTGATGTGTGTCTGCCTGTTTATGCATGTGCTCAGAATCCAGGGAGCGTGGCATGAATAATAAATGCCTCAAGGGAGATGTGATCTCAATGCTGATGCCAGTGGGCATTGAGCACTACCTTCCTCCTGCCCGTAGTTTACTCTCTCTGACTCTCCCTTTTCTTCTGCACAGATAGATTAAAATAATGAAGGACTTGAAAGTTTTGAGGAGAAATGAGATATGAGGAAGTACAATGGGGATCTTTGGGTGGGAGATACTGATTATCTGCATAGATGTTTCAGGTCTCCTTAGTTTTTCTTGGAAACCATTTGGCTTTCAAGTTGGCTTTCTCAGACGTTACTTAAAGGTTGTGTGTGCATGTGTGTTGGGAAGATGTCACCACCAGGTTTCACAATCACCTGTGTGCTGCCGGTTCTGCAGTACCTTCATGGAACCAGCCCATTGCAAAAGAGTGTGCGATATTGTTGGCTACAAGTAGGTATTTCCTTGCATATGAGTTGGGTGACATTTTGAATCCCTTGGAATTGGCCTCCTCGCTTTGCAACATCCTTCTGTCATCCTTCAAGAGAACTTGCTCCAAGGACAGAAGAGGTGGGGTTTAACTTAATTTCAAGAGACTGGACAATTTCATTCTCACCTGCTGAAAGCACCATGTTTATTGAAAAGGAACTTTCAGAGTGGACTCAATTAAGCCCAGACAGTTTAATTTAACGTGTTCTTAATTGTAAGGGGTTATTTTTTCTGGCATAGGGCCACCCAGAATTTTATCTGCAAGTTCCCCAGATAATCTCCATCTTCTTGCACAATTTTATCAGTGATGTTCAGAATTCCACTGCAGTGGAACATTCCAGGGTTTTTCTTTTCTTTCTTTCTTTCTTTCTTTTTTTTTTTTTTGAGTTTGTTTTACATCATTTGAGGGTGTATAAATTGGTGGATGTTGGCAGCTTTCCTCTTCACAAATCTACAACCTGTCTCCAGAGGTCAAGGCTGTTTCCTGTAGAACTGGAGGTGTCTAACAATGGCAGGCCCATCCTTATGTTCAGTGATTCACTCTCTGTCTCAAACTTCCCATTGTTATTGCCTGATCATTTTTACAAAGTAGGGCCTATTGCCATCTCTGATGTGAAAAGAGTAAAGGTAGAGATAGGGATGGAGGAGTTAGCATTAGGGAAAGAGGTATCATTGGCCTCCACCCCAGTGCTTTTCAAAGTATAGTCTCTGGACCTGCAGCATCAGCATCACTTGAAAACGTCTTATATAAGCAAACCTACTGAATCAGAAATTCTGGGGCTGGGCCCAGCAATCTGTGTTTTAACAGATAATTCTGAAACAGCTAAAGTTCGGGATCAATTTCTCTCATAAAAGATTACCTTTGGCAGTCTTAAATATTAAGGCATTGTAAGCTTTGGGAGCAGTGTCACTGTTTAGGTATTTTTTAGTTTTGTTTGTTTTTGGCCATTTGCTTTTGGTGTTCAGTGGGGGTAATTTGTACTGTGAGTAAGATGAGAGATATAATGTAAACACACATAAACTATTGGGTATAATTTCCTTAAGCCTGGGCTCTCTTCTCCAGGGGAAGGATGACAGGAGAACTGCTGGGAAGTATATTGAATATCCATCTCTTCACCTTGTATATATGAAAAAAATGGGATTACAGCTCTCATCTTAGGCTTGTAACCTGAATGTCTTCTAGACCAGGCTCTTCCTCTTGATTATTTATTTATTTATTTATTTATTGGTACGCGGTCCTCTCCCATTGCGGAGCACAGGCTCCGGACGCGCAGGCTCAGCGGCCATGGCTCACGGGCCCAGCCGCTCCGCAGCATGTGGGATCTTCTCGGACCGGGGCACGAACCCGCGTCCCCTGCATCAGCAGGCAGACTCTCAACCACTGTGCCACCAGGGAAGCCCCCTCTTGATTTTTTGAATAGGTTTCTAACAGTCTTTTTTTTTTTTTGATGTTTTCTTTTGCATGGTTGCTTCGAAACAGTGTTTTGGTTTTCTGGGTTTTTTCTTCTATTTCTTTCTGGAAATTTCTCTTAGGGCATCCTTAATTATGGGCTTCTCTTGAGTATATATGACAACAGAAAACTCTGAGTTACAACTGGAAAGAATAGAATTCAGAAGAAGGCTGTCTTACTACTGCTATAGTTGTCAAGTCATAATAGTTGTTCCACAGTGTGTCATAATAGTTGTTCCACAGTGTGTCTGTTGTGGGATAAATAAAGGATTGGTGGATTCACTTCCCAAAACTTCAAATTAATGTGTGACTTTGTGTGATTGGTGAGGAGAAATCATGGAGCAACAAATCATCGTGTGTTAATTTCCATGTCAAATTGATGGAAAGCTTTGACAACTGCCTGTTTAATTATTGGATGATCAACTCCATGTGTCTAGTTAAGGTACAATAGTCTGCCTCTACCTGAAGTATGTGCAAGGGCTTTTGAAATGCACAGTCTACTTCTCAAGTAGGTTATATCATTGGCTGGTAACTTTTAGAACTTCTTTTCTCCTTAAAGAAAGCATAGAGTAGAAATTTAACATGCCCTATCCCCCACACAAAAAAAAACATTAGATGAAAAGAATAGTTGATTCCATTGGAGAACTAGATATTAGGAAAGTACCCAAAATATAATCAAATGGATTGAAACTTTAGGAATCCAGTGAACTATTTTAAAGGGATAACAAACTAATATAGAGACTTCTAATTGGTTATAAAACAATTTGTCAAGTATTTCAGGACAAAGATGAAGGTGGTAAATTTATCTGAAATAGTTTAACTCCACTGTAATAACAAATGTAAACATCTAAACGTATGCCTCAGACTAACATTTTCTTTGAAAGAGGAAACCATGGGAGACCTTGCAAATGCTTCAGGAAAACAAGGCGATGCAATTATATACTGCAGAGCATAGGCTCTGTATGAAAACTGTTTTTCTCTTTGGAACTTGAAAGCTCCACTCCCCTCTGCTGTCTTCAAAGGCATTCCACACTAGGCAAAGTGACTTAATGACAGCTCTGCTGGCTAAGGCTGGGCAGAAAGGTCTGGAGCTGGAACCTCAAGTCCCTGCCCGCTCTCAGTCACTCTGCTCCCCCGATCCTTGCTTCACACACCACATCCAGCTGTCTTTCAGGGGCCCATCTGGGAGCCAGGTTAGCCCCAGAATGCCCTAGAGCCCTGAGATGCCTCCATCTCATTTATTTGTTTACTCTCTCCCTGCCAGTTACATCAAGCTGTTCATTAGGATGAAGGTTAGGATTCTTGAATCAAATCCAACTGATCGATTCTGAAGCGCTCTGCTTTCAAACTCATTTAACTAATATTAGTGTTAGTGCTTTCAGAAAGGTACTTTAAAAAATCATTGTTGAGGTATAATTTACATACAATAAAATGTCAGATAGGAAATGTGGAGTTTGATGAGTTAGGCTAATGTATACAAGTATGCTGGCAATTAAGAAATACAGCATTTTCATCAGTCCAGAAAGATGCCTGTTGTCTCTTAGCAGTCACCTCCAGCCCTACCCCAGGCAACCGCTGATCTGATTTCTATCACCATACATTAACCTTGCCTGTCCTAGAACTTCACACAAATGGAGTCATACAGTATATACACTTTTATGTCTGGCTTCTTTCACTCAACATAATGTAAACATCCAAATTTACACACCAGCCTAACATTTTCTTTGAAAGAGGAAACCATGGAAGGCTTTGAGAAACGTTCAGGAAAAGAAGCCAATTCACCTGTTTTGTTGTACAGAGCATTTTGCTCCTTTGCATCACTGCATAGTATCCTATTCTATGAATATATCCAATATCCTATTAATGGATATTCAGGTTGTTATATATTAAGATTCAATAAACATTTGTGTACAAGTCTTTTAGTGGATATATGTTTTGATTTCTCTTGAGTAAATACCTGGGAAGTGGAATTGTTTGGTGATGTTTAACTTTGTAAGCAAAGTCCAAATTATTTTTGAGTGGTTGCTCATAGACACTCTATGAGGGTTTCTGTTCTGCCACATACTTGTCAACACTTGATATTGTCAGTCTTTTTAATTTTAGCCATTCTAGTAGGTTTAAATGGCATCTCATTGTGGGATGGTAAGGGTTTTTTATTTTTTAAATCTCTGATCCCCTTTTCGGTTTCCTTGCTGGTAATTCTAACAAGGGACCAATCAATTTAGAAGATACTGTAGAGATGTAAAAAACTGCCCAGAATGAAATGGACAGATATCACTAGCTCACTTCACAGCTCATTAACTACTGGCTTGTGATTAAACTGCAAACTTTAGGGCATTGTATCTATTTTCCCTCTTTCTTGGAAACTTAATCTATCTGAATATTTTATCTTTCAACATTACAATTTCTTTAAAGAAGGCAAAAACTGAAGGAAGTCATGTTATTAGTTTCATAAGGCTGACATAACAAATTACCACAAACTTGGTGGCCTAAAACAACAAAAATTTATTCTCTCACAGTTCTGGAGACCAGAGGTCTGAAATCAGCTCCCCTGGACCAAAATCAAGGTGTCCACAGGGCCATGCTCCCTCTACACACTCTAGGGGAGAATCCGTTCCCTGCTTCTTCCAGCTTCTGGTGGCTGCTAGCTTTTCTTGGCTTGTGGTCACATCACTCCAATCTCTGCTGCTGTCTTCACATTGATACCTCCTCTGTGTATGTCTGCCTCTCTCTCTCTTATAAGAACACTTGTGATTGTGTTAGAGCCCAACTGGATAATCCAGCATACTACCCCCATCTCAAAATCCTTAACCACATCTGCAGAGGTCCTTGTTCCAAATAAGTAATATTTAGAGATATTAATATTTACAGATATTTTGGTAGGGATTTAAGGGGTAGATTTTTCAGCTTAGCACAGACATTCAGCCTTAAATGTAGTTGTGTCTAAAGGTGAGGTTCCTTACCTCTTTTGAGGAAGAAAGGTAAAGGATGCCTGGTAGAATAAGAAAAATACATGAATATACAGATTCTATGAAATTCCTGTAGGTTCCTATGACCCTCTGGAACTCATCCATGAATATCAGGAATAAAACACCATTATGAGGAGAAATGGAGCCCAAACCCAGGTGCACTAGACTGTATTGTTGTTCATAATTCTTCCTTCCCTCCAGCCCTTCTCATGGATTCCTTGTAGGCAGACTCTTCTTTCCCTCCCTACTACTGAGCGTGAGTTTCACTACATGACTTGGCCAGTGAGATGTAAGCAGAAGTGATACTGTGTACTTCCAAATTGGGCCTTTAGGAGGTTTGGCAAGCTTCCATCACCTCTTCTGGAACTCTGATCTCCACCATGAAAATATCTTGCCTCAGGTGGTCATTGCTTCTTCCTTCTGGGTCCTGGCAGAAAGACTTGTGGAGTAAACCTGTACCTGACCCAAAGTGGCATCCAGCCTGGTCCAGAGAAGCCCAGTGAACTCCTTCTGGACCACAGCTTGCCTGAAGGTCTGTAAGCATGAATTAAATGTTTGTTGTAAGTCACTGAGATTTTTGAGTTGTTAGGTAGCATCATCACACAAAAGCTGATTGATGCACCATATTTAAATCTCCATCTACTTTTCTACTCTGGCAAGCTGTCTTGGACAGTGGAGAAAGAAAACCTTAGAGTATTCATCACCTTCCTCCCTCTAAAATCCTAGAGCACCAGTTAAACAGCCACCTCCTCATTTCCCCTTTCCTGCTGCCCTTAGGAAATGAGTCAAAAGAGCTTCCTAAACCAAAGGCACTCTAGTCCCCAAAGAAAATGCCAAATCATGATACATTAAATGGTTCTCAACATCAAATGGCTCATAACTCCAAAAAGGAAAATGAGCAGAATAAACAGTTCTCTTCCCTTATAATGGGAGAAAATATTTGCAAATGAATCAACGGACAAAGGATTAATCTCCAAAATATATAAACAGCTCATGCAGCTCAATATTAAAAAAAAAAAACAACCTAATCAAAACATGGGCAGAAGACCTAAATAGACATACCTCTGAAGATATGCAGATGGCCAAGAGGCACATGAAAAGCTGTTCAAAATCACTAATTATTAGAGAAATGCAAATCAAAACTACAATGTAGAATGGGCATCATTAGAAAATCTACAAACAACAAATGCTGGAGAGGGTATGGAGAAAAGGGAACCCTCTTACACTGCTGGTGGGAATTTAAATTGATACAGCCACTATGGAGAACAGTATGGAAGTTTCTTAAAAAACTAAAAATAGAATTACCATATGACCCAGCAATCCCACTACTGGGCATATGCCCAGAGAAAACCATAATTCAAAAAGACACATGCACCCCAATGTTCATTGCAGCTCTGTTTACAATAGCCAGGTCATGGAAGCAAACTAAATGCCCAACAGACGAATGGATAAAGAAGATGTGGTACATATACACAATGGAATATTACTCAACCATAAAAAGGAACAAAATTGGGTCATTTGTAGAGATGTGGATGGACCTAGAGACTGTCATACAGAGTGAAGTAAATGAGAAAGAGAAAAACAAATATCGTATATTAACACATATATGTGGAATCTAGAAAAAATGGTACAGATGAACTGGTTTGCAAAGCAGAAATAGAGACACAGATGTAGAGAACAAAAGTATGGACACCAAGGGGGGAAAGTGGTGGGGGTGGCTGGTGGTGTGATGAATTGGGATATTGGGATTGACATATATACACTAATATGTATAAAATAGATAACTAATAAGAACCTGCTATATAAAAAATAAATAAAATTAAAAAAATAAGCAGTTCTCTTCTTTCACTTAAAAGTGAACCCCAATTTCACAATGTCTAGAGTCAAAGCAGAGGGGAGGAAGCTGCCATCTTTTTCCTGGAGTCTGGGGAAATATTTGTCTTTCCTAAGTTTTTTGATACTTGTTGATTTCAGGGACCTAACAAAAGGAGATGGAGCTGGGGGTGAGAGGAGTTAAGGGCTCCAACCCTGGACTTGAACATCTGTAAAACAGGCAATTACCATGCTTCCCTCATGAATCCCACAACATTGAATGCACTTTGGTTTCATTCTTAGGCAAAATTTCATTGTGTACAATGCTAGTATTTGTAAAACCTGTGCAGGTTTGACGTTACTTTTGGTAAAACAAACAACAAACAACAGTATTCCCTCCCCTAAATTTCACCTAATTGTATTCACTTCGTTCATGCCAGTGTTCTGTATGCACTCTTCTTATGGGGACATTGGTAGCAAGTTATAGCCAAGCTTTTAATCGAGAGAAATGCTTATTAACCCTAAAATTCCATCATCTAAGAATTTTCATTTAAATGACACTTTTTGTTGTTGTTCAATATTAGAAAACAAAGATAATGGAAATTTATAGTTGTCTTAAATGAATTCCTTCCCTGAGTTCAGTGCTAGGGCTTCCCCCACCAAAAATTAGCAAATGATGCTTGCGGAAAAATATAAAGAATTGCTGATACGAAAGCAGCTCTAAAATTCAATAGTGCTGATGGTATTATAGATAGAAGAAGATGAGAGTAGGGAGAATAGTGTATCTTAGAGAAGGCAGTTTGTATGTTACCCTTTATGAGGTGGCTGGAGGAATAGGAAGTTTATCATGTCAAGCTACCCTCACCTGTAATAGTGAGGTCTGAACTTTGTTCAGCTGGATATACTTAAAGTCATTAAAATGTGGCAGATACAAAAGTGGTTCTGTCTCCTCCATTTGAGGTTTCCAACATAAATTATTACCTTGCATGATACACTTAAAGTCAGGTCTGTTTTGTATCAATGCTAAATTAAAATGGAAAAATAAAGCCAGAGAAGATGCTAAAGTTCACCGATGTAGTAAAAAGTGAAAAGAAAGCAAAATGACGTTCCATTTTCCAAAAGGCTACCAGTTCTGACTTTGATGTTGAGATTGTTCAGTTACCATGGAAAGTGAAAGATGTTCCATAATCATTAAATTGTCATTTTCCCCCATCCTGAGCATTGTAGTGCATTTCCTGTCTCAGTGAAGCAAGATAAATTAGGTTCAGGAATCTCCATGGAAAAGGCCACTTTTCATTCTGTGTAGTGCTGACCTTTCTTTCCTTTCTAATAAATACAGTCTTGAAATCCTCTTTACCTACTGATGCAGTCCTGTCTCAGAATGGCATTCAGGTTCTTATGCCATTGTACAGTTTTATTCTCTTCTGAGGCATCATCACCTTTGTAATATTTAAATAGTTGGATATTACTTTATGCTGCATTTAAGGTTTTTCAGCATATTTGTGCTTGTTTGAGAGGTAATAGTTGTCACTGGCATTCTAACAGAAAGTAACACAAAAAAATTGAGTTATTTTAAAACATCCACTATGTTGGATGTATGACATCTAGTCAACAGGGAAATAGATTTGGTAATGACTATTTGTTGGATCTCAGATTCTTCTTGCTTGTTTAACACATATGCCAAAGACAAGCCTTGTTTAAAACATTCTTAAAATATCCGTGTGTATACTGTTAAAAGAGGCAGATGAGGCTTAGCAAGGTGACCTGATCTGGAGAACAGAGCTCTGTGGTGGGAAGCCCACCTTCTAATTTTGGTTCCATCTGTTTTCATTAACCTCTCAGAGTTTATATCATTTGGTTACAACAGAGTCAGGGTCAAATCTGTTCAGTTATTTCCCACTGATGTGGTGAATGTAATCATCTACTTGATCCTCTGGTTTGATTTTTTTTTTCTCTTTGGATAGAATCTCCTGCACCCCATCTTCAGGTTAGGTTCCACTGAAGAGCCAGAACCAATCTTGTTCTTAGGGGTTCAGTATCCTGGAAGATGAAGTATTCATGCAACCATATTACCCATTTCTAGAAAGTGGGTTTCTCTCCTGTTTCCATCCTACTCACTCCCCTTCCAATGTGAAGCTGGCGTGCCTCCATCAAGGGGTATGGTTTCTGTTCCCTCCCCTTGAAACTGGATGGACCTTTTTAACTGCCTTGATCAACACAATGTAGACGTGAGGCTCCCTGAATTCAGAGGTGAGGCCATGAAAGGCCATGTGGTATGCTCTCTCTCTCTCTCTCTCTCTCTCTCTCACACACACACACACACACACACACACACACACACACTTGCTATGGGAAGTCAGGTGCCACACTCAGACTTGCCCACCATATGAGTAAGCCACGGTGGAGCTGCATCATCTAGACTCAATTGACTAAAGTATCCCCAACCCGAACTCCCCACAACAGATAACTGCAACCATATGAGAGAACTTAAGGAAGCCCTTTCCAAATTCTCGACCAATGGAACTGTGAAAGCAAACACAGATTGTTATTTTAAGCTACTACCTGCTGTGATAGAGAACCAAACAGAGGGTTTACTAAAGGAGCTATTAAAGAATCTGAGGGCAGGCTGAGGATAACGACAAAGGCGGTACAGTATCCTGGAGCTTCTAACAACCAGGCTGTTACCACTCCCAGGCCTTGGAAGCACGGAGCTGTGGAGAGAGGTCCCACTGGAGAGAAGCAGGGGCCTTTGGTCAAGGGATACAGCCAGCCAGCACAATCTCTCAGGAAGATAACTGGGAGGAATAACACCTCACCTCATTCTTTCTCTTTTAAGTCTCTGGCTGAGGGGCTCCACATGGGCCATTGGCCAAATCCAAGCATCAGAGGATGAATTGGCCTTTAATAAACAAAGATACTGGGAGAGCTTGATTAGCAGGAAATACACAAAGGAAGAAGCAAGCTTTTAACCAAGATTGAGAATATGTTTTTCATTCTGAGTAACCTGATAATGGGGAAGATGATGCTAAATCATGTGTGAGGTTGGTCAAATTTTGGTCTCATAGGAACCTACTTTCTCTTTAAATGAGAATCATGATTTTTTACTCACCAGATAATTAATGGGCATTTATTATGCCAACAGTGTTGTGTTAGATGATGCAAGGAAGAGATGAGCAGTCATAATTAGTGTCCTTAAGAAAGAAAAATGTTTGATCAAGGGCCAAATTTTTCCCTTACTTTAAGAGTTACTTTTCTCTCCTCATAATGAATCTCATTTAGAAAATACCTTATAGATTATTAATAATGTTGGCCAAAGAGAACCCTGCTTGTATATCTGCAATAGATGTCAGAATGTTTATGGACAGTGGTCTCCAACCTTTTTGGCACCAGGGACCAGTTTCTCGGAAGACAATTTTCCCGCAGACATGGTTTCGAGATGACTCAAGCACATTACATTTATTGTGAACTTTATTTCTATTATTATTACTTTTTTTTTTTTTTTTTTTTTTTTTTGCAGTACACGGGTCTCTCACTGCTGTGGCCTCTCCCGTTGCGGAGCACAGGCTCCGGACGCACAGGCTTAGCGGCCATGGCTCACGGCCCCAGCCGCTCTGCGGCATGTGGGATCCTCCCGGACCGGGGCACTAACCCGTGTCCCCTGCATCGGCAGGTGGACTCTCAACCACTGTGCCACCAGGGAAGCCCTATTATTACATTGTAACATATAATGAAATAGTTATACAACTCACCATAATGCAGAATCAGTGGGAGCCCTGAGCTTGTTTTCCTGCCACAAATGGTCCCATCTGGGGGTGATGGGAGACAGTGACACCCAAAGTGTGTTGCTTATATTTAGTCCACTCCATAATCTTGTTTTGGTTGCTGTCACTGAAGAAAAGCCTGCCTCACAAAGATAGGATGTTGGAAATGGAAGCAGGCTTTTCAGTGCTTTTGTGGCCATCTCAGGATATTTCGCCTTTACTTTAATGCAGAACATATGGAGATTTGAAGTTGTCTCAAACATACTTTTAAGGCCACCGTTATTCGCGATCTCAAGCAGTTGATCCTCTTCTAGCACGGACAAAGTCGATTCACCTGGCTTATTCACAAATGGGTCGCAGATCTATTCCTTCCCAGTTTTTTTTGGAGGGGGGTGTCTTTTGTGGCTGGGAAGTAATGCTCAAACTCTTTTGAAAGCTGAGATCGGTGATCATGCACTGGCTGGGAGAAAGAAGGCCCTGGCTCAGTCTCTTTCAAAATCTCTGTTAATGTTTGAAACATGTCAAAAATCCCAATGTTCACTCGACGCCCCCATAATTCCAGTTTGGCTTTGAATGCAGCCACTTCATCTGCCGACTTGAACACAGCTGTCGTTCTTCCCTGAAGTGACAGATTGAGTTCATTGAGCAGGTTACAGGTCAGACAAGGAAGCAAATTTTGCGACCCATTCTGTGTCACTGAAATGTGCTGCCAGTGGTGGCTCTTTTTCTAAAAGAAATCTCTGGAGTGGCTCTCATAACTCAAAAACTCTGGCAAGTGATCTACCTTTAGGAAGCCATCTCACTTCTGTGTATAAGAGAAGATGTGTGTGCTCTGCTTCCATCTCTTCACAGAGCTGTGTAAACAGACATAAGTTAGGGCATGTACTTTAACGTGGTTGATAATTTTAATCACATCCTGCAAAACGTTGTTAACTTCAGGTGACATTTTTCGGCTAGCCAGCATTTCTCTATGGATGACACAGTGCATAGACTCACATTCAGAAGCAACCTCTTTGACCCGAGTAGTGAAACCAGAAAGCCATCCAGTCATGGCAGCCACTTTGTCCGTGCATATACCAACACAAAATGACCAATTCAGTTTTCCTGATATGTAATCATTCAAAGACTTGAATAGTTCTGCAGTTGTGGTGTTGGTTGGCAACAAAAGTGCACATAACATACCCTCATGTACATCCTCCTGAAAAATACATTGCACAAAACCCAGCATTGTTGCCTTGTTGTCAACATCGGTAGATGGATTGTATACCATGGTGACTCATTAATCCTCCCTAACAATTGTGCCTCAATATCCTCTGCTATTTCATCAATTCATCTAGTTATGGAGCTAGCCAAAAGAGGAACACGTGCCACCTTTTGAACTGCAGCCTCTCCTAAAAGTTCACGACAAATGTCCTTAGCAGCAGGCAGGATCAACTCTTCACCAATAGTAAAGGGCTTCTTAGCTTTAGCAATGCGGTTAGCCAATAAGAATGATGATCTCAGTGTAGACACATTTGATGAGGTGGTGGCCTTCAATAATTGTTTCTGTTCTTCATGTTCACGTTTTTTTCTGTTGAAAAACTCCAAAGGCTTGTCTTTTAATGCAGGGTGCGTGGTCTCCATGTGGCGAAGCAGTTTTGAAGGTTTCATGGCTTCGTTGGATAGCTGGTCGCCACATATTATACAAAGCAGGCTTGGAGAATGTGAATCACCTGTTGCAATGAACCCGTAATTTAAGTAGGACTCTTGATATTTTCTTTTAAATGCATTTTTCTTTTTTGTTGGCAGTCTTAGAGTCTTCTGCTGCCTCATCATTGGGTCTTTCCCTCTTTTCAAAGAAGCTCTCCAGCGACGTTTGTTTTTTACTCGATTTGGCTAGGGTTAGCTGTGGGCTTACCAAAACTGTGACTAAGACAAGTGTGCAGTAAGGGAAAGCGACATGGATGGAAGTGGTAAATAAAATAATGGGTGGGCCACACGCGGACTAAAATAAGTGTCGGATTCTGACCTAAAGCCTGCCACCAGATACAGCTGTACCATTGAAATACAACAACTCACTTTCCACTATAAAGCTGCCACCAGATGTGGCTTAATTGTCACTTGCCACTCATTTGATAGGGTTTTGATATGAGTCTGCAAGCAATTGATTTATTATGGTCTCTGTGCAATCAAACCTCTCTGCTAATGATAATCTGTATTTGCAGCCGCTCCCCAGTGCTAGCATCACCACCTCAGCTCCACCTCAGATCATCAGGCATTAGATTCTCATAAGGAGCACGTAACCTAGATCCCTCGCATGCGCAGTTCACTGTAGGGTTCACGCTCCTATGAGGATATAATGCTCCCTCTGACCTGACAGGAGGCGGAGCTCAGGTGGTAATGCAAGCGATGGGGAGCGGCTGTAAATACAGATGAAGCTTCACTCGCTTGCCCGCTGCTTACCTCCTGTTGTGTGGCCCAGTTCCTAAGAGGCCAAGGACAATTACCAGTCCATGGCCCAGGGGTTGGAGACCCCTGTTTATGGACACTCATCTGGATTTATGACACAGGGAGAAGACTGTGGTTGAAAGGTATAGAGTCATAGAGGCTTAATTAAGGTGGTACAGCTAATTGGTGACAGAGATGAAATAATTTTCATATATCTCCAGGATTTCCAGTTTAATATTCTTTCACATTAGACTGAAATCCCTTGCTCTAAAAAGTGTGTGGTTTTCCAGATCCATAAAGCCAACAAGTATTCTGATGAATCTTAATATGCTTAAAGGAGAAATCATTTTCCTACAGTGGATACAGAGTCTGGCATGCAACAGGTATTCAGTAATTATTGCTGAATGAATCAATGACAGGAACCTTCAGACAAACCCAGTCAAATTCTGTTTCCTTTCTCTTCCAGTCTGCATTGTGCAATGTTATCCTTAATTCAACCCTAAATCTATTTTCCCAGAAGCAGTGAGTGGTTTTCTACAAGTATGCTATTTCTGGGATCTTCTTTGGCTCCAGCATTTTTTTTTAAAGAGCCTTGACTTTCCAGATTTGAGTAGCAGCTGCTTTTTTGAATGATATACAGGACTACACATGCTTTTTCTGCCTGTTTCTTTCCTCCTGAAACCCAGAGGGAGTGACATCAAGGATTGTGATTAATGGTGCTTGAGTGTTTCCCTTGCCCTCCTCCACACTTTTATACTAGGAGAATCTTTTTTTAGAAGCATCCATCTCCATCTCTGTCTTGGTTTCTCATGTGTTTTTCTTTGTGATGAAAATCTACTGAGCAAGCTCCCTTCCCAATCTTTTGCCCTGTTTCCCGTTATTTTATCATCTACTATGATTCCCTTTTCCATCCATTTTAATACATTGATTATTATTCTTCCTTCTTTATGGAAAGAAGTTAAATTTATGCATAGTCTCCTTTGGACCAAGCAGTGTTCTAGGTTTATCCACATATCATCTCCATTAATCCATATAGTTTTATAAGGTGGATAATATGATCTCTGTTTTTCAGATGGGAAAACAGATGTACAGTGTTGTCAAGTAATTTGCACATACTTACACAGTGTAGTTGGATCATCCACATCCTGGGTTGCTCCCACCTGTGTGCCTAATGATCCAGAAGGTGTGCAATGTCTTCTTGGTCATTTTGGTAATGACAGTACCATTGCTGTTTTCATTCATTTAGTCAGGAAGGGGGTAAGTGAGGAATTATAATTGAAAAGGCTGATATGGGAAGGAGAAATAGAAGAGAGAAACAAAGGCTGAATTTCTAATTTTTCCTCCAACTTCAGCAGAGCCCTCAAGACGACTCTGGATTGTGTTAGATTCTCTCTCAATATCCTATGAGTAAATTCCACAATTTTGCTACTCCCTTCAAAACCTCTACCCAACCCAACCCTTCTCCCAGGAGGTGATATTCCATCATATTCCTGTCAAAATAGAGAAATATTAGTCATCTACCTGACTCTTAGCCAAAGTACATGCCTATATTTACTCTTTCCTGGGCAGATAAAGCCCCCACCCCATTGATCTGGCCACACTGACCATCATTCTCTTTTCCTTTCTAGCCAAGCTACTTGCCAAAGTGCCTCAATTACTTCTTCACTACCTTGTGGGCACTTCTCATCCATCCTCCCCACACTAAGGAAGGTCTGACTTGGCTTTGTCTGTCCAATGCTACTGACATGCCATGACAAATGTTGTCACTTCTGTATGGTCCCCTTCACCACTCTGTGACATTTTACATTACTGACCGTGAACATTTCATCTTTGTAACTCTTCCAGTTCTCTGGCATTTGTACAAACTGGTTCTTCTCTCAGTTATTTTTTTATGTTATTTTTTAAATGGGCTTATCATCTGTTGCCCCGGCCTTAACATTTGCTGCTTCTCAAAATTCTGGTCTTAGCCCTCTTTTCCTAATGGAACTCATTCTCATGGCTCACCACCACCTCAAAATTATAGTGGACTCCTCTTTTGAGCTTTAGATTTATATATGCTAATAATTGCTTGATATTCCATTCTGAACGTTCAACAGATCCTTCAACTTCTTCCCCACCCACAACCTGCCTTTCCTTCTGTAACCCCTCTGTCAGTTAATGGTATTTCTATTTGTCTGGTTACATTGAACCAGAAAGCAAGAAGTTACTCATAAATCTTTCTCTTTCCGATCAAATCAATTCCAGTTCATCTCATAAAATCAAACAATCCCCAAGTCATGATCATCTTATCTTCAAATACTACTTGAACCTGTCCCTCTGTTCATTCCTTCTATCATTCCCACACCATTTCTCACCAGTGTTTTAACAGAAGCCATCAAAATGATCTCTCTGACTCCATTTCCCCTTTCTAAAACATTCATTCTTGCCAGAGTGAACTATGTAAAAGGTTAAATAAAAGTAGGCATGCCTCTCTCCTGCTTATCATTCTTCAGTGGCATCACTTCATAAAAATGTAAAATTACTGATACATAGCACACCATAAAAGAGCTCTCCTACCTGACCCCTGACCACCTCCCAGTTGCATCAATCATCTTTCATCTGAAGCTTTTTCACCCCTACATTGCCCATGCTTCAAGCCCTTGTTTAAGCTCTCTTTTGCTTGGAATGCTCTCTTTCCCTTTTCCTCCCTCCACTTGCCTAAGTCAGCCCTATCTTTCAAGCACCAGCTTGGAATTTCCTCCATGAGAGCTTTCCCAAATCCCCAGTCAAGCCTAGAAGTATCTATCACAATACGCTGAGTAGGAGCTTAATAAATATGTGGTGAACTCTCTTCAAACTTCTGACCACACTCATACCTATTGATTTTATCTCCTAATTTAAAGGTAATAACTGTAAAGCAAGAATTTCTTCATCTTCCTGACTTCCAATAGTCAATCCTTCCTTTGTCTACCTACACCAAATCCTTCTTCTCTCCTGTACTGTAGAGTCTCCTCCGAAAGTGGAACTAAGTAAGACAACAGTAGTATCAACCACACACATATCAAACATTAGGAGGAGAAAGAGGGAGAGGAGACATTATAAATGATCCAAGTTCTCATTATTTATGTCAGTGATATTTAACTGATGACATAGAGAAGTAGTGGCATAAACATATTTTTTAGACAGCTATGTGGGGAATCTTTAGAATGGTCAGAATTAGAAAGGATGATGTTGTCTCTGGGGAGTAGTAGCAGGGGTGAAAAAGTGGAGAATGGATGATTTCTCTAATATATTTATTTCCATTATAAGCATTACTTAGCTGTCAAGAATGTGTGATCTAAGATAGGCAACTTAACAAAAAGAGTAATAAAACATATCTCTCAGGGATGTTATATTGAATGAGTTAATAAATAGCAAGGAACTTTGTAATTTTTAGAGAGTAGTTCAACCATAATGTGAGCTGTTTTCCCAGCTACTGTCTACTTTGGAATCAATTGCTCTTTCTAATGATTGTCAATATCTACATTGCCATAACAAATTCATTTTACAAAATCCATACAACACGGTATTAACAAAGAAGAATCTGCTAAAAGTAATGTCATCAATTACATTCACCATTGGTGCAGAAAAGAGAGTTTATTTAGAAGTTATTAGCATATTTTTTTACAAGGTTTCTACTTTTTATAAGAGACTGTAGAAGTTATGAGAAATGCCTAAAGGATAGAGAAGGCTTCTACTATTGAGGAGCTCACAATATATTGACAATTAATTGCATTTGGGAAAAGCATTTGAAGTGAATCCAAAGATGCAACTGCTAAATTTTAGTACCTAAGTGTTTCTTTACATAATATTGCCCGCATGTTGAGTCGGGAGATACTGATATAAACAGCATTAAGTGTTGTAGAATTTTTTTTTATTTTAATTTTTGTTTGACTTTTGTAAGCATGAATAGTGTCTCCAGAAAAGAGAAGTAACTATATTAAGGCCTCAAAACATTTTAACTAGTGTTGTTGTATATAAGTTTCTCTTTTTTCCCTAAGTATAGTTAGGGTTTCTAAGAGTTTTTCAAAAACATCAGATAAATAGGTACAGCAGGTCTCTCTCCTGACCACAGAGGAATGTTTGATGATAGTTTTAATGAACCACTTCCTTATTTGGTAATGGCTATATTCTTATCATGCAATTAAAATTACATGTCTTTTTAATCATACATCTTAATGTTTGATGACCCAGTCTTGTTTTCTGAGGCTATCACTTTCATATCTGTTACACATAGCACTTAAACAATGCCCTCTCTGTTTCTGTAAGTATGACAAATTCTGCACCAGCAATACTGTTTAATCTTCTAATAAAATAAACCAATTATAGAAAAGGACTTTGGCTTTTTGCTTCTTAATTACTCTAATTTGGGCCCCAGCTGGGGCTCATCTCTGACAATCTTCACTCCATCAGATAAAGAGGAAATTGTTTAAAACTGTTCTGGATTTGTTATAAGCAATGGACCAACTTCTAAAAGGTTTATCTCAAAGTTGATATCTGATAAAAGGCAAATATTAAGGCTGAATCAAAATGAAGGATGTTTTGAGACTTCCCCCTGTTCAAACGGTCCCAGTTCATTATCATGATGAACCTGAAGGCATCTTTTATTTAATTGCTTCATTTAGCTATTAAGAAAGCTTTAAAAAATTTTTTCCAGATTCCTTTTATTTTGAAAATTTACTGAGTGACTAAAATCAAGAATTTTTTATTGAAGTGTAGTTGATTTACAATGTTGTGCTAGTTTCAGGTGTAGAGCAAAGTGATTGTTATACATGTATATAATATACATACAATTTATATATATATATATATATATATATATATTCTTTTTCAGATTCTTTTCCATTATGGGATACTGAATATAGTTCCCTGTGCTATAGAGTAGGTCCTTGTTGTATATTTTATATATAGTAGTGTGTATCTGTATATCTGTTAATCCTAAACTTCTAATTTGTTTAGAAGTTCCCTTTCCTCTTTGGTAACCATAAGTTTGTTTTCTATGTCTGTGAGCCTATTTCTGTTTTGTAATAAGGTCATTTGTGTCATTTTTTTTTAAGATTCCACAAATAAGTAATGTCATGTGATATTTGTCTTTCTCTTTTTTTTTTTTTTTTTGCGGTACGCGGGCCCCTCACCGTTGTGGCCTCTCCCGCCGCAGAGCACAGGGTCCGGACGCACAGGCTCCGGACGCACAGGCTCAGCGGCCACGGCCCACAGGCCCAGCTGCTCCGCAGCATGTGGGATCTTCCCGGACCAGGGCACGAACCTGCGTCCCCTGCATCGGCAGGCGGACTCTCAACAACTGCGCCACCAGGGAAGCCCTGTCTTTCTCTTTTTGACTTACTTCACTTAGTGTGATAATCTCTGGGTCCATTCATGTTGCTGTGAATGTCATGATTTCATTCTTTTTTAATGGTTGAGTAATACCCCATTGTATATATACCACATCTTCTTTATCCATTCCTCTGTTAATGGACACTTAAGTTGCTTCCATGTCTTGGCTGTTGTAAATAATGGTGTTATGAACATTGGGGTGATGTATCTTTTTGAATTAAGAGTTTTCGTCTTTTCTGGAAATATGCCCCAAAGTGGGACTGCTGGATCATATGGTAGCTCTGTTTTTAGTTATTTAAGGAACCTCCATACTGTTCTCCATATTGACTGCACCAATTTACATTCCCACCAAATAGTGTAGGAGAGTTCTCTTTCCTCCACACCCTCTCCAGCATTTATTATTTGTAGATTTTTGATGATGGCCATTCTGACCAATGTGAGGTGATACCTCATTGTAATTTAGATTTGCATTTCTCTAATAATTAGTGATGTTTGAGCATCTTTTCATGTACCTGTTGGCCATCTGTATGTCTTCTTCAGAGAAATGTCTATTTAGGCCTTCTGTCCATTAAAGTCAGGAATTTTTGAAATAGTACAGGAGATAGCATTAAGGAGTTGATTTCAATAAAATAGTGAAATAGAGGAAGGTGAAGACAGTGATGAAGATACAGATAAAGGAGGAAAAATCATAGTGGGGAAAAAAGAAGATATGGAGCATAAGTAAACATATAGCAATGGATTTTGTGTCCAGGATCCTTCTTATCTCTATTTCCATATAACTGCACGTAAGTATTCTGCTCAAAAATGCTATTCAGACATGAGATAGAAGTTACTAGAACTCATTTAGGTCTCACACACACACACACACACACACACACACACACACACACATATACACATACTCATAAACAAAAAGCAATACCTCTCATTACAGAAAATCTAGAAAATTGAGAAAGAAGGAAAGAAACATAGAGCCCTAGTACTCTCCAATCCAAGCAGAAATCCTGTTAACATTTTCTATCTGTGGATATGTTAACTTTTTGATTTAGTTCTTTTAAATCTTTTAATTCTATACTTCTATTTTATTTCTTACTTTTTTTTTTTTTGGCCATGCCACGCAGCTTTCAGGATCTTAGTTCCCTGAACAGGGATTGAACCTGGGACCCCTGCAGTGGAAGCCCAGAGTCCTAACCACTGGACAGCCAGGGAATTCCCTCTATTCTATTTCTTATTTTTACACTTTAAAAATTATAATACACTTTAAGACTTTATTAAAACAATTATTTCACTAAAGTATAATATATATACAGAAAAGTGCATAGATCACAAGTATACAGCTTGATGAATTTCCATAAATTCATGCCCAGTCATGACATCAACAATTTTACTTTTTAAAAAGAATCAGATGTTACCTGCTATAGGACTTTTTCCTTAGTCTTGCAGTAGAGATAATTTCCCCCTAATTGTGACAAAATTAGCTAGGCTCATTAATGGGGTCTGAAGATGAAAAGAAGGGGGGGTCTTAGTCACAGAGCTAGAATGGTAACCAGCCCTGATGTAGGAACACATGGCTGTGAAGGATAGTGTTGAGGCAAATAAAATAATCATAATCATTTAAGACCCCTATGGGAGATGAGGATTCAGAGAGCAAACAGCAGTAGGAGGTGAGCACTGGTAGCTCCACAAGGCAGTGGTGATGACAGTCCAGGGCAAGGGACAATCCTGGTGGGGCTTTGGGCAGAAGCAGTGGCCTGAGCTTCCAGTATCCGGATGTACTCAGAGCCCTGGCTATAGTGGATGGGAGAAGCTGGTGACAAGAGCAGGATAAACTGGCAGGAACCTCAGCTGAGGCGAGAGTGGAAATGTGACAAGCATGGGGAAGGACTGAGGTACCAGAGGCAATGAGAACCTCAGTAGGGTAAGGGATGGGGGGCATTTAGGGAAATCAAAAGGGAACTGAATCACAACAACAGGAATCCCCAATACTGGCAGGAGAACAGGAGGAGACACGAGTTATTGTAAATAAACCAAAATCTCCTTATTTAGATTTGAGCATCAGTGTATGGTATGGACAGCTAATACATAATAAAATAGAAATGATATAGAATGCAAATAGAAATACAGAATAGGAATAGGAATAGAGAAGAGAAATAGGCAGTAAAATAGAAACAGAAATGTAGACTGGAATGTTGATACGTAAAGCCATGACAAAATGAAAAAAAAACAGAGTAGGAGAAGAAATAGTGAACAAAAATAGAAATAAATAGAAGAAAATAATATAGAAATGAAATAGATGTAATCAAAGGTGTACATAATTATCTTGCATTATGTGAGGAATAATTAGAAATGATAGAATAACAATTAAAAGTTCCATTTTGGTCACATATTCTTCTGTCATTCAATTTAAATCATGTTTAATTTCAGTTCTGATTTCCTCTTTAATTAGAAGGTTGATTTTAAAAATAATTTAAAGTGATTTCCCTGAAAAACTTATGTTTATTATGAATATATAATTTACTGCAATGTGACCAAATAATGTGTCCTATATAAATTTTAACTTTGAGGATTCACTGATTTTTTTTTGGAATATACAAATGTTATTTTTTGGAACTTTACTTTTGAGTCATAACTTAGCAGAATATAAATTTCTGATTGAAAGTAATTTTTTTAAAAAGAAAATAATTTTCCCTGAGTAATGTAACAATAAAGCTCCACTATTTTCTAAGCAGTTCTTGGAGATCTTGAGAAGCTGCTTAGTGTCTTTGTCAGTATTTTTAAGGTAATTTATAGTTTCTCCAGCAGCTTTAAACATTATTACTATTATTATTGTGCAATATTTCCAAACTATGTTCATATATATATTTATTCTTTAATTCTGTTCCACACTCAGCATGCTGCTTTAAGTTGGAGTCTCACATAATCCTTCAATCTTGAAAGATCTCAACTGTTTGATTATTGATGCTCTGTTTTTTTTTCTCTACATCCTCCTTCTGAAACTCCTATTAGAAACTGGTAAATCTACTCAATCTATCCTATATGTATCTTTACTATTATACAATTCACATATCATAAAACAAACCCTATTAAATTCTACAATTCAGTGTTTTTCACTCTATTTCCAAGGTTGTATAGCCATCACCACTGTCTAATTCCAGAACATTTCCATCACCTCCAAAAGAAACTATGAGCTCCTTAGCAGTCACTCCCCATTCCTCACTCCCTCAACCTCTGAAAACTACTAATTTACTTTCTATTTCTATAGATTTGCTTATTCCAAAAAATTCATATAAATAGAATCACACAGTATGTGGCCTTATTTTGGTGTGGCTTCTTTTACTTAGTGTAATATGTTCAAGGTTCATCCATATTGTAGCATAAATCAGTACTTCATTTCTTTTCATGAGTGAATAATATTTTATTACATGGATAATGCCATATTTTGCTTATCTATTCATCAATTTATGGACATTTGAATTGTTTGGGCTATTGTGAATAATACCATGAACATCTGTGTACAAATCTTTGTGTGAATAAATATTTTCAATTCTCTTGGGTATATACCTAGGGATAGAATTGCTGGGTCATAAGGTAACTTAATGTTTAAAGTTTGGAGAAACTGCCAAGCTGTTTTCCACAGTGGCTGTACTAGATTACATTCCCACCAGCAATGCATGAGGGTTCCAATTTCTCCACATCCTAGATAACACTTTTTATTGTTTGTCTTTTTGATTATAGCCATCCTAGTGGATATGAAGATGTATCACATTGTGGTTTTGATTTGCATTTCCCTAATGATTATGATGTTGACTATCTTTTTATGTACCTATGATCATTTGTGTATCTTTGGAGAAATGTCTATTCAAGTCTTCTGCTCATTTTTAATTTGGGTTCTTCTTTTATTGTTGAATTATAAGAGTTCTTTGTTCTTTGCTCTGGATACTCGACCCCTATCAGATATATGACTTGCAAATATTTTCTGCCATTCTGTGAGTTGTCTTTTCACTTTCTTGATTATGGTCTTTGAAGTATAAAAGTTTTAAATTTTCATGAAGTTCAATTTGTCTAATTTTTTTGGTTGCTTATGATTTTGGGGTCATGTCTAAGAAACCACTGTCTAATACAAGGTCATGAAGATTTACACCAATGTTTCCTTCTAAGAGTTTTATAGTTTTAGATCTTACATTTAGATCTTTGATTCATTTTGAGTAAATTTTTACTTACAACATGAGGTAGGAATCTAATTTTATTTTTGCTCATTGGATATTCATTTGATCCAGAATCATTTGTTAGAAAGTCTATTCCTTTCACCCATTGAATGCCTTGGCACTCTCTTTGGAATCAATTGACCATAAATATATGGGTGGCAATGGCTGATTTTCTCAGCCAGTGTTCACTCTCCAGGAGCCCTACACCAGCCCCCTCACCCAGTGACCTTGGCTCTGGTCTCTGGGTGTTCACAGGCCATATTTCCCTGCAGGGGCTGAATTTAGGCCACCAGCACCTTTGTCCAGACCAGAGCTCAAAAGCTGGCACTGTCAGTCTTTACTCTGTTCTCTCTGTTTTCATTTACTTTTTCTTTTGATCTTAATGCATAATTCATTAGCTGGTATTTGTTTCCCTTGATTAAAAACATTGTCTATCCATCTAATTTCATGAGTGTATGAGGGGTGTTGTCCTCTGCGTGCTTCTTTTTGCATTTTGACCAGAAACACATAATATTTATAAATATTCCATAGGTTCTGTGTCAGGTATTTCTTGTCAAAATAATGCCATGAAACATCTACAAGTCCTCAGTTGCGTATAATAATAGCATGTACTGCTCATAATCCAGGGATGGTTGGCTAGAGAGTTCTGCTGATTTTGGCTAGGCTTATTTGATGATCTAGAAATTGGCTGGCTGTTGGCTAATTTAGGCTAGCCTCAGCTAGGATAACTGGGACTTTCAACCTTCAGTCAGCTAGCTCAGGCATTTTCTCATGGGTATGGCGGAAACAAAGAGAGAAGGCAGAAACACTATTTCAGTCCTCTGCTATTTCTGCTAAAATAACTTTGGCTAAACTAAGTTGCATGTCTGTGTCTGTGCTGCCCATGTTGGGAGGGCACTGAACAGTAACATGGAAAAGGGCAAGGATATGGATGGCTACACAAAGAACTGGTGCCATATTTTGCAATAAATCTACCACAGGAGTTTAAAAAGTGTGTATTCTATGACTCCATAAAATAAAAGAGGAAGAGAGAGTGAATGGGATAGGAGAAATCAGAGTGAGAAACAGAAATGCAGCTGGCACAATATTAACCTGTCAAAGCTGCTTGATGGACACATTGCAGTTTACTGCACTGCTCTCTATATTTTTATGTTTATTTGGAAATTTTCCATAATAAAAAATTAAAATATGCATACTCTATATTTCTAGGTATAAAGGTCTTTGTCTAGGTCCACTAGGTCAAAGATGTTGTTTTATTCAAATTTTATATATTCCTAGCTGTTTCCCAATTTGTTCTATCACTGTAACTGTTGGCTCATCATGGGCAGAAACATTTCTGGAGCATGTTTGAGAAGCCTAGAGGTAAGTGACCTACAGCTCCCTCCATGCCCCTTGCCCCAACCCCTTCTCCTAGAAGGGTATATGTTGAACAGGTTTGTCCTGAAATTTGTAGGTGTATCTGGGAACTGCATATTATTAGTCATTTTTGTTTGGAGATTTCTAAGACAAGAAGCTTGTCCAAGTTCCCTGAATGACGATTAGGGGTTCATGGTGGGATTAGAAATGAGATCCCCATGTCCATTTCTATGACCTTCAGCATTTGGAAGAGGATTGTTAGTTCCTGTGCCCTTAGGTATCTTGATATTGGGGGTAGCCACTGGGCTGTCTTGGTGATAATTGGCTAAACAATTACATACATTCCCAGAGGGAGTAGGTAGTTTATGACTCACATGGGTCATAGGAAAAGTGGCTGCCCCTTCATGGGTCCTTTGCACCCAGGAGCAAAAAGGGATCTCACTCATGTCCTAGGTAAATATTTGTCTTTTTCTCTTTACTTATTTTCTATATAGAATTTAAGAATTATTGACATTTTTCATTTATTTATAATAATATATATGAACTGAAAACTGTAATAATTTTTCCTTTGATGCAGTCCTGTGACAAGGATCTTAGGTCAGGTGATAACATGCCAAGTTATCAGAATATTTTGAAAATGTCATACTTATTACCATTACTGATGAAGTAGAAGCAATAATATAGCAGAGATAGGAGACAACTACCTGTTGCCAAGCTCTGAAACTGGCCATTCCTCTTCTTTATTGCCACTTTTTGATACACCACTTACTTAACAGGTTGACCTCTGGCTCTTGAAGAGCCCTTTGTTTTCCCTCCTAATATCATGTTGGAATTTGAAAGAACAGTGGTTCTTTTGGTTCACTGCATTCCACTGGGACCCTTCCAACTCCAGCTCATTAGAAACACCCCCGAGTCTGAGGACTAACTATTATGTCATATGTCATAGCAATGAAGTAATGGTGGCAGGCCAAGGCAAAGACCAATTTTATTTTTGCTGCTTTGAGAAATTTCTCGTATTGTTGAAAATGTAACTCCCACCTTTCAAGTAAAAATTATTACACATAGATTCTCAGGATCAAAGAACAAGTGAAAACTTGTTAGATGGGGTCAACCCGGATTGAGTTGAGGAGACTTTTGAATAGATGGCCATCCTCTCTTGGTTAGGCTCCATCTTTCTGACCCTTTCAGGTGTGTCTCATATTAAACATCTTATCCTGGAAGGATGTGAGTGAGAAGGCTGCAAGAAATTCCACCAGAAGCTCTATCATCTTCTTTTTAGTTTAAACAGATAAGTCTTTGTATCTTTTATACTGACTACAGTTGTCCCCTTTTAGAGATAGTCTTGGAGAGAAAATTGTTAATTTGGAATAGGTATACTTCTGTAAGTTTATATCAAATAAAAATTTTCCATTAAATATTTCTCTGTATTCCAGTTTTTGAGGAAAGCAACTGAATATTTTACTCTCAAGTTTCCTTTATCCTCCAAAGTACTTTTCAGTGAATAGATTGAAAATTAATGAGTGCCATTATCTACAAACTACTAATTTTAGATGCAATCCTTTTTATATATCAACTCCCTCTCCCAAACAATGCTCTTGGCCAGTCCTTTTCAAATTGAAATGAAGACACGTTTTATAGCTCTGTTCTGAATCAGGAGACCCAGTCTTCCCTGATCACAATCTAAATATCTATAGTCAGATAACATAGAGGTAAGAAAGTTCCAACATCCAGTAGGGAGAATATCAACAAAAGCCTTTTATCTCCTTTTTATTTTATTTATTTAATTTGTTTTTGAATTTTATTTATTTTTTTATACAGCAGGTTCCTATTAGTTACCATTATCTCCTTTTTAATGCTCTTCTCGGTTTAGGGTTTGTGAGAAGATGGTTTGTGGAATGTTGTATGCTGGGTTTTTTTCCAAGAAAGCAACCATAGTTTTCATTACCTTCTTACCAAGGTATGTAATCCATAAAAAGTTCAGAACTCTTCCAAGAGCATAATGTTATTTACTATTACAAATTTATTAATTTTAAAAAAAATACTATACATAGGGAATAAAGGAAAAGAAAGAAATAAATGTTTACTTAGTACTTGAGTACATTATAGAAGTGACACATTCTCAGTCACCTGGTTTCTAAATTTCAGGGTAAACTGATTCTCTTTTTTTCTTATGCTCAACAATTCTTAATTCCTTCAGAGAAGCGGTGTATTAGTCAGATTTTGCTGTAGTAATACCACATGACAAACAGCCCCAGATTCTCATGGGCTTACACTGACAAACATATATTTCTTGCTCATAGATCTGGGGTGGATTTGATATATGAACAAAAATTAAATAGAAAACCAAAATTGGACTTTCATTCAAAAGGTGATGATTCTGAAGATGAAATGCAAAATCATGCTACCAGATAAACAAAATCAGACCAAACCCACGTGGTGCACCATCTTAGCCATCTCTCTGGAGTTGCTCTGTCAATTCTTCTCAAAAACTATTTTCTTTATCCTCTTGTTTGTCAAATACTAGGCTTATGTCCTGGAACAGAAATTACATCTAAAGTAAAACTCAGCATCTTCACCATTGTTTACCTCTCTAACACCTGTATATCTACCAAATATGTTGTTCATGTTAACCTTATTAATATATTTACATCACAACCCAAATTTCAAAGTTATCTTCATGTCCTTCATGTTTTTCATTCCTCTAACTCAACAATATATAGAATTACCTTCACCATCTTTCACACATGGTTGATTCCCTCTCCTGACCCTTTTTAAAAATTATCAACACTCAGTTTTCCTCCACTGCCCAGTTCAGCTCAGTTCAGGTCATTTTTACCTCTTTTCTCATTTACCTCTCATTTTGGTCTCTTTCCTAGACTAATGAAATTGTTTCCTAACTGGTCCCTTTGTTTCCAGTCTTCCCTAATGTTTAGTCTATTATACTCATGATACAAGAGTTCCCACAGGAATCAAATTCCTTGGTTTTAATTTCAAGGTTCTTAAAACTCTGGTTCCACCTGAAGTTCAGAACCATTTAATGACCAATTGGACACCAAATTAAAAGTGGTCTCTGTCATACACTGGGTCACAAGCTAAATGAGAATTCAGCCATATGAAAATATAACAAGTCTGAGAGAAATAGAATTCTTATCATGTTCTTGTGAATATACTGCATAGGACTTGGATTGATGAACAACTTTTTGTTTTAATGTGTATATATTCATTTTAATCGTTATGAATTATTTTTAATATGTTCTAAAAATGTGACTAGTCTATTAAAGTTATGGTTGCTTAGATAGTGTTAGTCAGAAAGAAGCTTAAGTAAGAACAATATTAGGTATAAATCAACTTACAGAAAAATAATTAATAATAATAAGGGTAAACAAATATGGAAAAATTGGGAAAGTGACAAGTTTTGCAACTGGTCTAGTAGTGACGGTGTGGGAGACATATGGGAAAAACAGGAGATAAACCTTGAAAGACAAATTGGGACACACTAAGGGTATTGTACTTTCATATCAAACTGATTTTAATCTGTTTCCCCCACAATAGAGGATCTCAAAAGGGGTAAGTGTACCAGGTTTTGCTGATTAATATAGTCCAAAAAAGCTATTGTCTTAAAATAACAATCAATTGTTATTTAGGTCCTAATTCTTAGGGTCAGTGGTTTAGGCTTGGTCTCTGCTGGGTGGTTCTTCTGGCCTTGGCTGAGCTTGTTCATCTACCTGTGACCAGTGGCTGCTCTGGCTGGGGGTAGGGTGGTCTAGGAGGGCATCCACTGGGGAAGATTATCTCTATTCTCCTGGTCTCATCTTCCTGCAGAGCAGTGATACACTCGCAGACACACAGACACACACACACGTGTATTATCGTCTTTATCTACTCATCCTAATATATGCTTAGGTTGTTTCCATATCTTGGCTATTGTGAATAATGCGGCAATGAACATGGGAATGCAGTTCATTTCCTTCAGCTATATATCCAGAAGTGAGATTGCTGAATCCCATGGTAGTTGTATTTTTAATTTTTGAAGAACCTCCATATTGTTTTCCATAGTGTCTGTGCCAGTTTACAGTCCCAACAGCAGTGTAGAAATGTTACCTTTTCTCCACATCCTCACCATCACCATCCTCACCATCACTTGTTATTTTTTGGGTTTTTTGATAAAAGCCATCCTAATAGGTGTGACTTGTGGTTTTGACTCACATATCCTTAAGGATTAGCGATGTTGAGCACATTTTCATGTACCTGTTGGATATTTGTATGTCTTCTTAGGAAAAATGTCTATTCTGTTAATCAAAAAAAATTTTTTTTGCTATTGAGTTGTGTGAGTTCCTTATATATTTTGTGTATTAACCCCTTATCAAATACATGATTTACAAATATTTTCTCCCATTCTATAGGTTGGGTTTTCATTTTGTTGATTGTTTCCTTGCTGTGCAGAGCTTTTTAGTTTAATGTAGTCTCACCTGCTTATTTTTGCTAACTTTTCCTTCTTGATGGAGGAGATGTGCAAAGTCACATTTTAAATGGTGTGGATATAAGGAGGAGTGAAAATTTGTGTTCAAATACAATATGCATATTTTAGGATGATTCATTCATTACAAACCATTAAATGCCAAAATACTATAGAATTAATGGCCATCAAGAGGGATCCAAGGCATACTCACCATTGAGAAGGTTAATATAATGATAAGTCAGGGAAAAATAATGTAAGACTGAGCTAGGGCAGTGGGGATGTAAAGGATGTTTGAGGTATTGTAAAAGGAGAATCCCAGAATTTGTCAGGGTGGTGTTATTAAGGGGTATATGGTCAGGATAGAAGCTGTGCTCCTGGACAACCATTGGAGGATGATGCCATTAGTCCAGATGATAGACAGGAGCAAAGGAGGCTTGGTTAGGGTCGATGGTAGGTGGAAGAGTTGAGATGCTCTTGTGTTATCTATGTAGCTGTGTCCAGAAAGAAGTCTGAAATTTGGATCTGGAGTGCAGGACTGAAATCAAGAATGAAGATGTTAAATTTGGGGGTCATTAACATTTTGGTAAGAACTTGCATGCATAGGAGTCAATATGGTACAGAAACAGCATGTTTCTTGTACCCCCAGCCATGCTGTACTTTGTGCACAGTGGATGCCAAATTAATAATTGTCTAGCCATCAGCCAAAAGAAGTGCAGTCTCCTCACCTTCTTCAACACCCAGGGTCAGGCCATTCCATTTCTTGATGAGCTGATTGTAATGTAAGAAATTATAATAAAAGTCAAGTAGATGCAGAGCCTGATGTATTGAATTTTTTTTGAGCATCAGCTCTGGGTTCCTGAGCTCAGCTCTTTCCCTCATGAATCTTGAGAGTCGCCTTCTGAATGGGGTACTCCTGTCCACCTCACAGACGAAGGGTTTACAGGGTCTTAGCACTTCTGAACATTTTCTAGGTCATGGCACACGTGGAACATGACGCTAGTTATCCTGACCACTGGGGGAAATGAAGGAGGCTTGAGGTTATGGGTCCGAAGACCAATCAATCTGCCCCAGTGGCTGAGGACATCAATATCTTGGCACACATGTTACAGGCATGTAGCACCACAGTGGGCCTCAGCCCACCAGTGGGGAAATTCTGGGTTAAATAAACTGCCCAGAGTAGCAGAGCTAATAAGGAGCAAAACTATGATAAGAATTCAGTTTTGCTTGACTCTGAAGTTCAGATTCTTTCCACTACTTCATGCAATGACTCTGTCTGGGTTTTAGGATTGATAGAATATAGGAATGGTTTATCATTTGAAAGATAACTTGAGACTATAGGCAAAGATAATGATGTCCTTTTTTTTAAATCCCTAAAGTCAGTTAAATATTATGGGATAAGCAAACAATAATGATATTTCTCTTTCTTCCAATTTATATAGATATTCTAAAGTGGTAATTACTAAGATCACACATATTAAGGAAATGAGCCATTTATTCTCACTATACAGTGTATGGGCTTGTAGATATATCTTAATGGCCACCATATGTATTTTTATGTTATTTTATTTCTGAAATGTTTTCCATTTCAAAATGTCCATTAATTTCATTGAAATAAACAAATCTTGGTTTAAAGAAATGAGGTGAATTACATTATTATAAAACCAGGGGGTTTCCCTGGTGGCACAGTGGTTGAGAGTCCGCCTGCTGATGCAGGGGACACGGGTTCATGTCCCAGTCCGGGAAGATCCCACATGCCGCGGAGCAGCTGGGCCCATGAGCCATGGCCGCTGAGCCTGCGTGTCCGGAGACTGTGCTCTGCAATGGGAGAGGCCACAACAGTGAGAGGCCCGCGTACCGCAATAAACAAAACAAACAAAACAAAAAAGCAGGGATTTTTGATAGTTTTGACTCTCTGGGTAACACATTGGACTCTTCTCCAAGGGAAACTCATAATGAGAAGCCTGTCTTAGGCACAGGCTGAGTCTGTACTGGGCACTGGATGGGGATGGCCACCCATGAGCCACATCCTTATGTCTCTGCCCTTAATACTTACCTCATTCTGTTGTGCCCTTACAGATATGCGGAGAAAATATTCTTACTCTGCTTATAGTTACTTTCCTTTTTCTTAGAGAATGGTCATGATTCAATAGAACAAAAGAACGTGGCCTTAGACACACTTGGAACAGAAATTTGCATTTACTTTTTTGTATCTGTGTGATTTGGAGCAAGTGACATAACTTCTCTGACTTTCATCTATAAAATGGGAAGAGGAATACCCACCTCCCCCTCATAGAGTTTCTGTGGGAATTAAATAAAGGTAATGGTTATAAAATACTTCCCTTAGCTCCTGGCTTACAGTTACACTAGTGTGGTAACAAAGGTGATGACATGATGGAGGTGGTGATTGTAGAGGTGGTGACAACGGTGGTGGAGGTGATGGCTTGGGATGCTGGTGGGTGGTAGAGTTAATAGGGGTAGTGATGATGACAAAAGTGGTGACAGTGGTGGAGGTGGCCATGGAAGTGTAGGTAGAGGTGGTGATGGAGAAGCTGACGGAGGAAGTCATGGTGGAGGTGGTAGTATTGGTAGTGGAAGTGGAGGTGTTGCTGGAGTTGGTGGAGGTTGTAATGGAGATAATGGGGGTGGTGATTGTGGTGGTGGAGGCAGGGATAGAGATGGTGCTGGTAGAGGAAGTAGAGGTGGTTTGGGAGAAAATGATGTAGCTGGAAGAGGTGACAATAGTGGAGTTCGTGGAAGCAGAGGTGGTAATGGTGAAAGTGGAGGGAAACATTAATGGTGGAGGTGAGAGGAGGTGGTGGTAGTGGAATGTGTTTGAGGTAGTAGAAGTGATAGTAGTGGTGGTGGTGGTGGTGGTGGTGGTGATAAGGGGTATTCGTGAAGATGGAGGGGTGGTGGTGATGGAGACAATGGTGATGGTGGTGGTAGGGTGGTGATGGAACTGGTGATGGTGGAGGTGGTGGTAATAGTGGTGGAGGTGATGGTGGAAATGGAAATGGGGATGGTAGTAGTAGAGGGGCTGTTGGAGCTGCTGATGATAATAGTAGAGGTAGAAATGAGGTTGGAGGTGGAGGTGATGACAGAGAAGATGGAGGTGGTGGCGGAAGTGGAAGTGACAGTGGGAGAGAGATGACAGTGATCACGTAGGTGGTCCTGGAGGAGGTATTGGTGGGATAGAGGAGGCAGAGGTGACAAAGCAGCATGGTGATATCTACAAGGAGCAGGGTAACTGGAACACGTGGCTAATCTTCTATCCTAAGAAACTGAGAATGAAGGATGGAGACTGTCTATCCTCAGGACAGCTTTGCTTTAACCAGGAGAGATTCAGTTGACACTGGGTGAACAAATGGTACCTCTTCCCAGTTAATCTTGCAAACTGGTATCATCTGAGATTCAAGACTAAATTCCTTTTACTTTCATGACCTGTTGCCACCCTCTGCATTTAATTTCCCATCCTTTAAATCCACTGTTGGTTGGATAGTGAACTCATGTGTATAGGTCACAGTAAACTCAAATCCCTCTTGTAGCCGCTTGTCGGCTTACCTGGCTCTTAACGCATGAATCCCTGTGGTAAGATGATTGATTACCTGAGCTCATGTGGTCCTTCTTTGGACCTTCCGCCATCGCTAAGGTGTGCCGGCTTGACCCTGTGTGGATGTGAACGATGTAATGTGTCTAGTCATTGTCCTCCCTGTATATAAACCCACAGAAAACCCAGCCTTGCAGCTCTGAGTCATGGCTCCTCGGTCCTTATGTTCTCTTTTGCTCTTAAAACTGTTGTTTCTTGAGCTGCCCGAGGCACTGATTTCTAGGTCAGTGATAAAATTCCACCCAGTTAAGCCACATATATCATTTCCTCCACCACTTTCCAAACAGCATTTCTTGGACTGCGCCAGCCAGCCGTGGGCTCTGTGGCCGGCATCAGCAGAGCCCACTCCTTTCTGGCAGCCTACTTCCTTTGCCAGTTCAGAAGGCCACGGCCGCATGGCCCCAGCACCATGATCTTGCATGAACACTGGGGACCTGCCAGGCTTCCCAGAGTCTCACACGGGCAGTGTTTGTGCTTGCCTTTCATGTTGGCAGGTCTGAGGATTTCCACCGCTGTTGATCCACCTCACACAGTCTCGAAACACACTGGGACCTGTGTGTCTCCTCAGGGTGGGGATGTCTCTGGAAAACATTTCTGGTCCCAAACTGTGGGACGTGTGCCCTGCCAGGACCCAGGACCTTTTGGGAAGTGCCTGCTTTGTGCCAATTAAAAGTGTTTTATTGTTCAGAGCTGGGCTACTGGCTGAAACTCTTCTTTCATCAGCCCCACTTTGTTAAGCATTATTGCACTCACTAATCTTCTCTCCTTGACAGCTCCTGGCCAACAGAATTATAAGTTCAAACTATGGAAACAAAATGCTTTTTATTTATTATACTCTTAAGATGTTTTCAATAAGACAGACAGCGTCTACTTTGCCAAGTGGGTGTTGCGACTTTCCAGAGGTTTGGCTAGTGAGCAGCCTGCCAGTGAAAACACATGCTGTCCTCCAGCCCTTCGGTGGGTGTCCTTCACCTCGGACGGAACCTCCTCCATTATCATGTTTGGCCTCCAGAGGAGACAGACAGAAATGCTTTGAACCAAGACGAGCAGTTCTGTAGAGTAATACTGTCGAAGATGATTTGTCTGGTCCATGCTTTGACTACTTCTGTCCTTCCCTTGCAAGATCATAGCAAGGGAATAATCATAGCAGCTAATGTTTATTGAGCATTTACCATGTGCCAGGCACTGGGCTGAATGCTTTATGCAGGTTATCACATTTAGCCCTCCAGCTATGGCAGGAGGCAGGAACTGGTCTTATCATTCTTCTTTTATAAATGAGGAACCAAGGCACAGAGAAGTTAAATGATTTCCCCAAGTCACACAGCTGGTAAGTGATGGGTTTGGGATTTGAATCTACTTAACCACTCTATCAGACTATCTCCTGGGTTTGGTGACTAAACACGAGAAAACAGGCAAACACGACACTAGTTAACTAGAAGTGAAGATTTGATTAATGAATGGAAGGATATCTCTTGGCCTTTCAACCAAGCAAATATATTTTTTGGGAAATGAAAAGGGAGATTCTCTCTGCTCCCAACCTTAAGAAGACCTGCGAAAACCCCCCTTTTGGCCACAATGCCTGCCGTGGCCACAGCTCCAGGCCTGCAGGCAGCCCAGATGACCCTCTTTCTGTCTGGAGGCAATGCCTCTTTGGTTGCCTGATTCTTCTATTTGCTCTCCCCTGAAAGATTTACAGTCTGTTTCCATGAAGCTTTCCTCCTTTCTCCCTTTCATGCCTTGTATGTTTGGACTTGTCCAGTTTGGGGCAGGGGGTGAGCATCAGAGAAATCCACTTCTTGAATCACCTTAAAGGAGCTTCTTGGTGAGTTCCAAGGAAAAAGAGATTATTTCTAAAATCCTTAGGTTGGGGCCGCTGCAAGTGAATTGATTTATTCGCAAGCCCAAACAGATGTCTTTACATTAGGTGGTCAAGGACAGGAAGTTGCCTCTTGTGGTTTCAACCAGGTGAAGGGAAGGGAAGGGAGAGTTGGTGTGCAACAGACAGGCTTTCCCGCAACTAAATTCTTGTTGGATGGATTTGAAACAGAAAATTTCCACTGCTATCCAGGGAATGTATGTGAAATCGATTAGCATTTCTGGCACCACCAAGGACAAACTGGGCAACTGTATTCAGTTCGGAGACATTTTAGATCTTGCAACAGGATACCTGGGAAGCATCTCAGAGAACACTGATGCCTTTTAGAGACATTATCGGGCTGCCTGTGATGCTGAATCACCATTGGTATTCACAGCAAAAAGAGTGAGGCATTGTCATTAGCCCAGATCACCTTACAGAAGGGTATTATTCCTTCGTCCTAGGCATCCCCTAGACACTCACACACAGGAGAACTTCACCATTTGAGTCACAGAGTGGGACTTTGAAGTTGGGTGACCTCAATAATCTTGCATGAACCAGGAAAAGGTGGAGCTAGTCTCAAGATAAGACAAAATATCAAAAGTTTGCGAAAAACTAAGACACAAAGAAGCCAACTGAGAACAAGGTTTTATAATCTTCGAAAAATATAGTGTGTGTCTCTCCACATGGTGGCTAGAGAGTGTGTGGTTTGAAACAGTCTCTATGCTGTGTTTTTCCAAAACAGGTAAAAAAAAAAAAAAAAAGAGGTTTAGAAAGAAAGAAAAGAAAAAAAGAAGGAAGAAATCTCACACAGTAGCAGACTTGGGGCCACCTGAAACAGATGTACGTTTGTGGGAGTTGGCTCTGGCAGGAAGCCATCATGGGGAGGTAATAATTTGATAGAAATGTGGTTGTCTTTCCAAAGCTTCAATCCTCAGAATGCTGGCTGTCTTTACTTTCTCCCCCTTGAGAGCCAAGGAGAGGAAGGGGGTGGACCCCATGCTGTTCCAAGGTCTTAGGACTTTCCTGGTTAGCTCTCTCATTAAGGAAATGTATTTCTCTGATTGACAAGGAGATCAGAGTGGTTTAGCTCCATCTTCTCCACTGAACAGGGACACTGGTGCTTTGAATGAGAATTATAGAAGAATTCAAGTTGAAGGCCTAATCTCCTGGCATTCCCAAATCTGTGTCACCTGGGTAAGGAAGGCAATTTTGCATGAAGTCTTTTTTTCCCTAATGCTCCAATCACACCTCTTAAATGACACCTTTGCTTACTACCAGCCTGAGGCCGATGCTATAAGAAAATAAGAAAACACTAGCTTTCTGCTTTATGATCCTCTGTGGTGTCTAATATTCACCACTGCCTTTCCCAGGACATTGCCCATAGTATGTGATCAGCAGATATTGCTTGGTTTGATGTGAATTAGATGACACATGATTCTTGGTCTCATAGATTTCTGGTCATACTTTTGGGAAGTTTTGTGATGTTCTTGCCTCCTATAAATTCAAAAGGTCCAGTAGATTGTGAGATAATGCACTGGAAAAGTACAGATTACTGTAGAGAAAGAAATATCCTTGAAAAAGTTCTTTTTAGCTTTTGGAGTTGGAAGAAGAGAACAATGGGTAAAAGGCTTTATGAAACTTAGATGTAGGACTCAAGTAAAATCTGAATTTCCTGTGTATGTGACCTTGCTAAAAAAAATTCAGGTGAGAAAATAGAGTGTCTCTATAATTAGGGAAAAAAGCATCAGAGCATGTATGTCTTCAATTCTTACTGTGGGTGAGACTTCATATTTTGATTGTAAGTGTTAGTAGATATAACTGTGGCCTCTGCCCAGACCCTTGCTACTACAATGTCAGAGAGTGAAATTGAAATATATTTGGTGAAAATCAAACTTGTTATCACTTACGGTTCTGACAGGGAGTAATGAAGGGGGGAGGTGATTAGATTTGATGGTTGAAAGGGAAAGGGAACCTAATGAAGGCCTTTAGGATTATTTTTTCCTTCCCTCCAGAGATTAGTGTCACTGGTACTTATTCTTTATGCATGGGAGACTGAGCAAATGACAGAAGTGCATGGAGGCTACAGTCTTAAAAGTGAGATTGGAGTCACCCCTTGGAGGCTGATGAGATACATATGGAGAGGGTTTGGCAAAAAGAAAGTACTTTTGAGTTTACTTTTTTTAATTTATTACCGGAGAGGTTCATTCGGATGAATCACCCATGAATTGAGATACTTATTTCCAGTGATTTGCAAATAATTTTCCAGTTTAAATAGAAAATTGGATTGTCAAATTAGAATTGAACACATTCTAGATCCTCTGAAATTCTGAAAAAGAATTTTGGGTAGGCTAATCATCAGTACTGCCACCTATTCCAACAAGAAGCTAAAATGAACTCCCAAATGTAAGGACCAAAATGTTGTCCTTCAGCAAACCCATTGTTAACAAATTTTCATTAAATCCATGATCTCTCAAGTTTTATTAGCTGTCTTTAGCAGTGTTATTTTCAAATAGTTTATTCAATTTGCTTTAAGTAGATCTAAGCATTAGAATTATGATGATTATTCAACCTGTATTCCCTTGGCAGTACCCAATTTAACTATTGTGTTATGGTTTTCCCAGGGACCATAAAAATGTCCCAGATAGTCTAATATTTTTTCCCTCACGCAGTCTCACACATGTGGAAGAGTCTGAATCCCACATCTGGAAGCAGCAGGGCAGTCATTTCCCAGACCACACATCTCATTGGGATGGCGGGGTGTTCAAAGATATGGGTACCATTCTTAGACCATTTGACTGGGGAGATAAGGAGGACGTGAGTGTGTAGTGATGAATCAAGCAAAGGGTGAGCTGAGCTAGAAATTTCTAAGAGCCATGGAGCTGAAGAGCTCTTCAGTTGTCATATGTTCCTTACTGCATAAAGCTGGATGTTATGTATACACAGCAGAACTCCTCCAAGACTCATTCTCAGTTGTCCCAGATCTGATTTGTAAAGATAATTTGGCAAGTATTTACTGAGCATCTACTATATGCCAGCCACTGTGCAAGTTATGTGGAGATATAAGAACAAAGCCCTCCTTGTTGTGGCGTCTATATTCGGGTTGGGTGAAACACTCCATTAAGTCAATAAACAAATTAATGTAATATATCGTATGGTCAAAGGGCTTCCCTGGTGGCACAGTGGTTGAGAGTCCGCCTGCCGATGCAGGGGACACGGGTTCGTGCCCTGGTCTGGGAAGATCCCACATGCCGTGGAGCGGCTGGGCCCGTGAGCCATGGCCAAAGATAAAAGCTCAGTCAGCATAAAGGACTGAGATTAAGCGAAGAGCTCTTTTAGACAGGATGGTTAGGAAAGGCTTTTTCTACTGAGGTGACATTTGAGCTGAGACCTAATGTAGTGAAGGAGGAATCCACATGGGTCTGTGAGAGAAGAGGGAAAGAGAAGAACCAAACATATAAGGTGGGAATGTTGACATAGCCCAGGAACAGCAAAGACGCTGGGCTGGACTAAGCAAGGAGAAGACGGGTAGAGGTTAAGATCAGTTAGGCTGTGGGGTCAAGCGCATGTAGGGCCTTGTAGGATTCTATGGTAAGTGTCCTGGGAAGCCATGGGAATAAATGGATGATTAGAGCTGCCATTCCAAGAAGCAGGCTCCAGGGGGGAGGGATCCCAAGCTCTAGGCTAGGTAAGCTTGAAGTGCCCGCTACCCTTCCAACTGAGGTATTGAATAGGCTACGTATTATGTAAGTTTGGAGTTCAGAGAAGAAGTATGGGCTGGAAATGGATGTTTGTGAGTCACTAACATGAAAATGGCAACTAAAACCAAGAGATTGGATGCAATCAAATAAATAATTAAATAAAGGAGACAAATATTTGCCCGTTCTTGATAAGAGCCCCGGTTAAGAACCTCTGTATGGATTGATACAGATTTATATCATAAGCTAAATAGTTTAGATGTCAGGAGGATCACCACCCTAATTCCTTGTGTAAGATCCAGCTCCCCTTGTCCCTTTACTATGTCCTTTCTAAAGAAGAAAGAATAGAAAAGGTGATGGCAGATATTGATCAGGATGCTTTTTACTGTGGGGCAGGGTTACTGTGCTTTATAAGGCATGTGCCCATAATTCAATCTTCTCTTTCACTGCTCTTTCACAAATGGTTGATTTTGAAAGATGGTCTTACTCCTTGAGGCCAACTAACTATATTTCCACTTCCTGTATGTTCTCCCATGTGGCAGCCTGGCCTTTGCACAGGGATTGACTTAACCTTCAGCAGGGTGGTCTAGGTCAGTCTAGTGATGTTTTCTTTTCTTGTGTTCCATCCTGGGTAGTGGAGGCATTCCCACACTTGATTGGCTAACTGGCATAGGGCTTCCTTTGCTGCTTCCTTTGCAAAATATGTATTTCTGGATTTAAGGAAATAGAAGAGAAACACTCATCTAGGCCAAGAATCTAGGTCCTTGATTACATTTTCCCCAGAAAACCCTGTGTTGGGCAGGCTTGGCTGCATGCTCATACTTTTTTCCCCGTTTTAGCAATTGTTCATTGTGTGTTTCTCCCTGGGGGAACCTCAGAGGGGAAGACGGATGAGAGATAGCATTTAGGTATCTAAATCTGAACAAGTGCTTTTTTAAAGACACTGTTAGCAAAGTGTGGTTTCTTGGATATGATGAAACACCTTGAAGTAATGTGCATTTTTTGGGTGCCTTTGACTCGTCCTCTCTGACTAGGCAGGGATTGTGTTTTGTTCCCAAATATATTCCCAGTGACTAACATGATCCCTGGCATATGGGAAGCACTCCCTAAGGCTTGTTGAATGAGGAAAGGAAACAGTGCCCCTGGCATTATCTATTCTCTGAAAGGGGGCATATCATGTTCTCACAATGAGCCATTCCTTCCCCCTCTTTCCCATAGCACGAGAATTCACCTCTCTGCCACTGATTTTCTTTCCAACTCTCTGAAGGTACCTGGGGTTCTGAAGGTCATTTGTTGCTTTGGTTTGGGTGTTGGAACAGCCACATCATGCAGCTTTCCGTCTCTTCTTGAAATTCTGGAACAGGCTGTGATCCAACGTGGAATTATGTCCCTCTACTTCACTGTATAAACAACCTGCACCTCCAGTGTGGTCAGCTAATTACCCCGGGACCACCTGTGGATTCTGACCCCCACCCCCTCATGCCCACGTGATTACAGACTTCTTTTGGCTAGGAGAATTACAGGTCCATCTTCTCTCTGCTCACTCAGATTTTACCTCTACCTCTGTGGCCCAACTCCAGTGAACTCCCTAGCATGACTTTCTCGGAAGTCGGATGGGGCTTGGAATCGTTGTCAGTCGCTTGGCAGTAATTGCTTCCTTGCATTGTTACTATACACTAATACAGAGGCTCTCAAAGCTTAGCATTTACCAGAATCACCTGAAGGGCTTGTTAAAACAGATTGCTGGGCCCCACCCCCAAAATTTCTGATTCAATAGATCTGGGGTGGAGCCTGAAATTTGCATTTTGAACAAGTTCTCAGGTGATGTTGATGATGCTGATTTTGGGACAAGATATAGAAAATGAGGAGGCTGGTAGCTCTTAATCCTGGCAGCACATTGGAATCACCTGGGGCAAATTCTAATCTACAATGCTTAGGTCCCCATTTAATCAGAATCACTGGATGTGGGATCCACACATTGATAGGTGTAGGAGAAACCATCCTTTCCTCTCCTGGAATTACTACAGGTTTATAAGATAGAAACTTCTACCTTCTTGGCAATATTGGGGACAAATACATCTCTGAGATGATGTACTTTTAAAATGCCAATGGGCCATATTCCTTTACAACAGTGGTTCTCAAAGTGTGGTCCCTGGACTGGCTTCTTCAGCATCACCTAGGCCCCATGTCAGACAGATCTATCTGCTAAGTCAGAAACTTGGGTTGTGGAGCCCAGCAGTCTGTATTTAACAGGATCTCTAGGTGATTTTGAGAACCATGGCTCTGATAGATGGGTAGGTGAGTGGATAGTTCAATCAATCATTCTCAACCATAGCTGTGCAGTAGAATCACCTGTGGAGCTCTTACATATGTACAGGCCCCAGCCTCAGATATTCTGATTGAATTGTCCCTGGTGGGCATCCATAAGTTTCAAAACACCACAATTGATTCTATTGTGCAGCCAGGGTTGTGTAATGACTGAGATAAATATTGCTTTGTAACCAATTAACCTAACTGTTTGAAGTGGCTGTGGCTCTATTCCCACACGAACAAATCTTTTGGCTGACCAGTTTTGTCATAAATGGATACAATGGTCAAAGGAGTTACTATTATAGACTGAATGTTTGTGTCCCCTCAAAATTAAAATTGAAATCCCAGTCCCTAACATGATGGAATTAGGAAGCAGGGCCTTTGGTAGTTGATTAAGTCAGGAGGGCAGAACCCACGTGAATGGAGTTAGTGCCCTTATGAAAGAGGTCCTGGAGAGTTCGTTGGCTCCTTCTACCATGTGAAATCAGAGAGAGATTATGGCCTCTATGAACCAGACTCTCACCAGACTTGGAATCTGCCCCCAACTTGATCTTGGACTTTCCAGCCCCCAAAACTGTGAGAAATAAATTTAGGTTGCTTCTTAGACACCCAGTCTATGGTGTTCTGTCATAGCAGCCTGAATGGTCTAAGACAGTCACCATCACCATGTCCTGTGGGGAACTTGCACTGAACTTATATGAGAAGTACCCTGGGTGGGAAGTGCACTGATAAACACTGAGGGTACAAGTAATATGACAGAATTTTTGAGGAATTATGGTGTAGAAAGGGAAAGGGAGTATGGCAGGTTAATTGCAAAAATGGTTATACACCTTTGCAATGTGTCTCTGCTGCTCTGTACACCAAGAGGTTGGGTTATTTCCTGATCCTTGAGCCTGGACTGGCATGTGCCTTGAATGGATCAACAGAATGTGGCAGAAGTGACATGGTGCCCATCCTCTAACCAGGCCTCCAGAAGCCTTGTGTGCATCTATGTTCTCTCTTGGACCCTGTATGGTCAGGCTATTCAAGGTGGCTGTTCTCTTTCTCTCTGTACATCCCCTTCTCAGCCAGTCCTTGCTTCACTCACATGACTATCCAATCCTCTTAATTATAGGGTTAAATTAGTCCCTGATAACTGATGAGCCCACCTGATGTCAGTTCCCCTATAAATGGTAGCCCCCTGCCCCAAGTAGCAAAGACTGCTGCCACTTCCTGCCCATTGTCTGCCACACACAGTGGGGATCGCTCCAGTACCCTTTGTGTAAGATCCCCTGTCCAATAAACCATTGATGTCTCTGTCACTGTCTCTGGGCTCTTTCTTCGGTCTTGAGGCTGGCAACTACAAGGCTTGCAGGCCTGTGGAGTACAGCCCAACAGACCCCATTGCCATTATGGGAACAAGCTCAACATAGGCTACTGGACAATGAAAGACCACAGGGGATAGAGCTGATCCCAGCTGAGGCCATCCTAGATCAGCAACCCTTCATCACTCCAACAGCTGATGTGGGTACACGAGAGAGCCAAGTGAAAACAAGAGAACCAACCAGCTGAACTTTGCCCAGATTGCTGACCAGCAGAACCATGAGCTAAATAATGAGTATTGTTTCAAGTCATTAAATTTGGGGTAGGTTGTGAAGCAGCAAAGCCTAAATGATACAGATAGCATAAAATTAATCGAAGTGTTCTTAACCTGAACCTATGAGCTTTAACATAAGGCTTAGTGGTTTACTAACAACTGACTCTAGGAGGAAGAGAGTGTACAGTGTCTGGAATTAGACAGCATTAACTCCTTTGACAGCTTAGCATATCAAAATCAATGACTTTAAAAACACACACACACACACACACACACACATAGGGCTTCCCTGGTGGTGCAGTGGTTGAGAATCCACCTGCCAATGCAGGGGACCTGAGTTCCAGCCCTGGTCTTGGAAGATCCCACATGCCGTGGAACAACTAAGCCCGTGAGCCACAACTACTGAGCCCACGTGCTTCAACTACTGAAGCCCAAGTGCCTAGAGCCTATGCTCTGCAACAAGAGAAGCCACTGCAATGAGAAGCCTGCACACAGCAACAAAGAGTAGCCCCCACTTGCTGCAACTGGGGAAAGCCTGCACGCAGCAACAAAGACCCAACAGAGCCAAAAATAAATAAAATAAATAAATTTATAAAAAACAAAACAAAACACATATTCAACTAAGATTATTCATAAAAATTACTTTTTTCAGCAACGGAGGGGAAGTTTTGTGATTCAGAGGAGATGGGGGACCAGGGTCACTTAGGTAGCAGAAAACTTGCAACACTGAGTAGGAGAGGTGAACTATAACATTAGGTTAACAAACTTCAGAGTTATGTAAAGTGGGCTTATAAACTTATTCAAAGAGGTCATGATATTTGTTGGGGATGGATATTAAATGAAAGAGTTCCATCAGTCTGTCTAGTCTGTTAATCTTCTCTTTAACTATAGGATATCCCTCCTTGTGTATTACAGCAATTGTTTTCTTCATCAATGCATATTGATTGATTGATTGATTTTTCTGATAGAATCTGTGGCTCTCTTTTGGTTCTCAAAGGGATTATTGATGGCCAATCCCCACCCCAATTTAAAAATCCATAATCCTAAAATTAACAACACAATTTAAAGTGCCTATGCAGAATGATACATATGCATAGTGCAGGCAAGTCCTTTAAGGATTTAGAAAACTGATTTGGGCCACTGATAGAAAAGGGCTACTAAGTGCCAAATATTTTATGTATGTCACTTTATTTATTTCTCAAAAACTGCCCTAGAAGGTAGTTGCTGGTATCTTCATTTTCTAGATGAGGACACTAAAGCTGAAGATTAGGAAGCCAGTGAACCACTTAGGGTACTTTGATTTCAAGAAACAAAGCCCAATTCCAACGTCTTAAACAATATAAATAATCAGCTCATGTAATTGAAAAGTGGTGAGGTAATGTAAGCTTCAGGTATGGTTTGATCAGGTCTTTGGCTCCTTCACTTTGAGATTCTCTAGTTCAGCCTTTCTTCTTGTGTTGGCTTTGTCTTTCAGGTGTCTCATGTTATGGTAGTTGCAGGAGCTTCAAGACTCTGAACTGCATACCACACCACCCTTAAGAAAAGGAAACAATCAATGTATGAAAGGTTTAAGCTCTACTAGACTAGAACAAACTTAGGTCACATGGCCACATATTGTGGTGATCAATGATCACAAGGTGATCAATCATCATGGCTATAAGAAAGCCATATGCTAATTAGCTTAGGCTGGGTTATCTCCACCCCTAAAAGATATGATGACAACAGGCTTATATTGTCTGGTTTAAGTGATCATGAATCATCCCTTGAACCATGGTCAGGGCCATTCACCTCCAAAGCCCTTAGCTCCCACACAAATGGCAGAAGGAACAGAGACTGGCATTATCCACCTTGACTAGTAAGCGGTAGAGAACGCATTTGAACCATTTTTTCTCCAAGTCCAACCCCATGTTCTTTCCCGAATGCCTACCCTGTCTTTATTCAGGAAGTAAGACTTGAAATAGCTGGGCCTTCAGGGTTGGACCTAGGGAGGTGATCTTAAAGTGTTCACTAACTTGTAAGAGCTTTGGAGGTCTGGGAATGAAAAGCACGATTGTGTGTGAACTCAGAATTAACAGCAAGGGCTGTGCCTCTCTCCATTGGTAGGGTTATTAGAAAGACTAGCAGTCATTTGTTCTACTATCCCGACAATTCAGGGAATTTTCATAAGCAGCAATTTTTGTATAGGAGGGGTTAAAATGACTTCTTAGACTTTGAGGGTCCATCTCTAATAATGCATGTTGGCAGAAAGAAGACAAAGCTACGATTCAGCTGCTAGGTCTTGGTGATGTCATAAACACTTATGACAGCAGTAGAACTTTAAGATTGAATTACCTTCTTTGTACCCACTGAAGGAGCGAGCCTTGCTGTGTATAACACATTGTGTAAGCTAAACAGTGTTTTGTGGTTTTCACATGGTGCATGGGAAGAAGGGGACTTGATCTGTGAACCCAGAAGATCATGAATCTGATATGTGGAAAGACAATTTAACTTAGCGAATTGCTTTGTTCTCTGATACGTACTTCTAAAATTAAATAAATTAATATGTGCTGACGTTTCCCTAACCTAAACTTTAGGCATCCCAGTTAGATTAATCTAATGAGGAGTCCCAAATTGAGCACTGCATTGTGTAACTAATAACACTATAGTCTAAGATCATAGATTCAGTTAATGATTCAAATCCATTAAAAGTTATTGGTTGAAATGCACATAGTAGGCAAGGGGATTGAATCAAATCTCTTTTTTTGTTGTTTTTTCTCTTAGCAATGGGACATTTTGTAGGAATATTGCCAATTGAGTATTCCAGGTATAGAAAACATGGCCAGTTTATGTATGATTCAAATTTACAAGGCAACATACCAGATTGCAAATCAGAAGGGCTGTGGACAATAGAAAATGGATAAAGCCTCCAAAGCCAAAGAGAAAATGGGGTTAACAGAATTGATTGTTAGAAAATATTCGGAAAATAAGTTTTCTTAAACTTAAAAAAAATTTTTTTTATATTCTTATTTTTAGTTAATATGGGAGTAAGTTTTACTTTAAAAGTTTTATTTTTTTCTCCTTACATGATTTTTCCAGACAATTCTGGGTGACTAAGAAATTATGAGTCATGTTTTACCTTAATACATATACAGTTGCCAAGAAGACACCTCAATCATCAAAAAAGATCAAGACCTATTTCAGTTATAGTTTCATAAATTGTTAATGAAAAAATTTTTTAAAAGACCTATAAAAGCCCTTTGGCATATCTACGGTTGTTTACAGTAGAGCTGAATGTGAAATTAAACCTGAGTTGGGGACAATCCAAAGATTCATCAAGAAAACACCTGAATCACTGCTGACAAAATGTTCTTAGGTGTTGACTACAGTCAGATGTACTCAAGATTGGAAAAGTTTAAGTGCTTCATTCATTTAAATCACATGCACATAAGAAAATCATATAAATAAAAGACAGATCCTATCATTAAGATTGTTATGCTGTGTTTCTTAACATCGGTAGATTACTCAAGGGCTTGATGCTGTCAGAAATGATTAAGACCCTTCCTTTTAACAATTATACTTTCTTTTTATAATTTTTGCCTGATTCTTATATAATATAAATAAAAAGCATTTAAGCCACTCACATGTGCACAGGGATTTTGTTCCCCTAATAACTTCCAGACATTAAAAGAAAAAAAAATTGTTTGATCAATTCTTGCACCACTTCTGAGTAGTGATATTCTAATATATTCATTTTAGAGACGGTTCCACAGAGCAAATACGCCCCAAATATGAAAACAAGGACAGGCTTTTTAATGACAAGTTCTTGCTATACAGCACTGACTTTCACCTTTTCAGGGATACTTGTGGCTTCCTCATATGTGACATCTCCCTTTATGTTTACTTCCCCACAGTTTCTTTGACCCAAAGGTAGACTCGTGGCTTGGGGTGAACTGAACTGGCTGGGCTAAGCTTGGCTGTGCAGTGGTGCCAACCCAAACAGATAAAACCTGTGAATATTTCCCCAGCCCACAAGGCCTTATCTGAGTGAATGGAATGCAGAGATGATTAATGATGTACTATGAAGCCTCTTGCCCTGAGGGCACTGATTCAAATCTTGCCTATACCTAGGAGGTAAGTCCCAGAAAAATGTTATTGCAGATTGAGGGCTGAGCGGTCAATTATGTGAAATGAGTTGGTGGTTTGAGTCAAGACCTCAGTTGACCAGAGTCCAATTCACAAAAACCACCAATAGAATGTATACCCTTGTTGGCAGTATATTCAAGAGAGTGAATGAATGCCAAGCGACTGAGTGGTCAACTTCTCCTCTGACGTTGCCTGTGGGGCTAACACAAGAAAATTTGTTTTTTGGTTGATTCTGAGGTTCCTGCTTCAGAAGAAATGAAAATGTTCACTTCCACAAAGTCGATTGTCAGAAGAGTTTAATTAAACCGAAGATGCTTTTTATAAAGCAACTCCTTGGCCTATAGAGACTTGTGCCAGCAGACTTTAAACAGAGCCCAGATTTATACAGTTACCTAATTCTATGATAGGTGATCAGTTATTGGGGATGGGAGTGGAGCAAATAAAACTACAGGTTTCTAGATCAGTAGAAATCTAGTGTTGATGCAACAATGAGAAAGAATTAATCTGTCTTTTAAAAGATCATTATGAATTTTAGAATTGGATGGCTGCTTGAAATGAAAAGGAAGAAATCAATAGTTAATACAATGAACCTATAAGGGAGTTATTACTTTATTTTACAGAGGAAGAGTGTAAGTACATGTGACTACCATCACATAAGAAACAGAACCACGTCTAGAATTCAGTTACTAAAAATGTGCTTCCTCCTCACAACTACTTTTGTCCCCTCTTTCCTACCTTCCCCGTTCAAATATTAAGACAATTTTCACACGCTAAAACAACAACAACAACAGCAAAAAAAAAAAAAAAAAAAAAAAACCCAAACTTTAAACAATGAAACCATTTAGGTAATAGTTTATCTGGCCAACATCTCTAGAGCATCGACCCAAATGTTTTCTTCCAGAAACGCGAGCCTGTACCTGGCCTGACACTTGCCACCAGGAGCTTCCAGTCAGGTCCTGAGATCAGACCACCTCTGATGCCTGGAAGACAGATTGAGGAAGAAGTTTACACTTAAATTGCTGTTTCAGGCCAAAGCAAACTGAGGTTCTACAGTCTGAAAAACTCTGTCTTTCCCCGCAGGGCCTGTCCCTTGGGAGGTAGATGAACCACCTGAGGTGTGTGTGCAGGACACCAGGGACAGAGGTGGCAGTGCCTACTGGGAGCAGGGATGGGGTTGACTTGCACACAGTAGACACAGTGGTGCTGACTGGGGCACAGAGTGGTAACTGCTCCCCCTAGTCCTTACATCTTAAAAAAAAAACCCTTTTCTCTCTCTCATTTAAGAGCATCTCTCTCTCCCTCTCTCTCTCTCTCTCTCTCTCTCTCTCTCTCTCTCTCACACACACACACACACACACACACACACACACACACACACACACACAGGGTAGCTACTTTTGTTTGCCTGTTACCTCATCCCCCTTCCATTCTAGCATCTCTCTGCAGCCACTTAACTCCTTGGTGCATTATACCTAAGACAAGAGCAATCTGTGTCCTGCCTTCTTTGCTGTAAAGAATCCCATTGTCTCCAGGAAATGTAACACATCTATTCATATAATTCATGGCTCCTATGGGATGAAATTGCACCTCTTTCACAGTTTTTCTTCTCCCCCCTGGATAACTGCCTTAATACAGAGGTAGGACTCAAATGATGACATTAACCAAATGAGGAGGGTGTATGTCAGTCTGTATCCTGATGGGAAAGAGGAGGCATACGTGAATTATCTATCCTCTGAGGAAGGTTTCTTTACAAAGGTAGAGTCACATGTACTTACTCTCTTACAAAGGTAGAGGTATACAGGGTAGAGTGGAATCGCCTGTGGTTAGTAATCTGTTACTGCATCACAACTGCCCTTAGCCTTGAAGGAATGAGGACAGAGAACAGCTACAAGAGCCCAATAGGACTTACTTCACTCGGTATGACAGTCTCTAGGAGTGAAGTTAAGCCAGAAAGAGAAAAATAAATATCGCATGTTAACGCGCATATGTGGAATCTAGAAAAATGGTACAGATGAACCGGTTTGCAAGGCAGAAATAGAGACACAGATGTAGAGAACAAACGTATGGACACCAAGGGGGGAAAAGAGGGGAGGGTGGGATGAATCGGGAGATTGGGATTGACAGATATACACTAATATGTATAAAATAGATAACTAATGAGAACCTGCTGTATAGCACAGGGAACTCCACTTCGCTGAATAGTAGAGACTAACACAACACTGTAAAACAACTATTCCCCAATAAAAAGAAAAAAAAATTAGAGCCACGAGGAGTAGCCACACAGAGGAGGCTGCCCTGACGGGGGCAATGACCTTCAGCCCAGGAACAGCTGCCTGAGGTGACCTTGCAGAGAGGGGGCCAAGAGGCTCAAGCCCTCCCTCACCTCCTCCTTCCCCCCTTTTCCTCTGGGGGCTCCTCATTGGGTGAACTCAACTGGTGGGTGAGGGACTATACATAGAGCAGAACCTGGGCCTGGAGGGGCAAACAGAAGACAGTTGCTAACAGATAGGAATTTTGACAGAACCCTTCAAATGATGTGGTGTAGGCTCCTGTCTATTTTGTCCATCTTGGAAGCTGACCCCAACGTCACAGATCATGGAAAGTAAAGTTATGACTGTAAAACTTTATACCATCTTTAAAAGTGTGTTCATTCTTAATGCACAAAGTGCTATTAGACAATTTGTAGCTTACCTGAGCATTCTTTTCCCCTTTTTCTCTCTCTTTTAGTTTCTCTCCATTCCGGGCTGCTCTTTTGAAGAACTGGCCAAATAAAGTACAAAGTGACCCCAATTAGTTTTGCTCATGTAGCCAATCATTAAAAAGTTCTTTGAAAAATCCCAGTTGAAAAAGATGCAAAAACAAACAAACAAAACCCCCGGAAGTTTGTACATAGTCAAAAATGCATCAGTTAACTTCATTTGTCCCTGGAACAAGCATTTATGAGCACTTCCATGTGCAAGAAACTGTGCGAGGTGTCAGGTTACATGTAAAAGAATGGTCATCCTCCGTGACCTCAAAGAGTTTACAGTTCAGTCATGTGGAGGTGTATGAGGACAGGCAAGTGGGGATATAATTCAAAGAAGTGGAAAAATTTCATACAGTTTTAATTGCAAAGAGTAAACGGAAATGCTAGAGGGTAGCAGGAAGGGCTCTGGAGGTACCCCTCCTCTACCCAGGGATCAAGTCAGGGGAGGTTTCTCAAAGGAAGGGACATCTGAGATGAATTTCTAAGAGCAGAGAGAATTAATCAGGTGAAGGAGCATAAGGACACTTAGAGAAGTTAAAATACCATATGTGTCAGGGAAGAGGTGTGAGACTAGACTATGAATTTAATGGGTAGGGCTAGAATGCAGGCTAAAAAGGGTTGCATGGGGCCATGGGACCATTGATAGATCAGACTGGGGAGGTAGGTAAAACCAATACTTAGTCTTCTGTGTCATGCTAAAGAGCTTGGTTTTTTATGACAATGGTAATGGAAAGTTACTAGAGGATCCATAGAGGAAGTGATGGACACAGATTTCCATGTCTGGCAGCTGTGGAGAGATTGACTGGAATTCAGCAAGATCGGAGGCAGAGACTCAAGTCAAGGAAATCTGGAGGCAGAGATGGGAAGGGACTGAACAGAGAGGCTGTAGCGGAGGGATAGAGATGAAGGGAGAGAGTCAAGGGATTTTATACAGTTACAAGCAATTGGGAATCATCGTTGATTGAATGTCAGACGACATGGACATTTCTGCTCTATTTTCACTCAATGCAGCTGGTAGCTGATGGTGCCATTCACTGAGGTGCAGGAACCAGAAAGGGGGACAAGTGTGCCAAGGAGATGGGGCATCAGCTTCAGACAGTTAGGTTTGAGATGCCATTGGGACATCCAGGTGGAGATGTCCAAGTTGTTAGATAAATGCATCTAGATAAATGCCATTGGGACATCCAGGTGGAGATGAAGTTGGGCATATACATTGTACCGTGGACTTCGGTTTTCATTGCTATGCCTGAGTGGCTAAAAGTTAACAGTACCATAAACCTGAAGTAAATAATACATCTTTTGGTGGCGACAGATTCCAAGCCAAGTGCATTGTTCCCTTTTGTAATTCTCTTTAGCAAAAATAGAAAGATTTCCAATTACCTTTGCAAGAAATGTGGATGAGAGGCCAGGGGATGTGGTGGAGAAAAATGCAGATGGTACCTTCTTGGCAAATTGGACCAGAAATAAAAATGAAGACCTAGAATATTATATTACCTTAAAATTTTAGAAATTAGGGAAGTGCTCTAGTGAGAAAATGCAATAAGACGAATAACTGGGTTTCTTTTAAGTAGGTAAGAAAATAATATTAGCACTCATGGACCAAATATTGAATATGAGTCAGTACAAATGAGCAGTTGTTAACAGAGAGAGCAGAGGCAGAAAGTAAATTTTGGAATATGTATTAAGGAATGGAAGTCATGGTTAAAAGTCATGTTTAAGTACTGGGTAAACTTCAGAGAACTTGGAGAGCAACCAAACGTGAAACGAACTGCTTTAGAAAATACAGGATGCCGTTGGAGGTTGAGTTTTTTGTTTCATGTTATATTATCGAACACCTGCTGCTAATTCTAGTTACCTACTTAGTAGGGCGCCTATGAAATAAACTAGTTTTAGGAGTTTGTCATTGAAGCAGATCAAGTTTTACAGGCTATAGCTGTGTCTCTTCCCGTGTACTTCCACCATACATTTTAATTCAAGGTACCTTGAATTTATGAAATTTATTTGACTTATTTTAATACTTTGTTTTGAGATAATGGTTGATCAACTTGGCATCATAGGCTTAAATTAATAATTAAGGATGTATTGGATATAAATCATCTAAATACAAATTCTTACTAAAGAAAACTAGTTGCTTTTTAATTTGCAGATATCCTTCATATTAAACAACTAGACCAGGCAGGCTATGAGAGTCATCATAATCTATTGCATAAAATGTCTATTATTATTTTGGAAGGCTTTAAAATTAACAATATTAACCTAAGAGGCTATACTGGGCACCCCTGAACTACTTTATACTGTCTCATCAAAATCTTTATATAGTAAAAATGTAATTTGCTCTTAGCAAAATGCCAGAAGTTTGCAGACATGCCAACTGGAAAACATTATTCTTTTTTTTTTATTACTTATCTCCATGATATCCTTTTTTTTAAAACATCTTTATTGGAGTATAATTGATTTACAATAGTGTGTTAGTTTCTGCTTTATAACAAAGTGAATAAGTTATACATATACATATGTCCCCAGGAAAACATTATTCTTTACCAACACTGCTAAGGGGTTGAGGATGGGGGAACTCTTCAAGAGTCTTGATACTAACTGAACAACACATGATGGGCATTTCCCAAGTTCTATTATATCTTTTTTTTTTACACTATTACTTTATATTTATTTTTTTAAAATTTTTATTTATTTATTTTTTAAACATCTTTATTGGAGTATAATTGCTTTACAATGGTGTGTTAGTTTCTGCTTTATAACAAAGTCAATCAGTTATATATATATATATGTCCCCATATCTCTTCCCTCTTGCATCTCCCTCGCTCCCACCCTCCCTATCCCACCCCTCTAGGTGGTCACAAAGCACCAAGCTGATCTCCGTGTGCTATGTGGCTGCTTCCCACTAGCTATCAATTTTACATTTGGTAGTGTATATATGTCCATGCCACTCTCTCACTTTGTCCCAGCTTACCCTTCCCCCTCCCTGTGTCCTCAAGTCCATTCTCTAGCAGGTCTGCATCTTTATTCCCATCTTGCCCCTAGGTTCTTCATGACCAATTTTTTTTTTTTAGATTCCATACATATATGTTAGCATACAGTATTTGTTTTTCTCTTTCTGACTTACTTCATTCTGTATGACAGTCTCTAGGCCCATCCACCTCACTACAAATGACTCAGTTTCATTCCTTTTTATGGCTGAGTAATATTCCATTGTATATATGTGCCACATCTTCTTTATCCATTCATCTGTTAATGGACACTTAGGTTGCTTCCATGTCCTGCCTATTGTAAATAGATCTGCAATGAACATTTTGGTACATGACTACTGGACATATACCCTGAGAAAACCATAATTCAAAAAGAGTCATGTATCATATCTTTTTGTGGGTAACCTTATGACTAAGGTTGTCCATATCTGAAAACTAGTTCCAATAATTATAAGTTATAAAAGGGAAATAAAATACTGAATTCATTCTCCAAGTGATGTTAAGTAGTTGGTTTAATGAGATTTTAAATGAGTTGTTTTGGTAGCATCTGAACGTAATACCTGAAAAAATACATTTTGTATGTTCACATCCAGCACTCACTTTTTTCAAAGAAATTTCCATGTCTTTTCACTCTTTTGAGTGACTCTATGTCTTATCAAATGTTGCCATGCTGAGATTTTAAAATCCATGTGTTACACAGAAATTTCCATTATGATGACATACGCATATTCCACTTATTTTAACAACTCTTCATTGAAAATGAATTATGCGTTAGCATTATTTACCATAGCTCTGAGCCAAGCTGCCATATATAACTGCTGTGGTGGTAATGGGTTTAGAGCCAAGAAAATAGAGAGAGATATGAAAAATTCTTAAAAAGATAATGCCTTAGTATGGGAGAAGAAAAATGGCCATAAGAGATCATCCAGCTACATGCTAAAATAGAACATACTCATTTTTTCCCTCCAAGCCTTACCTAATTGTTTTGGCTATTAAAAACTTGGACATATTAAGTGTTTCGAACCTCCATTCAAAAGATCTTTAAAATTTTTCTTTCTATAGGAGTGTTGGTTACAACAAAACACTTCTCTATCCTAAAGCACCTCAATAGTATTATATGATAATTAGTGATGAGTACTTTGATTTCTGAAGATGACTGCTATTGATTTATAAATTTCTATACAAGCTCCAAAGGTACACTTGGTGTACCCACTCATGATTTTGCAGGGATTTGCTCTTCCCTTTCCCTACCCTTCCCTCTTCCAAAAATTACCTCGCTCTTCCTTTCAAACTCTCCCCCTCTCTCTCTTCCTCTCTGTCTCCCTCTCAGTTATTATTATCACCATTTTTTCTTTGGCAAGATTTGTTCCAAATCTTTATCTGTGTTTAAGAACAAAACAGATAATGACCCACTGAAAATGATCAGGGAAAAGTATACAGGACTTGATTGTGTACATATTAAATAATGCTGGTTATTTACTGTTGCTGTTTCCTGAAAGCAGGGATATAGCTAATAATTACAGGTTGAGGTGATACGATGTGTATGCACAGACTCCGTGTGGTCCCTGTGGTCCCTGAGCTGGCTTTCTGAGATTCGGGCATCTCAGAAGATGCCTGTCTGTTTCTTCTAGAGCTACTGATTCAGGTCCAGTCAGGCACCTACTTGGCTGTACGTAGAGGGGGAAGAAGAGCTACCCAGTTGCGTAACCCCCTCAAGGCAAACTAATGAAGTGAAACCACAGTCTACAACAATAAGAAGCAACATCTCTATAACATGGTATAATTGGAAAACCATTTTTATTTTGGTGATCCTTATTAAAGTCTGTTGAGAACATTTTATTACCTTCATTTTATAAATGAGTGAGAATGTGTCTCTGAGCTATTAGGTGACCTTACTAAGGTCACTTAGTTGCATAAACTTCAGCCACTCATCCCATCATCAATATTGTCCATGGATTTTTTAAAGAAACAAAAACTTGCTCTAAGGTGACAAAAATACTTTTATCAGGATTAAGATCAAAGAAGCAGCAGCAACATTTAATTTAAAAACAAAACAAAGCAACCTTAGCATCTGCCTGGAGTATCACTTGGCTGAGCTCAAAGGAAAGCAACCACACAAAAGCTGTCATATTCAGAGACAGCCCAATCCTAGATGATGTCACTGCTTTCCCCCCAAGTCCCCACTTAATGAAGTTTTAATAAATGATTTTTCATTCCACATACACTCTATGTGTATAATCCTTTGGAGTAATGTTAGGCATATGCTGGCACCCAGAGCAGTATTTTCAGTACCTTCAGCTTGCTTAATTAATCTCCTTTCTATGAATGTTCACATGACATCAAAAATATCCAAGTGGAAATTTAAAAATTAAGCCAGGCACCTGGATATTCCTAAACATGCAGATGGTTTCAATGATATACACCTGTGTTGAGCAGGTCTACATGCAGATGATGGTCCAATTTCATGTAGAATTAAAACATTGTTAGTTTTTAAAATATACTCAAATATTAACTTTATCATCAAGGTAAAGCAGTGTCAGTTTCTTGAGCAACATTCTTTTACTCAGTAAAGTAGATAATTTAACTGAACGAATATATATTTTTTCCCATAAGACTTAATAAAGGTGTTTTAATTTAAACTGAAAAAAAAATCCCACTTTAAAAAATGTTTGCATTTCTTAAATTGGTCTTCATAAACAAAAAGTTTCTCATTATTGATATAGATGAAACATTCTAATGAGTGATGGGATTTTTGCTCTCCATTTAAATATCATATTAATACCCAGACACAAAACATCATTGTTCAGTTTCACTTAGAAACTGCAAGTTTACTTTGTTTGAAAAATGGGGAAATAAACTCCTGTTTCGGACTTCTCTTTGTTGTTCTAGCTGTGTGTCATTGACACTGGCATGACTTGTCATGGGAAGGTGTAACGAGGCAAGACTGGAATTGTAACAATTATTAACCTGCAAATCTGCTGTGGCAAAGTAGATTCCAGCTAGAATGACATCTCTAAGTATTTCAGGAAATAGTACTCTTGTTTGAACTACTCATTTTATTAATCTGATTTGATGAATATGGGAGAGATTAATAACTTTCAAATATAAAGAATGGCCAAATGTCATTAACTGTACATTTCACATAGGCTGAGAGATTGGACACTGCCCCTCCCTCCCCGCCCCCCTGTCTCTTTCGTGGTAATTTATTTAGCTGGGAAAGCTTGGGTTTGGTGTAGCATCTGGTTTTCAGTGATATCCTGCTGGTCTTATCCAATTTTCCAGCTGGGAGCATGAGGCATAGGGAGGTCGAATGACTTGCCTAAAGGTCACCTGGTAGCTCAACTGGGATTATAACTCAGAATCTTTCTGATTTTCCCATCCTTTGCTCACTGGACCACAAAACTCCCTTGATCCCATCTTCTCAAGCTTGCCTGAGCAGGAAGTAATGTGTAGGCCTAGAAAAAAATCCCAAATTAAATACTGGCCACTATCGTCTTCTTTAAAACATTTTAAACTTCTACTGATATGACTCTGATGGAATCTCTCATTTTCATTCTAACACTAGAGAATATTTCTATTCATGGGAGTATTGTCCCTTTCCAAGTGGTTACCTTGTGAAGGTTCATACTTAATTGCTCAGATGTTGATTTTCGTCAAAACATTTTGAGAATGCCAGTGACTTTCCAGAATGCTTGTGGCAGGAGAATACAGCTACTTCTGTGTATAATAGGACTTGTTCATTATACTCTGACATGTGGTACTTGACTACTAAGTTCAAAAAAACCCACCTGGCTCATCCTATCTTAGAACTTCTAGACTTGCCATTCCCTCATCCTGAAAATCCTCCTCGTGATTTTCTATGGTACCTTTTTATCATTGAGATCTTAGCAGAAATGGTACCTTCTCAGAGACAGGCCTGCTCTGTCTACCCTCCTAATGTAATGGCTTTCTTTATCTGATGTCCCCATATTTTTCTTCATTACATGTATTGCCATTTACAACTTTTGCTAATTTTGCTTCCTTTTTATTCTCTGAGTCCTTACTCTGAGCGTAGGAGTCTAATCTGTCTTGTTCCCCAGCACATACTAGACAATGTTGGATATATAGAAGAAACCCAATAAACATTTGTTGAAAGAATGAATAGCCATTCCTGATGAAAGAAGGGCTCTCTTCTCCTTTTCTTTTTATTATCATTCAAGGAGTTTCAAAAGAGATGCCCATGGGGTAGTGAGGGCGAGTGGAGATGACCCTTAGTCATCCAGCCAGATCAGGTGAATTAACCCTGAAGGTCAACGGGCTGATGGATGACAGCTGTCCCTGTCAGATCACCCTCTCATCCATAGCTTCAACCTTGGAATTGCCCTCAGGCTTGGCTGGAGATCAGCAGAGGAAAATCAGTTGTGTTATATTTATAGTCATACTTCATGTTTGATCCAAATTTGTAGTTTTGCCCACTTTCATCACCCGCTTTATTTACACAATTGATACTTAATGATGCCTGTTCACTTACAAAAACGAGGTTCACATTTGAAGACTGACCAATGTGCAGAATATTGAAAAAACTATCTGACCCCTGAAAAGGAATTCCCAAGTTTTTGTATCAACAGACATACTGTGCTGGAATCTCTGAGGGTGATGACTTTAATAAACAAGACTTGAAAAATACTTAATGTAGTCAATGTTTTAAAGAATTCAGCCAGATAACTTTCCAGATTTGCTTGATATACACTTTTTCATGACTTTTGAGAGGGAATCAAACTGTGTGGGACACAAATCCCTGTTGCTGGTGACTCTACACGTACACTACTCTAGTGGTCTGATCATTGCTTTACAGGGGAGGAAACAGGACCACAGGGTGACTTTCTGAAGAAGGGCTCTGAGTTATTCTGACTTCCCAGTGTGTGCTTAGCTGCAGGTGTTATGGAAGAAGGGCCCAAGCACTTGTTTGCCCTGTTCTCCTTACTGTGAGCTCTCTGAAGAAATCATTTCTGTAGGCTCTGGCCATTTTGCCAGCCACAACTTACAACTCTGGATAGTAATTGCATGATGTTCTGTCTGGCTGTGTTGGAGACCTGAAAGGTGGGGATCTCAGGCAGTGAGCAGTTTCCCTCTCACTTGACAAAGAGTACTCTGGGGACATTTTGAAGTTAATATGGGGGAGTTTCAGGGTAACACAAGGTATCTGTGTTACCATTCTTTAGTATCTTTTTTTTTTAACATCTTTATTGGAGTATAATTGCTTTACAACTGTGTGTTAGTTTCTGCTTTGTAACAAACTGAATCAGCTATAGCTATACATATATCCCCATATTCCCTCCCTCTTGAGCCTCCCTCCCACCCCCTCTATCGCACACCTCTAGGTCGTCACAGAGCAGCAAGCTGATCTCCCTGTGCTAATCCGCTTCTTCCCACTAGCTATGTATTTTACATTTGGTAGTGTATATATGTCCATGCCACTCTCTCCCTTCATCCCAGCTTACCCTTCCCCCTCCCCGTGTCCTCAAGTCCATTCTCTACATCTGCAGTCTGCATCTTTATTCCTGTCCTGCCCCTAGGTTCTTCAGAACCAATTTTTTTTTTTTTTAGATTCCATATATATGTGTTAGCATACGGTATTTGTTTTTCCCTTTCTGATTTATTTCACTTTGTATGACAGACTCTAGGTCCATCACCTCACTACAAATAACTAATTTCGTTTCTTTTTATGGCTGAGTAATATTCCATTGTATATATGTGACACATCTTCTTTATCCATTCATCTGTCGATGGACACTTAGGTTGCTTCCATGTCCTGGCTATTGTAAATAGAGCTGCAATGAACATTGTGGTACATGTCTCTTTTTGAATTATGGTTTTCTCAGGGTATATGCCCAGTAGTGGGATTGCTGGGTCATATGGTAGTTCTATTTTTAGTTTTTTAAGGAACCTCCATACTGTTCTCCATAGTGGCTGTATCAATTTACATTCCCACCAACAGTGCAAGAGGGTTCCCTTTTCTCCACACCCTCTGCAGCACTTATTGTTTTTATCTTTTGTTGCACTTATAAAACTACTGCAGCAATCCTTCATGGATTCAATTTCCACCTTCTGGCCATGTCGGCTGAGACATGTCTAGTTCAGAGATATGGACAAGCAATTGTTACCATCACACCACTCTTGAACTCCTGTGATAATTTATAACTACCTGGATGAGTGCGCTTGAACCCCACATTCATGGTATTATTAAAAAGAAACATTAATGAACTACTAGAACTGAAATGAACATTGAAAATGTACTTCTTCCTTGATTTACATATTTCAGGACTGTTATCTTAAAGGTGTTCAGATTATTTCATGTCATTCCCCAGATAGACTGTACACCTTTGTTCTAAAAAATGTGGTGAAGAATTCATGGGCTTCTTGAATTCTCCAGTAATTATCTTGGCTTCCAACAATTATTTTCTTTTTATCATTGGGAAAGAATTAGATTGTACTCACACTTTTTCCTAGAAAGGTCAAAAGTTCCTCAGGGGTAGGGTGGGTATTGAGAAAACAGGATATGCCATTAAGGCATTTCTCTGTTTCGAGCAGACAGAAATGTGATCTTTTTCTTTTTCTTTTTCTTTTTCACAACTGATATTAAAGCACCTCCCAGTGTTCCAGGCCCCCAGAGGGTCATAAAATTTGGGTCATTAAACTGATGATGGGAAACCTATCAGGGGATTATTTCAAAACAGATGCAAATGCCTATATCCAGAAAATAAACTCCAGACACAATTCAAACAGAACACACTGATAAGTGTAGTGTAGCCACAAAGGATCTTGAGACTCTTTTTCCAGTATCATCACTTGGATTTCATACTTTGTAATTTCTTTTTGAGAGACGGTCTTGCATGATCCTTCAATCTTTTCATAACAAATTACCTTTTGGAGAAGAAATCGATAACTTCTTATAAAGCTGACAACTGTCTTTCCTTTCCCCTTCAGATCAATGATTCTGTGGACCAGTTTCCTATTATTAATCATGCTGGCATTAGAAGGAAACTGAAATGAAAGAAAGAGTTTGTGAACAAGGCTACTGAATGACAGCCAAGTCGAACCATCAAGTACATGCACTCAGTCAGCTCCTGATGGATGATCTTTTGAAACACATTGTCTGCATGACGTCATGGGAAAATCTTCTTTTTCGTTACTTTTGAGAGTAAACAGTCTGATTCCCTGCGACATATTTTACACTATCTTTTCCTCTAAAGAACTAAACTTTTCTTTTTCCAAGAAGGAATGTTTTAGAGTTGCTTAAATTTATAAGAAATGATCATGTGGTATAACTGAAAAACAAACAAGAAATTCCTGCTTGTCTGATTCCTCTTCACTTATTCATTTATTCAACAATACTTATGGATTATCTACTATGTGCAATAGTGCAGTATAAGATGTTGTATTATTTAGATGTCAAATGGTGATACATTTGGGGATTATTGGGGGATGTCATTCTTTTTTGAAAGCAGAACTAGCAGCAATTATGGTATAGTTATATCTAGAATTTTAATTTGGAACAATGCCCCAAACTTGGCATCTCATGAAATGGAGTGGCTCCAAACAGCAATGATCTCTTCTATGGAGGAAGAAGGTGCAGATTTTTAAGTGCCGAGATGACTATGGTAACTGATACTCCTTCTTGCCTCAGATTCCTATATAGAAAGAGTGCAGGGGAAAATGAATTGGCTACACATTGTTATCTATCTCCACAGGCAAAAAAAAAAGAAAAAAAATCAGGACAGAGGTCCTTCACTTTTTTGATATCTTGAAATGTCAAGAGAGAGAGACATCTGAAGGGGGTAAAGAAAGGGGTTGAGTAGGAGAGAAACTCAAACATTAATGGGGAATAGAATTTCTCTTGCACTGGCCACAATACATATGTTTGTTATAAAGCAAGAGGCGGGGAAGACATGCATGCCTGATGTTGAAGAAAAGCCTGTTTGTGCCTCATACACTGGAGAAATTGTCTGAGAACAGTTCATCCATGTGAAAATATGACCCATGTCATTTTGCCAGGGTCGTTAAGACATTGAGCTGCTGAGTAAGGCCTGATTGGATAAATTCAAGATCCTGGGGGTATACATACTTCCTAGTGTCCAGTTTTTCTAAGATGCAAAAAAAAAATGTCAGTGGAAATGAGGTTATGGAGTGCCACTTGCGTGGGCGAGACAGGGTCTCCATAGGGTGGGAACCAGCCAGATCTCAGACATGGCCCATTCTTTTAGATTCTGCCCCATTTTCTTAGTGGGCAAAATGAGAAATAGGGAATAAAAGCCCAGCACTGGTAGCCAGAAGAAAACAGTGGTATTTAAAGATGGGAAAAGGGAAAGGTTACACATCATTGTGAAATGAATTCCCATTCTCTTTTGACTATTGTCATATTCATGTTTTACAAACTCCTAAAATGTCTGGAGATAAAATTCAGATCATTTGTTGTGAAAAGAAATGGCTTCATAGAGGAGCTTAGAGGATATGAAAACTATATTTGAATGAACAAATATTCAAAAGTAGGCAGGAAATATGGAATAATGGACAAGATCTTTTCCTTAGTAGAACTGTATAAAGTTTGAGGGCATCATACATGAAGCAAAATAACTCATTGGAAAACAAAAACGAAAAAACCCTCATCCTTTAGCTTTTTCAGTTTTAACTAGTCTAGGATGAATAAACAATTATCTCAATGTTAAAATTTTTTAAAAATTGAATTGACAATTCTGATTATTCTGGCTTATTTCCAGTGTCCCAGGCTCTCTCTTATTCAAGAGAGTGACAGAGCAATCACATAATTCATTCAACAAATAGCAAAATCTTACTGATTTACAATGGATCAGACCTTTAATCTCTCTGGGCCTCAGTGACTTTATCTATAACTTGATGGATTACAACTAGTTAATTTCCAAAGTTTGTTCTTTGGACTGTATGACTGTTTCCCAGCTTTAACATTTCAATAAAGAGTTTATAATTTGAATACAGGTCTTGAAACTATTTGTATTTCTAGAAAAATAAAATATAACAACCCTATTATGATCTCTCTGCAGTGCCACCTGAATATGTGAGAGAAGAAAAATTCCTGGTTTCTTCTTGTATTCCTATATTCTAGGAGCTGTTTTCTTCTGGGGGGACATTTTAATTTAATAGGCACTTACTTTTTATTTTTTTTAAATCAGTAATGGAGCTGAGAATTGGGCAGGGTGGAGCTTGCATTGAACCTAAGTGGGCCATTCAGTTTTAGTGTGACAGGTTTCAAAATCTTCCCAAAATTAAGGGCAGAGAATTTATTTTAAAGGACACCTTTGAAAGAGATACATCTTTCTGCCTTTGTGCCTTCAGGGTCTTTGAGCTTGTTTCAAGCTACTTAGATTTATCAGCTTGAGATCTGCTAGTTATAAAAGTGTTTTTTGTTTTTTTTGTTTTTCCCAAGAAAGAAGATGTGATTTTCAAATCAAATTGGCAGGTACTTACAGAACCATTGCTCTGAATGAAGGAGTGGAAACATGAGACCCTTGTAAATATTTCACTGCCATTAAGAAGTTTCTTTTGAGACACTCATATCAGCCCACTGATAAAATGTCATAAAATAACTGTCATCTCCACCTTTTATAGGAGCAACCCTTGGATTAGTCAGAGCTGCTGGATTGTAATAAGGAAATGAGTGTTTAAAAAATGAATTAAAGGAAAAGATGACCTTCAGGTTACTCTGGTCATTGATGAGGTCAGGGGAAGGAAGGTTCAAAACCGAGTAGGACAGAGGTGAGTCCAACTCTGGATGCAAAAGTTCACAAGTCTGCATTATGAATAATATATGTAGGAAATGAGTGTTTACTCCTCATTGGCAAACTGGAAGGATAAGATAGCTTCCTTTTGACGCGAAAAAAGATCTAAATGTGAGATGCTATTTTAAACACCGAACAGCTGTTTCATCTTGAACTAAAAAGAACAAAGAAAACACCCTGAAGTCCACATAGGATATATTGTGCTTTCCCTTGTGTGTGTGTGTGTGTGTGTGTGTGTGTGTGTGTGTGTGTGTGTGTGTGTGTGTGTTTTCCCTCCTTTTACTTAGGATAAGTGAAATGTCATTTTATCTTGGCATGTTTTCTTTATAGACCAGGGACTTGAAAAGTTAAAATATTGGAAAATTTCCTTTTCATCATTTTCAACATAAACAACTTTTCATGGCTTTAATATGAAGTGTTTTCTTTGTTAATCCAACAGAGATTAATGCCTGGAATGCTAAATTGTATACTTAAGGGAAAAATTATGATGGTCCACGGATAATATCTTTTAGGCAAGGCCAGAGCAATAGGATGGCATTATATCATAGTCTAAGAGATTTTCCTTGCTCTGGAGAACCATTTGAAACCAAAAGGGTAGCCTGAATCACTGATTTAAGAGATTTCAATTATCCAATTAATGCCTGGGAATCCTATAATCTTATTCACAAAAGATTTTAAACATTTATGTTTGGATGATTCAGAAAATGAATTTCTGATTTGCAGAGCAATCTTCTTGGGAATTTAACTCAAGACACCTCTTTGATTGATGTGAAAAGGTATACATCTTTAAAGGCTTGAATTAATACATAAAGTCATTTGCCTTGGTTTGGATTTTATCCTGGAAATTGCTGAGGCTGAATGCATAGAACAAAATTTTTACATATTCAGTAAATAGCAGGTTTATTTACTTCTTAATTCTTCACAGATATTTATATCTGCCCTCCCAATTTAATTTTTTGGAAAATAAAAAGCCATTACAACATATTCTATTCTCCCAGATAAGAAACACACGCACACACTTAGTTCATTTTACCTGGAAAATTGTTCCATTAAGCAAGCAAACACACACTGAAAAGTTTAATTATTTACTTATCTGTCTGTAAAAGGCTGGCTCATAAGACTGTGCCTTTTTTTTTTAATTTGAAGGAACAACTTTAGCTCTTTTTGGTTATGTGGTTGCAAAACGTATATCTGCTATTTTATAATGTTCCTGGCTCTCTTTCTTTTTAACTCATGGGACAATTTTAGTTAAATTTTCCAGGGGCTTAATTACTTCTAATTTTGTTTTTGAAATAAAAGATGAATTTCTTTAAATTAAGAACAGGAATTTCTAGGCCAGAAACTGCTATTTGTCTTCCTTTAGATAGAGATCTCAAAGGTACTAACATCTTGTAAAAGTTAAAAAAAAAAAAAAGGAAGAAGAAAAAAAATCTGTGCCAGACCTTCTTTTTTAATCCAGACTTGGTTATATAGCACATTAATAAATTGTCCTGTCAACCTTTAGTACATGGGTTCAACTCCAATTGGTTTAATGGCCACAAATGTTTCCTTAGAAGGATTCCGGATTTCTGGATGGAGGAAGAAATGCCAGGGATTCTCAGGGCAGGCTGAAGACCCCCCCTACCCCCCGCAGAAGGTGGTCTTGGGAGATAATCACACCCTGCTGATAGGATTTGGCAGTTAAAATAGATAGAGGTCAACCTGTCGTTTTGTCTATTTAAATAAGTCACTTGTGATTAAGGATAAGCAGCAAGTTTTTTGTTGTTGTTTTTTTATTCTCTCTCTCACTTTTGGGTCCTTGCAGGCTCTCATGTATTTCTCTGATGTTTCTTCCCTTCTGGAGGATTTCTCTCTCTTATTCTCTCCTGACTTTTACATGAAAAAATGTTCATGTTACCTCTGTCTTTCCACCTTGGAGACATAGACTGGGTGACGATTTCTCATTTAATTCCATTTAAATTTCAAAAATTGGTATTCCAATCAAAACTCTTATCTACCAGATGTTCTGTGACATCTAGAGAAAATCAAAACAAGACAGTTGTCTCTACTATTTCCCTCTGTGCTAAAGTCAGTAGAATCTCCGTTATGTAATTGAGTTCATGGTAATTTCTCCATCTGCTTGGGTACTTTGGTACCTAAACTTATATTTTTCTGCCTTTTGAAAAAGTTAAATGATGTCTATAATTTTATGGAAATGCATGAGGGCTGCCTTTGCTTTTAGGACTTTTCTTGACTATCAAATAGCAGGTCCTTATAAGATCATGCACTTTTTCATAAAAGTATTTGGCTGTTAACACAAAACAGAATCAGTGATACAGAAGTACTTGCATCCGCCAACTTATTTGCTGCAATTGTTTGCTAAACGTCATTCTGAAATACTGTTTCTCTTTCTCAGAGGTTTTCATCCAATGCTCTTCTACTGCTGTTGGACTAGGTAAGACTCTTTCAGCTGCCCATGCCATTCACCAGGCAGGGCTTGCAAAGGGGCAGTGCTTTGTTGAGTGAAAGCAGATGCGACATAAAGCCAGCCATCTCTTGGGCACTCTCTCATACCCTCAGTCCACCTTCATCTCTAATCATTTCTGATGCATCTGGCTTTGGGCAGGCTTAATGTGATGGTGTCCACCTCAGCTACATCACATATTTCTTGCTTTCTGCCCTGGGACAAGAACCTCAAAGTACTCAAAATGTGCATTGCCTGGAAGGGCCAGATGATTACACCCTGTGGGGCAGCCCTTAGCCAATGGGGGACAAAAGCTAGTGCATCTCTTTAGCAGACCATTCTGAAGCCCATTCTCAGGCTCTTCAAATTTTGCCAGTGGGGTTGAGCCCCAGGTGGTCAGAGAAGTGATCAATGCACTATGGACCAAAATTTCCCAGTTTTCTCCTCCCATTCTTGGTATCATTTCCCCAAATAAACTATTTGCACACAGGGTCTTGTCTCAGCCTCTGCTTTCTAGGGGAACCCAGCCTCCCATAAAACAGCACAACACAATGCAAAACAAAACAAAAACCCCAGAGATCGTCCTTCTAACATGACTTGCTGCCTCATATCATGGTTATTTAGATATAGTTCTATCTCTCCTAAGAAAAAAATTTGCTTTTTAAAGTTGGGGCAAATATGGTGAGCCCCTGTTTTATGGCAAGCTCTTTGCCAGGGCCTGGGGGTACGACATCGAAAGAGAAGACACCTCTCCTGGAAAGGAACCTACAGTCCAGAGTTTATCCTCTTTGGATATTTCACAATAGAGGCACAGCATATTACTTTTAAAAAAAGCCGAATGATGTTTCTTAAATTCATATAGAACACTCCTTTGGTTAAAGATGCGTATACCTGCCTTAGTCACAGGACACTGTAAATAACCTTTTACAGAAAAAGTAGGGTGTTGTGAGAATCAAACAGGAAGCCAAGAGGTAAAATGCATCGGGGATGGTTTTCTCCAGGAGAGATTTTGAGTGAGATTTAACAAGAGGTGAAAGACCTAGGTTGACAGAGGAAAAAGACAAAGGCATTTCATGGATAGAGAATAGGGAGAGAGAGAGAGAGAGAGCTCAGGGCTCAAGAACATAAATAAGTAAGTGTGGACACATAGACGAACACGTACTTGACTGTGGTCCTGCAGAAATTAACATCCTATGAACAGTAGATAAGTAGATAAAGTTTGGGGATTAAATAACTTTGAGAAATTTGCGTATTATTTTCAGAATTCAGAAGTTCATAGCCTACATTAGATTAAAGATCCCCGAGAAGTACTGCTATTTATAAAAATTAAATAAAACAATCCCCCAAAAACAAGGTGTAGAGCTGAGCATTTCCCAGACTTCTGTGACTACGAAATCTTTTGCCACTAGGACACTGTTCAGTCATCTTGAGTCACATTGATATTCCATAGAGTGGATCTTGGGAAATTCTGGAAGGGAGCAGTGCTGAGAAATAAAGTTGATGGGATCTGGGATGGGGTGGGTATGGCAGTGAACCTCGCATATGTCATAGATGTGTTTGGATTTGATATGTCAAGCAATCAGACGCTACTGTCTCTGTCCTGGAGGAAAGAAATACGGTTCATTGCAAGATAATTTAGCGCACCAGAATCACACTTCCAACTTCATATTGGCGTTATCATCATGCAGTTACATCTATCATGTCCATTGTTGGGAAGGCAGTATAACAGAGGATTTTGTAGCCAGATACGTATGTTCACATTCCAACTTTCCTTCGTCCTGTGTGACCTTGGCCCATGTCTCCAGGTTTCTGTTTCATCACCTATAATAAATATGGACATGATGATAATGGTGCCTAATTCACAGGCTTGTTGGAAGGATTAGATGAGATAAAATAATTAAAGCACTTAGTAGAGTGTCTATTATAGAGTATGTGACCAGTAAGACATAACATATTTATTTTTACAGTAATAGTATTGTATAGTGGAAAAGACACAGACTTGAGGACAGACCTAAGTTTGAAACCTGTCACTGTCCTTTATTTGGTTTACCAAATCCTATGCATTAGTTATTAGTTATTACTGTAAAGAAGGGAATAATAATACATATCTCACCGGGTTATTGTGAGCATTAGAAATACTGATAAATTATAAACGACATAGAAGCTTCTTAAGTAATCGCAACTGGTATAATTATCATTGAGATTCTACAGTATGCCTCCATTTCTTCTTAGGGGCAGTATACTGCTCCAGAAGCTTCCTCAATCTTTTTCTGAAATTGCCTGAATTTCTCCAATGATTCCTTGTGCTGATTTTTGGATTATAGAGCATTACTTAATATTTGCTAGATAAATGGATGCATAAATTAATATTCCTGTAATTGGGGATTTCACCCAGTGGACCACTGACAGAAAATATGTGACAGCAAAGCTGAATTGTGCAATAAATCATGCTCTGTGCAGTCAAAATGAAAATTGGTCTAGTTTACCCTTGCTGTATAAACAGAGAAGTTAAAATCTAAGAAAGTTATTAGTCATGCATTTTGTTCTTACAGATTAAATTTAGACCTAAACTCACTCTTTTTTATGTTTATTATTATTATTATTATCATTTTTTTTTGCGGTACGCGGGCGTCTCACTGCTGTGGCCTCTCCCGTCGCGGAGCACAGGCTCCGGACGCGCAGGCTTAGCGGCCATAGCTCACGGGCCTAGCTGCTCCGCGGCATGTGGGATCTTCGCGGACCGGGGCACAAACCCGTGTCCCCTGCATCGGCAGGCAGACTCTCAACCACTGCACCGCAGGGAAGCCCTATTATGTTTTTTAATGGACAGGTAGGTTGGAAATAAAATGTTAAAATTTTCTCTTTGGTGTCTGTATCATCTCCTTGGGTTTTTGTCAAGGGGCAGATTTAAATTTTCATTTAAAGCAAGATACTGTAATAAGATATTTTATTCTAAAACATTCCTTACTAGAAATCTTAAATTTACAAAACGAGGACTGTTTTTCCCATAGTGAAGTCAAACAAAGATAGAATTCCCAACTCCCCTTTTATTTTCCTTCTTTTTTTGGATTAATGCCTTATCAGATTTTAATTCAGATCAGTCCTGGAAAGGTTGTTTAGCCAGATGACAGGTAACTTTTTATAGTGTTGTGTGTTATGTACTCTTTCATATGAAGACTTAGGTGAGGAATTTTTTAAAAGAAACACTTAAGATTTATATTATAGTCCACACCACCTGAAGTGGACCATGTAAGGCACATAGGTCATGTGACCACTCAATACCTTTCTTAAAGGGGTATCCTCCCATGGGATGAATATTTTATAAAAAGGACACAGAGACATGTGGTTATTTTGTTCCACTGAAGCACATTTCTCTAAAAGACCAAGGATGAATTAGCCAACTGCAGAAGCAAACATATCCTTGTTTCAAAATTTTGCCATGACTGTGTCCTCATGTTGAAATGCCCTTTGTCAATGTATTGAAATTTTGAATTCTTGCAGCCCTAAAGGGAATAAAAGTAATTCCTCCTATTTGTGAGTTCTTTTCAAGTTTATGATGCATTTTCATACACTTCATCCTTGTTGAAGAGTTCCTTCACGTTTCAGGGGATATTGTATTTAATGAAAAACATCAAATGCATGGGTTTTCCCAAGCTCCTGATTTATTCCTCCCCCCCACATTTCCCCTTTGGTAACCATAAGTTTGTTTTCGATATTTGTAAGTCTGATTCTGTTTTGTAAATAAGATCATTTGTATCTTTTTAAAATTAGATTCCACATATGAATGATATCATATGATATTTGTCTTTCTCTGTCTGACTTACTTCACTTAGTATGATAATCTCTAGGTCCAAGATAGATAACCAACAAGGACCTGTACAGCAAATCACTTTGCTGTACACCTGAAACTAACACAACATTGTAAATCAACTGTGCTCCAATAAAATTAAAATTTACAAAAATCCCATCAAATGCAATGACAAAGGCAGTCAGTAAATGTGTTTTATAAACTACAGTGGTGCCTAATTCCCCACTTTCACAGTTATTCCCAATGAAAACACCCAACCCTCCATCCCCCACAAACAGGGCAGATAAACATTACATGGGCAGTTGGATTCAGCTTTGACAAGAGATTTAAGGTTGCAAAATAACATAGGGTGGGTTTAGAGTACAGCCCATTCCTTGATGTTTTCCTATTTGGATATAGACTAATTTCTAAAAACCATTTGATTAGAGTACAGCATGACTCTTAGCACAACATATTGATGTCTTTTAATTTACTGTAGGTAATAAGCACACGAAAGAAGAGATTCTGGATTTCAACCTTAACTATTTGCAAAAATCCCAAGTGCTCTTAGTCTACGTCATTCTTTAAACACACATACATATATATACACACTCACACAAGCAGCAAGAAGAGGAAAAAAAACAACCTGACAATTTCACATGACGAAGAACAGATTAAGACTGACTAATCTGGGATGTTATTATACTTGGGAATTTTCAAAGGCAAGAGCCAGAGTCTCTAAAGACTGAAATCAGACCATCTCATTGATCTCTAACGCAACTTTTGTTTCATATTTGTATTCTAAAATAAGAAAAATCTGTCTAGGGCAAGGAATAAGAATTCTAAATAGGTTGCTTCACATGTGCAAAACTTGATTTTTCAACCCAAATTTTACAAAGTTTTGTAACGGGCAGTTTTACTATTCTCCAACTTAATGATAGCCACATGGGCAGAATCTCTTTGAAAATATGCATCTTATTTGATATTTATCTAACATATTACATAACTTAGAGCTCCTTGACGAATATATTGAATCATATTGTCCTGGCTGATTTGCTGGGAGCAAAATTAAAGTGGAGGAGATTGGTATTGGTAAGGGAAAGAGGAGTATTCAATGACAGAATTGGCTTCTAATATGGCAGAAAAACAACATCGTTAAAATTTGAGAAGGCACTTTTAAGTCTTATAATAATCAGCAACCAAAAGGAAGAAGAGGCCTAAAAATAGCGATGGATAATTAACAGGCTAAAAATAGACTTGGCTAGCCATATGGAAGTCATTACAGTCTAGAGGTTAAAGGGGCTGAGGAGAATAAAAATCAAATCAAATATTATTGTATATTAAACCCACTACCTATAAACATAGTCTGTAAATGCTTTACAGAGTTCAGCTCCATCAAAGACAATTCAGTACAAGAAAAATATAAAGGCACAAATGATCATTTCCTAATTCATCAAAGCATTTTTCTTGGGAAGGTGCTTTTGGCTCCAATCCAAAAATGCTCCCTCTGACTTAAGATATGCTTGTCATGCTATTGATATAATGGGGATTCTGTCTTTTACAACAGGAAAAATATAATGATCACTTCTTATATTTAGAATAAACAATAATACTTCCAATATAAATAGCATTGCCCTAAGAACAAATAATTATGCAAAAAAAGGAGACTGTCAACAGAGATAGATCTAGTATAGGCTAGTAGAGGCTAAAGGGTTCTAATTTTTTTTTTTTTTTGAGATTAAAGCTGTCAGTGTATCATTTCCTCTGTTTGTATTGTTATTGTGGGAAGATGCAGGAAATGTTATTTCTAGGTAACTCTACAACCCACTCTCAAGGTTGTAGAGTTTCTAGGTCTTTTATACCTTTGATGTCTCCTATCCTTCTTGTTGCCTGGAAGGCTAGGGGAGGAATCTTGAATCTGCTTTTCTTAGTTTTGAACTTCTGGGTTAAAAAAAAAATAGATGTGTGAAGGAATGATTGGAAGTTGACTAAAATAGAAAGCAGTGTACTACATGGAAAGAACACAGGTGTGCTGTGTCAGGCAGAGACCCAAACTGGAGATCAGGCTCTGCTTGTATCCTGTGTATGACCTTGGCCAAGAGATTTATCTGTCTGAGCCTCGTGTGTCTTATCTGCAAAATGAGAATAATGGTTTCTTGGTATTTATGTTGGGTATTGTAAGTATTTTATGAAGAAACATATGTAAAATCTTTAGGAGCCCAAGGCCTTGATACATAGCAATGTATTAATAAATGATAGTAGCTTTTAATATTTATGTCCATCAGTTCAATCTAGTCACAGTTAACAAACTCTTAAGATGTTGACCAGAGATGGCAAAGTTCACCAAAACAGTTTGAAGTTTCATGGTTAAGGTAGATTGTGTTCTTTCTACTTTGCAGCCCTGCCATTCAAATTTCAGGATTCTTTCTTGCTTCTCCCTATTGATTTTAAATGATTTTTGCTTTTTTAAATAAGGCCATTCAATCAGGATCTATTTTTTCATTCTTTTAATATCAGAGTATCCACTACACCCATGTAATAATTCTCATCTGTGTATTGATTTTATTTTTCATCTTCATATGAATATGATTGCTTCTGATTTGTAAACAAATGATAAAGCCTAATGAATTGTAAAAATGGATGCAAAAACTGAGTCCTCGTAAAAGATCTTGCACATTTCTTTTTTCTTAGCTAATATGCCTTTTCTATTGCCATTGTTCATAGACTCTTTCCAATAGAATTTCTAAATGTTTGCTATTTGTGAATATGAAAGTATTAATTTCCATGAAATAATACTACTTTATTCAATAACTGTTTCAGTTGAATCCTTGAGTTTCATCTGCTACTTAGTCAATTCATCTGAAAATTGTGATGATTTTCCCTCCTCTTCCTTTTTTCAATTTTTATGCTAATTTTTTTTCTTGTCTAACCATGTATACAATTATAATGAGTACATTCAGTAGAATGTTAAACACTAGTGGTGATAATGGACATCATTGTATTTTTCCTGACATTTCTGGGAATGTCTCTAGTGATTCCCTGTTAAGTATGGTGCTGGCTTCTGGACTGAAATAATATATTTTTTTTAGGTTAGGAAATTGTCTATTACTATTGTGTTGATTGTTTTTATCAGAAGCGTTTTGTATTTTGGTAAATTTTTAGTAGTTTTTTCATTTTTAGAACTATTACTATGAAGACAATTATAAATTTATTAAAATTAGTCACTTAAAAAATCTACACTTAGTATATAAACATATATATTCACTCATAGTATTTGACTTTTGAAAGTTTGTGTGTGTTTGAAAAATCTGTACCAAGTTATTTTGGATGACATTTTTATTAAGTTGTAATAGCCTTTTTTTTATTGATTATTTTATGAACAGAAACACTAAATAGATTTTTTACTGTATAAAATATATGCAGCTTAATAAAATGTATTATTGCCCTCTTGTAGTTTTCTTTTTGTGTTATTCTGTGTGTGTCAAAAATATTTTATTGTCTATTTATTTCCCAAATTGAATTATAACCTGATGGATTAGTTTCATTAAAAAGTTATAAAGAATTGGGAAAAAATCCAATAATATTGGAAATAAATATATCAACCCAAATAATAAAAACAAGTGAAAAAGGAAGCAAAATACCCAGAATACCATAATGTACTTGCCTCTTAATGTCCCTAATTTGAGTGATTCATAACCAATTTCTAGAATAGTGTTTGTATCTTCAATTAATTCATTACCAATTAGCTTTTAGTTTCTGAGCTGTCCCACAGTGTCCACAGCAAGTCCAGAGACCTACCTAGTGGTATTGTGTTATTTCCTGACTCAGTAATTTATGAACATTTATGAGGTTCATAAAGAAAAAACATTAAAGGCATATAGGGAAAGTCTCATTTCCTCTTCTGTACCCATCGACTCAGCCCTTACCTGTCACCTTTCCACAGGTAGCCACCAAAGCAGTCTTTTAGTTTTTGTATGTCCTTGCAGAGTATACATGCATGTACAGATAACTATGAATAAAGGCTCTTATTCCCCCCTCCCCTGTTTATACAATAGATAGAATAGGACACACATTTTCTGCACTTTATATTTTCATTAGTAATATATCTTAAAGATCATTCCATCTCAATAGATTAAAATATTTTTCATTCTTTATAGTGCATTATATATTTTTATAGTGCATTATATTATAATTTTTATAATTTCTCTATTAGTGGACATTTAGAATGCCTCCAATATTTCTCAATGGTAAACAATGTTGCAATGAATAACTTCCAAAAATCAAAATCTATATTGATAAAGCTGATAAACAAGCTTTTTTTTTTTCTTTTTTTTTTTTTGTGCCTTGCAAGAGGGATTGTAAACTGATGCAATCCCTATGGAAGGCATTTGGCAACAGCTATCTAAATTCCAAATGCCTGTTCTCCTTAACCTAACAATCCACTTCTGAGAAGAGATTATCTTTTCTGTTTAGGTTTCCATAGGGCTTGGCTTAAAAATAGGGAAGAGATTCCTGATTTAATAGGTATTGCACTCTATTTACAGGTTAATATGTTTTAAAGACTTTAAAGAATAGGATAGGTGCTTATTAGGAGATCTATGTAGCAATCTACCAATCTTCTGAGACCCTCTTCAAGCATCATGTTTTGAGTTTTTATTCATGTGCTGTCATCAGAAATAGATTTCTGTCTTAGACCAAATAATTTTAGACATACATACCTTGCAATTTCAAGTACTTTCTCTCAGGTTCATACTCAGAATACTTCCATTATACTTCTCCCTTCCACCAACTCATTACCTACTTCACTTTATTTCTTTTTCCTCAGTAGAAAAGGCAATTGCATTGGCAGAAAATTGTCTGGTCTTTTTTGTATTTCTTTCCTCTACTTCTTTCCCAAAAGATCCCCTGTGATTTAAAAGCTAAATAGATGTTTTTCTCTCTTTGGAGAGAGAAAAACATCCCTCTCCATTCTATAATTTTAAGATGTCATTTTTACTAATTTATAATTAATTTTGTCATATTACATAGTAACACTCAAATCGAAGGGTTATCATGAAAAGAAACTGCTCCTTCCCTCACAATTAACCCCTCTCCTAGTTTCATTTCCCAGAGGCAATCTCTTTTAAAATTTCTGTTCAAGTGTATCCAGTGTTTAGTTTCATAACTTTAAATAATGAGGTCATACTGCTATTCTTGAATTATTAACTTTAAACTCTCTAATTATTTTGTTAAATGAAAGATAAGGATATAGCTCTTACATATCACCCTACCCTCCACTCCACTTCTTTTTGCTTTTGATAGCTGTTTAATTCTTATTTAATTCCATTGACTAATTACATACATCTTTAATTTATATACTTAAACATTTTTTATTTTTCCCTAATTATGAATATTTCTTTGATTCTATGTAAGATACACTTTTTGTCCTTACTTTTTCTACCACCTTCTTCCACCACTTCTACTTCCTATTTCCTGAGAGATAGTTGTCAAGGTTGATAACATTTATATTATATTATGAAACTATAGTTAAGTTTTCTTTAATTTTTATGTATTCAATATGTTGAGTCTCACAGGTGAAAACACATAATTATAAAGTAATTCTTGTTCATGATAGAACCAAAGAGTGAGTTATAATTACAATTGCTCCTCTATTAGTACAAGGTCTTAAAATCATTTGGAATTACTATTTGGAGAGTGTTTCTAGTGCCAAGAGATAAAACAGTCACTGCTTTTTATACTCAATTGGATGCTCCAATCTATGCTTCTTCATGAACAAATTTTAGTTAGCTTTTATATTTAGACCAATATTTCCTTGCTTTTTATCTTATAGTTATTGCCTGCCTTTGTTTTCTCATTGAGAAAACTATACTCCCTGTCACCCAACCTCTTTGAAGGCTGAAGTTAAAACCTGTCTTCTCCATGGAGCATGTCCACTATGACACCACCGAGGCATAAATCTTGGGAAAAGATAAGTGTCTTCACGGTTAGTATGATAAATCTGTGTATTGATTATGATTAACACTAGATGCTTTTACTTGGACATAGCACTAGTTTTTAAAATTATATTTTGTATTTCCTCAGGTAGTCACTGTATCATAATGCTCTTGAATAACTTTGTTTTTTCACCTCTTGTGCTACTTATTTTTTTTTTCCACTCTAATGTTTACAGTAGTTCAAAGCTTCCTGTGGATTGTCATTTACATTAGTTGAAAATGCAGCCTCTAAATGAAATCTACATCTTAGATATTCTGTAGTCATCTTGATTCTTTGTACGGGGAAATGGACCACTAAGAGTATGTTAATGGAAATCACTGCTCATGGATTCCACCTGTATTTCCTGGGTCAATCACAGATACGCCCACACCTCCTAACTCTATATTATCTTGACCATGTCCTTTAACATCTCTTGCACTCCTTTTTCTTGTACTTTATGTATCTTTCTGGTATTTATTCCTTTCTATTCCCAATACCATCTTGGTTCAAGTCCTTATCTCCTCTTTAGGCTTAGGGTTAGGGTTAGGTCAGTTCCTAACTGATCTCCTGCTTTCAGAGGTCTCACCCAAACCCACTCTGGCATGACATTCCCTAGATCCTAAGATATCCATGATTCTTTATGACTCAGCAACTAAATTTCAAACTCCTAACTCTAGAACTTAAATTCCTCCATGATCTAACCGCATGTTCCCAAATGCCCCTAAAGAATAATAAGCCTAAACTTATCCCTCAATAATAACAGTTTTAAGTTCTTTAGATACATATTGTCTCTTCCCCTCACCAGCCTCGCTTATGCTGTTCTCTCTTTTTGCAATGCTCATTTCCATTCTCTGCCTGATGAATATCTCCTAATTTTCAAAGCCTTTTTCAAATTTAATTACTGCCAATGAGTTTTTCTGATGCCTCAAAGCTGAAATTGTTTCTCTTTTCCCATGCCTTCTTCTAGAACTTCCTTAATATCAGTTCTTAACTTTTAAGAGTCCCTTGCATTGCACTCATCTCTTTGTGTTATGCTCCAAACTAGATGTGTCTTCTTTGAGAAAAGGCATGTGCTGTGCATATTTTATGTTCCTAAACGAACTGATCATTGTAAGAACTCCAGAAATATATTGACTACAAGACTGAATCTATAAAATGAAATTAGTCATTCTCACCCTTGCTTACCTCACAGGGACATGGGCCTGCCTTATTTGGAGGAAGGATTGCAGAAATACATGGAGCTATTCTAAGATGTAGTTTGGTTTTATTTTTTCATGAGCAGATAAGCGACTATGAACATGGTGTTCAGGACAGATGTCAAAAAAGAAATAGATGGAGCTACAGCCTGATTGAACTTCCCATTTTTAGTGGAACATGATGTGGGATGTTTAATTTTTGCCTGGGGAAATTAAGACAAATGAAAGGGTTGACTAAAAAAAAAAGTCAGAATATATTTTACAGCCATGTATAAATTCAGACATGAAAGCATTTAGTCATTCATATTGCAGGCTAAAAAGTCATTCTGTCCTGGCTTTAGAAGAAGAAACTTTATGTTTTTATTATCTGTGGGCCTTGTTAAAATTGCAAATCTGTTCTCTGCTGTGTGTACTGAAAACCACTTCTCACAGCTCAATAAATAATAATGGCATAATAATCAAGAGATGGGCACTTAGAAGTTTCAGGAGAAAATATCCTGTGGAAGGGGGTATTTATATATGGGAAAAGGAATTTTCCCTCACCTGCCAACATGACTGACTATATAAGCAGATAGCATTTCACATCTTTCAGTGAGTTTGGAAAGTTCAAATGTTGGCATTATAGTTATGTACCTGCAGTATATAAAATGTCAATTTGTACTAAAATGTAAGGGAAACACTGAAGTGGTTAAATAAGCAGCCTGGTGGTGGAGGAAAGAAAGGAATGGGTAAATAGCTTCCTTCTGGTCTCAATTTCAGATTAGTACAGATTAAAATTAGCATATCAGATGAGGGTCATCCATTCCAATTGCTTTATTTTGTAGGTAAAGGAATAAAGGTGTGAGGAAATAAAATCATTCCCTATACTGTTTTATCATCCTGCTTACAATTTATACTTGTGAAAAGTAGGCTTTATGTACCAGATACCCTCTTGCCTTGGATAACAGGTGGTGGATCCTTCATTAAATGTTTTTCTATTCCCAATAACTTTGTAAAACAAACAAATAGTTCAGCTCTTTCTTTTAATCTCAGGGATTGTGAGAATGAAATGTTGTCACTAAAACAATTATGTACTTCATCTGTTTTAGGAACTAGTATAAAATCAGGTGCCTTCAACCTAGTAAGTGCAGAACCAGAGAGGGTCTACACGTAGAATTCAGGGGATCTGTGAATTAGGATGGGGGAAGTTACATTTTTATTGTCACTGAGTTCTATCTAGAATAGAGCATTACTTTCAGTAATAAATGTGAGCAACACCTCACAGTACCAGAATATAGATATTTTCATGTTTTGTGACAGTGGTTACAGTATCTTAAAATCTCATATATGTTTCTCACCACTTTGGAAATGCAGTAGCTAATAGACTCATTTAACTTAATAGTCACATATTAATTCATTAATTTTTAAAAACTATGTGTTTTACTATATCACAAATCTTTTTGTTTAATTGCATTCATAAAATTGGTTTCCTTTGTATTTGTATGTATTTTATCTTATGTTTTAAAAAACATTTTGAATTTTGTTTCTTTTTGTGGCTGAGTAATATTCCATTATATATATGTGCCGCATCTTCTTTATCCATTCATCTGTCAATGGACATTTAGGTTGGTTCCATGTCCTGGCTATTGTAAATAGTGCTGCAGTGAACATTGTGGTGCATGTCTCTTTTTGAATTATGGTTTTCTCAGGGTATATACTAACACAGTATTGTGAAGCAATTATACTCCAGTAAAGATGTATTAAAAAAAATTTTTTTTGAAAAGAGTCCATAGCCTTCCTCAGATTGCCAAGACTCAGGGCACAAAAAGGAGTCTGAACCCCTGTACTAAATAACAGCTTCAAATGTTTTGGTTTTGTTTAGAAGTTAATCTTTATTTCTTTTCAACTATGTAGCTTTGAAACTAGTTTTAACAATGTTTTCATTGTAATTCCAGCTACCATGCTCACTAACATTGATTTTCTATGTCAGCCTCCTTTAGAAAGAGAGATTAAGCTTGAGTTTCTTGTAGGAATTTTTATTGCTCTTCTAAAATAATTAGAATGCTGTATTCACCAATGGAAAGATCATTATTTTTTAAGAATAAATTTAATATCTTATCAAAATGGACCTTAAAATGGGATTCCAAAGCTTCTAATTTAATACTGGAGTTATTCTCATGCTTCACCAATTATTGAGACAAGAACTATTAAAACAAAGAGGTCAAACAACACTACTCTTAAATCTGGAAGAAAACATGCAAAGATATACACATTTTCCCCACTTTATCCCTAAGTAGATTAAGTAATTTGTGGCTGATTGTGAATTATGCATAAATTACCCATATACAGCAGAGTTCCTTAAAACTACATGTTGTTGTTTGGACATAGAATGTTTCTATTTTTTTATTTAAAACAATGAATGAGACTGAGGAATTGTTGCTGAAGGGAATTAGGATTTAATCTTAGCAAATCATATCCAGGATGTTATGAATTAAACATGTAAAACAATTTAAAAGTTAAATTTTAAATATCATTTCTGCATTAGGTTGAATTTTTAAAAACTTGGATAGTTTTAACTATACCTTTCTAGAGATCAAAAGTCAGGGTCTGCATTAGGTTGAATTTTTAAAAACTTTCATTTATCATTTCTGCATTAGGTTGAATTTTTAAAAACTTGGATAGTTTTATCTATACCTTTCTAGAGATCAAAAGTCAGGGTCTGGGAAATTGGGGCCAGAGGGCACCAGCCAAATTGAAATGTGCATATCAAGCAACACTTTATCACACTACTCACTTTTACTCCCATTGTGCCTGCAGTTTGGAGCTGGGGAGGGCTTATAAAAATTTTCCGGAGGCAATGCTCTGAAAACGCAAGGTGTAGCTGTCAGGGCTTCGGTTCTTTACATTTCAGTTTACAAAAAACTTTGTGTTTTTTTTTTTTTTTTCCTCTGAAGTCACTCACTGCTGATCATCTAAATATGTGGCAGCGGTGACACAGTCGTGGCAAAGTGATCACACATCATTACATAGTGCACACGTGATTATTTATGCCTTCTCAACCACAGTGTAAGTTACAAGCAATTATTTTTCCGTCTCCTCCATGTAATTACACTGTAATCTACAGGGACATGTAATTGCATGGACGGCTTCTGCTCTGAATTACGCAGCTGTCAAGGACCACGTGAGACTCTGGGAGCCTTTTACCAGCTAGCAGCTGGGCGGTCTCTTTGTGTAAACCTGGTGGCCTGAATATAAGGGCCAGGCTGGAGGAAGATTTGCAATCCAGATGTGAGGTGGGGCCACCAAGTAAACTGCCTGAGGGGGGGACAGACTATCTGTTTGATATCCAGCCTCATCAAATGGCCCCTTGATTTCCTATCCTCAGATTATGAAATGTCTGTGGGAGAAAAGGCAGCTCCCGTGAAAGCAAAATTTTTATTGGTGGAAAATTTCCTTAGGGTTTAGGGATCTTTTATTTGCCATTGTCAGACTCCATAAACTTACTAAATGCACAATGCTTTAAAATATGCAGTTTATGGTAATATGTGTGCTCAAAGAAAATGATGAGTTGCCTGACAAAATACAAAATAAATATTACGTTATCATCCAAGAGAAAGAGGAAATAAAGGCTTTCTTTTTCTTCCTTCCTTCCTTCCTTCTTCCTTCCTTCCTTCCTTCCTTCCTTCCTTCCTCCCTCCCTCCCTCCCTCTCTCTTTCTTTCTTACAAGGCACAAACCTAAGAGCAACACATTAAGTCAATAATCTGATGATATGGTAATTTGCCACAATTTCTAGCGTGTTTATCCAGGAAGGAGCAATTTCTAATTGTTTAGCTATTGATTTATCAGGGTGACTTCTCAGACAGTCTCTGAGAGGCCAGAGTTTGTCCAAGTGGGAATCAGGAAAATCCCCAAAGAGGCAATTCTAGAGCTTTGATGATCTGATCCTCTGGGAAGAAAGCAGGAAATATATGGGCAAGATCGGCTATTCCTTGTCTCACTGGCCTCCCAGGAAAGGTAAGGTTTACATCAGCTTCACCACTGGGATTGGTGATTATCCAGGTTGGTGTGTGACATGTGCAGATGCATGTGTGTTGCGTGTTTCTTGTGGGTGCATGTATTTCACTTCATGCTGGGATTCTTATAAAATGAAGCTGTTTGGACTAAGAATGTCTTCAACTAGATAGTAGTGTTCTGGCGGAAGTCTGGGGAATCAGAGCTAAAGCAACAGCGTTGGATTGAATCCTGTGAACAAAAAGGCAAAATCCTTGCTTGATTAGCCTTTAATGTGAACTTTCAAATAAGTGTGTAGTTACGTAATGCATCACTAGACCTTCCAAATGGATGTGAATTCTGGAGCTGTTTTTCTTGAAGTGATTTGAATAAAAGAATTATTTGAAGAATTTAAAAAACAACCTTGCTCAAAAGAAGGCTATTTAGAAAATGTGTCTCTCAAATGGATCTTCCCCCCACCTCCCAGCTTTATTGAGATACATTGACATATAACATTGAGTAAGTTTAAGGTGTACAATGTGATGATTTGATACACACATATATATATTGCTAAATGATTATCACAATAAAGTTACTTAACACATAATTACCATTTGTTTTTGTTGTTCTGGGGATAACATTTAAAATCTACTCTCTAAGCAACTTTCAAGCATACAATACAGTATTGTTAACTATAGTCATTACAGAACTTATTTATCTTCAAAGTGGAAGTTTGTAACCACTTTCTATGAGTTGGGCTTTTAAATATTCCACATATAAATGAGATGATGAAGTATTCCACATATAAATGAGATGATGAAGTATAAATGTCTGTCTGACATTTCATTTAGCATAATGCCCTCAAGATTCATCCATGTTATTGCTAATGGTAGGATTTCTTTCTTTTTCAATGAGGAATAATTATCTATCTATCTATCTATCTATCTATCTATCTATCATCTACCACATTTTCTTATTCCAACAAATAGATCTTTATTCAGCAAACGGGGCGTATTTTTTTCTATTTTACTCATGTATATGTATATTAATATTTTTTCTAATCTATTCATATGCCCTCTAGTATAGTTTTATGATTATATGTTTGGGAATGAACATGCATAGGTAAATCCATAGATAGATAGATGATGGATGGAAAGATATATAGATAGACATATAAATGCAGTGAAATTATTGGTTTTCATTACTGAACATTTATAGGGGAAACTCATAAACTGTCTACCTCAAATAATTCTCTGAAATAACTGAAGATTCAATGTATATCCTCATATTTAGATACTTTGATGATTAGCCATAGCCAATAGTTCTAAACCTGTGATTGGCATTACCTTACAAGACTTTAATTTCTTGTGTAATGGTTTCCTTAACCCTTGAGTCACTCACTAATAAGTCAGGTGTTTTAGATGATTGCAAACGATTTGTTTCACTTTAGGCTCTCATTCATCACAGTGACACACACTTGTGGGATAGAGGTTATAGTTACATTTTTTTGCCTATGGAAACGTTGCATTGTCTCCCTTTGACCTAAATGCTAAGTTCCCCTTAGGTTGTCATGGATTTTTGACTTTGTGAAATACTTTGAGATTTCAGACTTTTTGTTTGATGCTACCACCACATTCAGGGACCTCCAGTGAAATAAATGAGAGATTCAGATGAATCTGCTTGTGGTTTTGTGTGGTATATAAAGGTCAGTGTTCAAAGGGCAACCCCCTACCATGGGAAATGCAAGTACACTCTAATTAGAAGAAGAGGTAAGGCACTCTCTGTCTGTGTGAATACCGTTAAGGACTGAGCTAAATGGGGTTTATTTTTTTCCCCTAAAATCATACTATTCAGTAACTATGTCACTATTGTAATTTGTGGAATTTATTGAGTTGTCAACAGAAAAAAATGTTTAAAATATTTGTGTATTAACTTCAAAAATCATAGCTTCACAGCTCTTATACTACAATGAGCAATTTATTTGCTTGCCCATCACAGGCTCATTCCTAATTTTATTAAACCCTTCAACTATAAGAACTTGAATTCAGTATACAATAAATCTACTTTCTAAATTTGTGGGTGGTTTCTCACCTTTCCTCTTAGAGTTGGACTTCATGTTACTTTCAAACTGAAGGTATCCCAAACAGTCAAAAAAAGGCAGGGCATGTCTTGGATAAGCTGTCTAGTGAGAGGAAGTATGGCCTTGTGAGAGAAGAACTATGGTCAAGGGCTCTGCTGTCCTGTACAGGAGCCACCAGCCACCCCATGGCAAATGAGCACTTGAAATGCAGTGGGTCCAAACTGAGATGTGCTTTCATTGTTAAATGCACATCTATTTTGAAGATTTAGTATGAAAACAAGAATGTAAACTATCGCATTAATAATTTTTAAAATGACTTGTTAGAATGATAATATTTTAGACATATTGGCTAAATCAACTATAATATCAAACATAATTTCATCTGTTTTTTGTTACTTCTTTAATGTGGCTACTGGAAGATGTTAAACCACACACATCACTCACATTATATTTCTATTGGACAGTGCTGTCTAGAAGTTAAATAAATGTGCTTTATTGGAAGTCCTTGATTCTCTTGCCAGCACAGTTTGGCTTTGGTTGATACATATAATTATAAAAGCCCTCAGTTTCTTCATCTGTGAAATGGGGATAATAACACTTCCCACTTACAGACGTCATAGGGCAGTAACTATAATGTTTAATGACCCAGAACTTGTAAAATGCTGAGTTCTTTGGATCTTGTAGAGTGAAACTAGCTTTTTTTTTTCTTTTTAAATTCCCTGAGGACTGGACTATGTGAATAAACAAAGAGTGCATGGGAAAACACCCACACACTCACATAGCTTTGGCCCATTTTCCCTTTGGTAGATTTATAGTGGCTACAAACGGCAGGGGAAGAAAAGAAGAATCATGTGCTAAAGAATGCCAGATGCACTACTGTCAGGCTTGGCTAAGCTTTGTATGGCCTAAATATCTGTAACTCTAAAAATGTCCATACCGGGCTGATAATTGCTGAAGCTGTGGGGACATGGGGCATGGACGTTTATTATATGTTTGTGTGTATGTGTATGTATGTGTGTGTGTCTGTGTATTTGAAATGTTCACGGTAAAAATGTTTTAAATAAATAACTAATGACCGTTCTGCCATACCTCATCCCTTGAAATTTTAAAAAATTTTCCTTGTGTTTCATATGACATGGTTGTATGCTGATGGTCTCCTTCACAATATATTTTACATACACAACCATTCTGCCAAATGGATATTTTTGCCCTGAGCTCGTGGTTAGATGAAGCCTTTCTCTTCCTCATGATTTCAGAGCAAAAGTATCCCAACACAGGCATGAGTAAATGAACCAGGATGAGTAAATGAAAAACTCATCCTTATTCCTGCTCCTAACTTTTTACTGTTTTAACAGTTAATGATTTAATTCTCTTGATGTCTTTTTCCCCCGCAGTGGAATCCAAAGCCTTTTTTCCCCACCCCCAATCTCAGAACTGACAGTGTGGATATGAAGCACGCTTGTTTTTAAGCACCACAGAGTTTTATGTCGCCAAGATGGACCCAGTTTCTTCCTGAAACACAGGAAACATGGAGTATTTTCATCCTCTGAAGAAGCAGCCTCCTGACCCGCTGGAGCCAGTGCAGTCATGCTGAGTGGTCTACGTTTTCCTGTTCCTTTTCTTTGTACAACACGGAAGTCTTGTTTGATGTCTAAATATGAGGATGCTGGAACTCTTGCATGCCAAAACTTGACTTTATATCCGTAATTGTCACATCCTTTATTGAGAGCTACACACTTGCACCATTGTGATAGGTTTTGCGGGCGTGGGGGGGGGATAAATCGATGTCAGCAATTATATTTATGCATCCATTTCAGGTGTATACCCAAAATGTCCTTCAAAGGATAAAGGCATCAGGCTGGAGGGGGACATTCGGGGGGGGGGGATGTGTGTGTTTGATTGAAACTAGAATAATAACTTGAGATCATATAGTTAGGTGTTGAAAATCATAAACCTTAGCCTAGGGCTCTAAGAAAACTCAGGAGACAATCTCGTTGTGTCCGCTTTCAGTAGGCAAGTAACTGTTATTCCCATTTTACAAACAAAAACTCTGAGGCCTGGAGAATTAAATAATGTGATTAAGGAACACAGGTTATTGGCGGTAGGAGTGGGGGAGAGAATACTGAATTTACCTTAGTGAGAAAGTATTAGTCATTTAAGGAGAGTAGTCATTTTAAGTGGAGAATGATAGCTATTGACTGAAGTCATCCCTTGCCTAAACTTTTGAAGGAATGATGGCATCTTAGAGAATTTAAACTGAACAACTGTTTCAGTGAGTGGGAAAACTCAAGGGCTTAAGCAATCCCCCCCATAGGCACCTTAGAGCTGCAGCAGCCTGGAGGTCCAAGGTTTGAGCAGGGAGGATGAAGGGCCAACCATGGGTACCAGCCTGACTGCTCTGCCTGGTGGGGCAACGGGAAGGAGAGCTGAGCCTGGTAAGGGCAGCTGTGCCTGGAGGGGTAGACTTGGGTCAAGGGGGAAGCCACGTGCCCATGAGGCACAGTGACACTAAGGACCCCAGAATACTACATCAGATGAGCAGAGGAGCCAGGGTGGACAGGGATGTGTGAGCACATGTGACATTCTACCCGGTTGGATGATCCCCTTGCAGGGCGCTAGAGGAAAGGCCAGAGAATATGTGTGATAACCAACCATTGTGTCTGCGATGAATGAAACAGCCAAGATATATACAAGGTTGGAAAGCAGCAAAGAGAACAGAAGTACCTCAGTCTACTTGAGGGGTGGGAGGATGCACCAGGCTTCCAGGGATGGTTTTACAGAAGAAGGTGTTTCAGTTTGTCCTCTCCTGGGAGCAGAACCTGAGGTAAGGATCTGGGTGCACACTGCTTTATTTGGGAGCACGTCCCAGGAAGCATTAGAGAGGCAGGGAAGAGGGAAAGCTACTGTAAGGGTGTCTTATCAAGGATCCCCTGTGGGCAGTGGGGCTTGGTTCCACCAGGACTTCCTGAGAAACAAACACAATGCCTTCCAAAATTGTCCACGTGAAAGACAGGAAACTGGAACACTTATCCACTGGCTCCTGTCCCCACTGGTGGAGAGTTTCCTCCAGGGACTGTGTGTGCTTATGGGAGTCAGCATAGGGAAGTTCGTGGGGCAGAGAACTAAAAGATGCCTGCTGGGATGCTTGAGGTGGAGCCACATGTATTGAGGTAGATCCGGACTCACTTGGAAGTCTCCAGGACAGACTCAGCTGCCATTGGTGCTGAGCTGAGGGATAGAGTCACAGAGGCATTTGCTACAGAACGTGATGGAAACTAGGACTCTTTAGGTTGATAAAAGAATAAAAAGCCAAACAGACATGGAGAAGAGCATTTACAAAGGCTTGATGGTCTAAAAGAGCAAGGCTGCTTTTAGAAATTTAACGAAGCTCTGATGTTGGATATAAAATGGTGAGTCAAGTCAAGTCAAGTTGGGTATTCTAAGCAGAAGACAAATTATGAAGACAAGAGTCATTCTATGGAGTTTGAGTTTTATATTTTTAGAGCCCAGAGTCTAGGTCAATAGTGTCCAAAGTGGAGTTTCTTAATTATGTATATTTTATCCTAAAAAGGGAAAAAAATTGAACTTGACAACTATGTAATGCATGGCTGGGCTTCAGCCCTGGAATTCAGTCCCAGTAACACAGAAAATGCCAAGCACGATGTGGGAGGACGCTTGTAGAAAGGGTAGCAGCACCCCAGAGCAGTGTGGTGGTAGGGACACCCTCTCTTGTTTGTTCTCATAGCCTGTTGCAATGTGTCGTTGGTTAAGTGCAGCTGGTTGGGTGGATTTATGGACTTAATTAAGGAGTTTTCATTGAACTTCTTCTTACAAAATGGACAAGGGCATTAAAAAAGATTCCTGAAAAGAACTGTCACCTTGAAGATAATACCAGTTAAGCAATGATAAGAAAACAGCAATGCCAGCAGCATTGACTTTTATCCTACTCTTAGAGCGATTGCTTCATCCATCCTGTCATGAGATTACAAATAATGAACTAATAAGTAAGTCCCCCCCAAAAAAAGCAGAAAAATAGAAATGATTAAGAAGACTATTTGAAGTATGGATTAAAGCCACTATTACTGAAAATGTAGTTCAGGCCATACCTCAAGAGGGTACTGTTTCTTGAGATGATAGCTGTTCATAATGTAAAATAATTTTAGTAAGCTTTTTGGAAATAGCATACTATTTCATATTCCTTTTCATATTTCTGTTTCTTGATTTTGTTTTACCATACAAATTATATATTAGTACAGTATACGTATATAATTTATAAGCAAATACATATACATATGTGTTTGCATACACACATATACACATATAAAAATATGTATGTGTTATTGATAAATGCTAAAATTCTCTCTCCTCATTATTAGACTCTGAAACAAGGACCAGGATAGGTAGTTTGCTTGGGAGGTGATTTCAGGAAGGACACATAAGAGGGTGAGGAAGTGACACAGGGAAGACAGAAATGCCAATAAAGGGTGTGAGTATGGTGGACAGCTTGTGCTCAGTCTTGCTGGGGACCATCCAAATGACCACCCAAATGCACCCCAGAATTGCTCACTGAGAGCTAGGATTGTTGGGGTAATTTCCCCTGATTCACAGCCCTCATTTTTTGAGTTTTACACATGGAGGCATTTAATCACTGGATTTTCCAAGCTGCCCCTCCATGAGGCTTTGAGATCCCTCTATCCAAGGATGGAAGGACTAGGGGAAAGCTCCCATGCAGCGAGGAGAGGACACAGTGCCTCTGCGGGCAGTCATGTCAGCATGCTGGGTACTGTGTCCCAAGTCACAGGTAGAAACAGAGTTGGGCCAAGTGGCTGTAAGGCAAGGCATCAGTAGCATCAGTTATAATCTCCACCATAAATATTTGAAGATCAGTGTTCTAGGTGAAGGGCATCCCATGGAGGAGATGTATGATAGATTGAGGTATTCAGAATTGGGGTTTAGAGAGGTGCCTTGGACACCAGTGTGATGGTGGGTGTTTTGGAGAAATAGGAAGATAGGAGAGGGGAAGACCCATTAGGAAGATGTGATAATCCAAGTGAACAGTGGATCCGAGGGGCAAAGTCTAGAGGTGTGTTGCTTGAAGTGTAAATATCTCGGTGGCTGATTTGACATTGGAGAGTGAAAGAAGAAAGCATCGCCTGATCCCCTGATTTTGCCTCAAGTTATTTGGTTGATAAAAGCCAGGAAGAACAGAAGGAAGAGGGAGGGTGATGGTGTAATGGGCTCAGTCTGAGCGTCTTCAGTGTGACATGTCGGAGGGATGTCTAGGGGTAGATGGCTACTAGAGAGGTAGATAGAGGGGTCTGGAATCCAAGGGAGAGTTTCCACATTTTTAAAATGGTGGATCTGGGTTTCTGTGACTTAAGATCCTTTTCAAATTGAATAATCTAAAGTCCTAACTCTAAATGACCTTTGCTTTTCATTATAGATTCAGCCGGTCTAGAAGTTAGGCCTGGAAAGAATACCCATCAAGATGGCTACTATCATTTCTCAAATGAAAATATTTTCCCTACATATTTCAACATACTTAGAGAATGTTTCAACTGCTAAATTGAAAAAAAATATCAGCTTCATCTAGAGCCTATAAAGATAAATGCATCTTCCTCCAAATATTGGAGCCTGATACAAATGAAAAATATTTTATCACTGTTTAAATTTTGTTGATGGGTTCACAAATAGATGATTTAATTCTTCTGTTAACTTTGACAGTGCTATGGACAGTATAAGCCCTTCTTGAAGTTTAATATGTGCAAAAATTATGTGGGGATCTTACTAAAATTCAGGTTCTGATTTGGTGGGTCTGGGGTCGGTCCCGACATTCTGCTCCCAGGGCATACTGGTGCTTCCAGTTCATGGGTTTATGGGATATAAAAGAGGCAAAATGAGACATTCATGCAGTCAGATTTTGTTTGGATAAAAGCCCAATTGCTTGGTTTGGGGCAATTCATTTTGCTGAATCCACTTTCTCTTGCTGTGGAATGAGGCGATCATCACCAGCTGCCTTGGACTTTTGTGGGTCAAACACTGAGCCCAGTGTACCTGGGAGGTCAGAGAGAAATTCACAGGAAATGATGAGGAGAAAGTGGATACATGAATGTATGGGACAGAGTAATAAAATTTGAGAAATAGAAGCAAGAAGAAGTAGGAACAGATGAGTGATGCATTGAAGAAAATGAGCCAAGCATGGAACCTTTTATTTATTTAAATTTGAAAGATACTTCTGAGTTTGTTTGTTTGTTTTTTTCCCTTGAATTGAAGGGGAAAAGAGAAAGGATGGAAGAATCAGAGAGGAAGAGAATGCTAACTGCCCAAGAAAGCCAATTCCTGACAGACTGTCTCTTGATTTTCTGAAGGTAGTTTTCAGCAAATATTAATGTATATAAGATTCACCTGCTCTGTTTGTTAAAATGCAGATTCCTCAGCCTTATCCCAAGAGATTCTAAATCCAGCTCACTGGAGTGGGCCGGGGTCTATGCATTTTATTAATAAAAATATTCAATGTAAGGAATTAAAAAGCAAGTTGAGCAAATCTTCTAGAAAGTAGAATATTTTGAAAAATATTGAAGTATAGTTGATTTACAATGTTGTGTTAATATTTTTTAATATCTTTATTGGAGTATAACAGCTTTACAATGTTGTGTTAGTTACCACTTTATAACAAAGTGAATCAGCTATATGTATACATATATGCCCATATCCCCTCCCTCTTGCGTCTCCTTCCCACCCTCCCTATCCCACCCCTCTAGGTGGTCACAAACAGAGCTGATCTCCCTGTGCTATTCAGCTTCTTCCCACTGGCTATCAATTTACCTTTGGTAGTGTATATATGTCAATGCTACTCTCTCACTTTGTCTCAGCTTACCCTTCCCTCCCCCGTGTCCTCAACTCCATTCTCTACATCTGTGTCTTTATTCCTGTCCTGCCCCTAGGTTCATCAGAACCATTTTTTTTTTAGATTCCATACATATGTGTTAGCAAACGATACTTGTTTTTCTCTTTCTGACTTACTTCATTCTGTATGACAGACTTTAGGTCCATCCACCTCACTACAAATAACTTAATTTCATTTCCTTTTATGGCTGAGTAATATTCCATTGTATATACGTGCCACATCTTCTTTATCCATTCATCTGTTGATGGACAGTTAGGTTGCTTCCATGTCCTGGCTATTGTGAATAGTGCTGCAATGAACATTGTGGTACATGTCTCTTTTTGAATTATGGTTTTCTCAGGGTATATGCTCAATAGTGGGATTGCTGGGTCATATGGTAGTCCTATTTTCAGTTTTTTTAAGGAACCTCCATACTGTTCTCCCTAGTGGCTGTATAAATTTACATTCCCACCAACAGTGCAAAAGGGTCCCCTTTTCTCCACACCCTCTCCAGCATTTATCGTTTGTAGATTTTTTGATGGTGGCCATTCTGACTGGTGAGAGGTGATACCTCATTGTGGTTTTGATTTACATTTCTCTAATGATTAGTGATGTTCAGCATCCTTTCATGTGTTTGTTGGCAATCTGTATGTCTTTTTTGGAGAAATGTCTATTTAGGTCTTCTGTCCATTTTTGGATTGGGTTGTTTGCTTTTATGATATTGACCTGCATGAGCTGCTTGTATATTTTGGAGATTAGTCCTTTGTCAGTTGCTTCATTTGCAAATAGTTTCTCCAATTCTGAGGATTGTCTTTTCATCTGTTTTAGGGTTTCCTTTGCTGTGCAAAAGCTTTTAAGTTTCATTAGGTCCCATTTGTTTATTTTTATTTCCATTACTCTAGGAGGTGGGTCAGAAAGGATATTGCTGTGACTTATGTCATAGAGTGTTCTGCCTGTATTTTCCTCTAAGAGTCTTATAGTGTCTGGCCTTACATTTAGGTCTTTAATCCATTTTGAGTTTATTTTTGTATATGGTATTAGGGAGTGTTCTAATTTCATTCTTTTACATGTAGCTGTCCAGTTTTCCCAGCACCATTTATTGAAGAGGCTGTCTTTTCTCCATTGTTTATTCTTGCCTCTTTTATCAAAGATAAGGTGACCATATGTGTGTGGGTTTATCTCTGGGCTTGCTATCCTGTTCCATTGATCTATATTTCTGTTTTTGTGCCAGTACCATACTATCTTGATTGCAGTAGTTTTGTAGTATAGTCTGAAGTCAGGGAGCCTGATTCCTCCAGCTCCGTTTTACTTTCTCAAGATTGCTTTTGCTATTCGGGGTCTTTTGTGTTTCCATACAAATTGTGAAATTTTTTGTTCTAGTTCTGTGGAAAATGCCATTGGTAGTTTGATAGGGATTGCATTGAATCTGTAGACTGCTTTGGGTAGTATAGTCATTTTCACAATGTTGATTCTTCCAATCCAAGAACATGGTATATCTCTCCATCTGTTTGTATCATCTTTAATTTCTGTCATCAGTGTCTTATAGTTTTCTGCAAACAGCTCTTTTGTCTCCTTAGGCAGGTTTATTCCTAGGTATTGTATTCTTTTTGTTGCAATGGTAAATGGGAGTGTTTCCTTTATTTCTCTTCAGATTTTCTGTAGTTAGTGTATAGGAATGCAAGAGATTTCTGTGCATTAATCTTGTATCCTGCTACTTTACCAAATTCATTGATTAGCTCTCATGGTTTTCTGGTAGCATCTTTAGGATTCTCTATGTATATTATCATGTCATCTACAAACAGTGACAGTTTTACTTCTTCTTTTCCAATTTGGATTCCTTTAATTTCTTTTTCTCCTCTGATTGCTGTGGCTAAAACTTCCAAAACTATGTTGAATAATAGTGGTGAGAGTGGGCAACCTTGTCTACTAGTTCCTGATCTTAGAGGAAATGGTTTCAGTTTTTCACCATTGAGAACAATGTTGGCTGTGGGTTTGTCATCTATGGCCTTTATCATGTTGAGGTAGGTTCCCTCTATGTCCACTTTCTAGAGAGTTTTTTATCATAAATTCGTGTTGAATTTTGTCAAAAGCTTTTTCTCCATCTACTGAGATTAGCATATAGTTTTTATCCTTCAGTTTGTTAATGTGGTGTATCACATTGATTTATTTGTGTATATTGAAGAATCCTTGAACTCCTGGGATAAACCCCACTTGATCATGGTGTATGATCCTTTTAATGTGTTGTTGGATTCCGTTTGCTAGTATTCTGTTGAGGATTTTTGCATCTATGTTCATCAGTGATATTGGCCTGTAGTTTTCTTTTTTTGTGACAAGTTTTTTTGGTTTTGGTATCAGGGTGATGATAGCCTCGTAGAATGTGTTTGGGAGTGTTCCTCCCTCTGTTATATTTTGGAAGAGTTTGAGAAGGATAGGTGTTAGCTCTTCTCTAAATGTTTGATAGAATTCACCTGTGAAGCCATCTGGTCCTGGGCTTTTGTTTGTTGGAAGATTTTAATCTCAGTTTCAGTTCTTGTGATTGGTCTGTTCATATTTTCTCTTTCTTCCTGATTCAGTCTTGGAAGGTTATACTTTCCTAAGAATTTGTCCATTTCTTCCAGGTTGTCCATTTTATTGGCATGTAGTTGCTTGTAGTAGTCTCTCATGATCCTTTGTATTTCTGCAGTGTCAGTTGTTACTTTTCTGTTTTCATTTATAATTCTGTTGATTTGAGTCTTCTCCCTTTTTTTCTTGATGAGTCTAGCTAATGGTTTATCAATCTTGTTTATCTTTTCAAGAACTAGTGTTTAGTTTTATTGACATTTGCTATTGTTTCCTTCTTTTTTTTTTCATTTATTTCTGATCTGATCTTTATAATTTCTTTCTTTCTGCTAACTTTGGGTTTTTTTTCTTCTTCTTTCTCTAATTGCTTTAGGTGTAAGTTTAGGTTGTTTATTTGTGATTTTTCTTGTTTCTTGAGGTAGAATTGTATTGCTATGAACTTCCCTCTTAGAACTGCTTTTGCTGCATTGCATAGGTTTTAGGTCATCGTGTTTTCAGGTATTTTTTGATTTCCTCTTCGATTTCTTCTGTGATCTCTTGGTTATTTAGTAGCATATTGTTTAGCTTCCATCTGTTTGTATTTTTTATAGTTTTTTTTTTCCTGTAATTGATATCTAGTCCCATAGAGTGTGGTAGGAAAGGATACTTGATATGATTTCAATTTTCTTAAATTTACCAAGGCTTGATTTATGACCCAATATATGATCTACCCTGGAGAATGCTTCATGAGCAATAACACCTTAAATATGTATTAATTTGGTACAACAGTTTAAGAAGCACTGCTAAGACCCCAGGAGAAAGAGAAGACATTGTAGAATATTTGAAAGCCAGTAAGATGTAGTAAAATCAGTGAAAAAACACTTTGAGAAGTATAATTTTGAAAGCACTTCCAGCAAAGTATCTAGGCAGCATTAATGGATTTTAAAAAGGCATTTACAGACATTCAGAGCAGTGTCTTTCAAATATAATGTGCACATAAGCCACCCAGTGATCCTGCTACAATGTAGATTTTGACTTAGAGTCTGTTGTGAGGCGGGAGACTCTGAATTTCTTTCAAGCTCCCAGGTGATACTGATGCTGCTGTCCTTTGGACCACATGATGCATAGCAGAGGGTTAGAGGATGGGATGAAAGAAGGCTCTAGAAGTCTGGCCATTTAAAATTGACATGGAGAAAATGAAGTAACACTACCTGAAATTTGCACTCATAACATGCAATAGATAAGGAAAATGTGTTTATTAATTTACCATGGAATAGTTGCTGAGAATGGCAAGAGACAGTGCTAAAGAGTGACTCAGTAATCAAAGTCAGTGCAGATGATTCTGGAGTGTAGAGAGGGCAACATGTGTATAGCCATGGCTGGGCAAGGGGAGGTGGGGGGGGTGTAATCCTCTGAACCCTTATTTAATTTCCTGCTTAGGAAAGCAGGAGCCAATGGAAAAAGTTGATTTTCTCTAAGAGAGCATATTTATGAGATAGCAGCAAAGAAATGAAACCAAGAGAGTTCAGTTTTCTTTCTTTATTGGCTGGTCCTTTGTGAGATGCTAACCAAATAAATACCCAGAAGTGATGTAGGGGGAATGTAGAAGTGATGTAGAGGGGAGGAAGGTGAGTTAGTAAGAACAATGAAGCCATCAACAAAGACAATCAATAATCAGAACTGAAGAAAAAAGTAGGAAGAAAATGGAAGGAAATAAAGTCAACACTAAATAAAGAGTTAAAGTACCTTGACTGTTTTGATGGTATCATTGGTGTCTGCATATGGCCAAACTCATCAAATTGTGGACATTGAATGAGTGCAGCCTTTTTGCATATCAATTGTACCTCAATAAAGATGTAAAAAAAGAATTAAAGAGCAAAGAGAAAATTGGGGTTACGGTGTCTAAGTGACTCATGTATCCACAAACATGGATGACAAAACATTAGGAAGCACACTTCAGATCACTGCATGCTGGAACACAAATGGGAAAAGGGGAAAAGTCAGTTTTGATCAAGAAGTTCATTAAGATTGTCAAAGTTGAAATGAAGAATTTAGAACAGAGACTAAAGAATTCCCAATTTATACCCAAGTAACCACAGCAAAATATTTCATGCATAGTATGAAAAGTCAATGTGGGGCTTGCTACTCAAAATATTTGAATTAAACATTGAAGATGCCCGGCTACTTAGAAAAGTAAACAGTTATTGCCGTTATGTCCTTTGTCATGTGTAAGAATCCTTTGCATGTTATCTGATGGATTTCTTTCAAATCCTTGTTCTGCATGCAGGAATATGCTCCTGTGAAAATATGAATAGCAGAAGTCCCCCAAGCAAATTGTGCCCTTACATACATGCATATTTGTCGGAAAGTATTTTCTTACTCATCTATGATGAAAACTTTTTGAAATCTCATAAATAATGGATGTCAAAAGAAAAAAATACTATGTATTCAATCATAACTAACACAGCTTTGGAAAAGAACATTTATTTTTTAAATTTTAAATGTATTTTTTAATTGATATATAGTTGATACAGCAAAGTGATTCAATTATACATATATAATATATATGTATTTTTTTGGATTCTTTTTCATTATAGGTTACTACAAGATATTGAATATAGTTCTCTGTGCTATACAATAAATCCTTATTGTCTACTTTATATATAGTGGCATTCTGTCAGTGTAGACAAGAACTTTTAAATTAACATTTTAACTTAATATGTATAGGAAGTCATTAAAAAACACAGTAAACATAAAAGTATTTTAAATAATGATAATTTCTGATAATGTCTTTCTAACCAAAATTTGAAAATATTTTTTCTCCACATTTCAAAAAACAAATAATCATTCATTTTTTATGTGTGCAGAATAACAAAATTCTGTCTTATTTTTTTTTTTTGGTAAACTGTGATTTCTTTTTATTGTGGCAGTTATCATTAATTTCTCTTAATAAGTGTCATGTATTTTTCTTCCAGTTTTATTGAGATATAATTAACATACAGCGCTGTATGGTTTAAGGTACACAGCAAAATAATTTGACTTACATATTTCATGAAATGATGACCACACTAAGTTTTGCGATCATCCATCACCTCACATAGATACAAAATAAAAGAAAAAAGCCCATTTTTTTTCTTGTGATGAGAATTCAAGATTTATTCTCTTAACAACCTTCATATATAACATACAGCAGTGTTCATTATATTAATCACGTTGGACATTACGTTCCTCATGCATATTTATCTTATAACTGGAGTTGGTACCTTTTAACTTCCTTCATCAAATTCCCCCTCCTCCCACCCCTGCCTCTGGTAGCCAAAAATCTGATCATTTTTTCTAGGCATTTGTTTGTTTGCTTGTTTGAAGTATGATTGACCTACAACATTATGTCAGTTCTTGATGCACAACATAGTGGTTTGATATTTTTATACATTTCAAAATGATCCCCATGATAAGTCTAGTTACCATTTGTCACCATACAAAGATGTTACATTATTACTGACTGTATCCCCCATGCTGTACATTTCATTCCCATGACTCATTTATTTTGTAACTGGAAGTTTGTACCTCTTAATTTCCCTCGTCTATTTCATTCATCTCACCACCCTCCTCCACTCTGGCAACCACCTGTTTGTTCTCTGTATCTAAGACTGTTTCTGTTTTGGTATGTTTGTTCATTTGTTTTGTTTTTTAGATGCCACATATAATTGAAACCATATGGTATTTGTCTTTCCTTGTCTGATTTATTTCACTTAGCATAATACCTTCTAGATCCATCCATGTTGTCCAAATGGCAAGATTTCATTCTCTTTTATGACTAACATTACACATCTTCTTTATCCATTCATCCATCAATGGGCACTTAGGTTGCTTCCATATCTTGGCTATTGTGAATAATGCTGCAGTGAATGTAGGGGTGCATATATCTTTTCAAATTAGTGTTTTTGTTTTCTTTGGAAAATACCCATAAGTGGAATTGCTGGATTACATCGTAGTTCTATTTTTAATTTTATGAGGAATCTTCATACTGTTTTCCTTAGTGGTTACACCAATTTATTTTCCCACCCAAAGTGCGCAAGGGTTCCCTTTTCTCCACATCCTTGACAACACTTGTTATTTGTTGTGTTTTTGATAATAGCAATTCTGACAGGTGTGAAGTGATATCTCACTGTGGTTTTGAGTGCTTTTCCCTGATGATTAATGATATTGAGCATCTTTTCATGTGTCTGTTTGCTGTCTGTACGTCTTCTTTGGAAAAATGTCTATTCAGGTCCTCTGCCCATTTTTTAATCAGGTTGTTTGTTTTTTTGATGCTGAGTTGTATGAGTACTTGGTATGGTTTGGATATTAACCAATCTCTTATTAATAAGTATCATGTAGTTTAATCTGATACTTCCAGAAACTTTTGCTTGTTTGTTTTAAGACAGAACAATGATGGAAACTTTTGAGATTTATTTTGTTAATATATACTTCTGCAGAACGATGAAGTGTATTTAAGTGCTCCCAAGGTTGTAGAAAAACTGTTTGAACCTTTCATAAAATTAACTTGTATTGCTCCTGTGGAAAATTCCTCAGATTAATATATATTTTCAAAATGTGCAATATATCTGAATTACGAATATCTCAATTTTACCCTCCTACTTTCTCATTTTGGTCTACTAGAAGTCAACATTGATACGAAATTAATAGTGTGTATACTCTAACAAGTTAAGAGGAAAAGGTTATCTGTTTTATCATTCTCATCTCATATGAATTTATTAAATACCTTCCTGTGGGTACTGCTGTGCCAGGTACTTGGCAAAATAAGTTAATTATTCATGGCCTGATCAAATCCTATAATCAGCTGATAGAAATGTGTTCTGCAGCCTGGAAACAGGATGGGTTTGAAAACAGTTCTGACCTAAACATTGGATCAAACAGTGCTTGCCACTACTGCTTGGTGATTTGGGCCCATTGATTCATTCATGAAACACTGGCAGTCTCCTTGAATCAACACTGTGTGAGGCTCTTGCATAACAAACAGTCCTGTGATGAGTTCATATTTTAATGGGATTAATTTATAAACAAATAGTTAGGCTTAAATACCTTAGGAACTATAATAAGTTATCTATAAAATGCTGAGAAAAGTCCATGAAACATAACTCCATCTGGTAGAATCCTTCTCAAAGCATAAGTCATTTGGGCTGAATCTTGAAATGTAAATAGGGAATTTGTCAGGGAAAAAAGGGGGAGGAAAAAACCTATGAAAATGCACAGAAGTCTAATACGACATTCATTGTCGAGGCTTGAAGGGAAGAGCCAGTGTGGGTGCAGAATGGATGGGGGAGGGAAAGTAATACAACTAAGGTTATACGATAAATAAGGCTTAGATTAAAGAAGACATTTATGTTGTGCCAGGTATATAAATGAAAGTTCTGAGTTGCAAACAACAGAATTCAAAATCCATGTCATGGAAACCCAGGGAGAAGAGACTTTCAAAAAGGTAGGAGTGGCAAAGTATGAGCGATTAAGTAGCATGAGGACTGAAATTAGACCACTGGATTTCAGTTACTAAAGCTCTGCTACAACAGTAAGAGAATATTCTGTAAGACAGTGATTTTCAAAGTGTGGTCCACAGATCAGTAGCATCAACATCATTTAGAAATTTGTTAGAAATGCAGAATCTAGAGCCTGATCCACACTTACTGAATCAGAAACTCAAGGAAGAGGACCCATCAGTCCGGGGATTCTGTTGCAAGCTGAAGTTTGAGAATCGCTGCTGGAGTGTGCCTAGGAAAGAAGGCTTTTTGTGGCTTGGAGGTAGAAAGAAGTAAGGGCAGAAAAATAAACTGCCTTTTTAGAAGTTTGTTGGAAAAAAAAGAGGGAAAAGAAAAAAGATGGTGTTTTTGGAGAGGAGGTAGGTAGGATTAAGGAAACATAATAATCCATCATGTATTTCACTTATTAATATCTTTTACTTTTCCCAATGACTTTTTTTTTATAAATTCACCAAAGTTTTAAGTTTTTAAATAGTCAGATCTTTTGAATTTTGTGATTACTTTCCATTGCAAACTTATTCACATATATTTCCATATTTTCTATTACCTTAACATGATTTTCTTTCTTCCATTTTACATTTTAAAAAATATGTCAGAGTTTATTTCAGTGAATACTGGGTTGAATGGCTCTCAGGTGATATGTTCTTCCCCCATAAGTTAGTTTCCTCAAGGTTGTTGATTGACTGTTCTATCCTTAACTCCGAGTTATGAATTTCTTCCTTTATCAGATATTAAGTTCTGACACACACATTTGATGAAGCAGCCCCCCACATTATGACTTCTTCTGAGCAGAAGCACCCCGGTATTACCTCCTGGTAATTTTAGGATCAGTTAAATCCTCAGATTGTCTTCAAATTAATTCTCTCAAGTCAGGTCTCCCTTATTCAATTCTTATATGTACATCAGTGGAGATGTGGATATAAATATAAAATATCCTAACCCAATTTCAAGCTAAGAATAGAGAGCAACTCTAGATCAGTGATTCTCAGACTAAGTCCCAGCTCCCATCCGACTTCAAGGAGCCTGGGCCTCGGTGTCCTGTATTAGTTCTTCCGGTGGGTCTATTCCACACTGAAGTTTGAGAACCACTGCTCCAGATGCTTCCCGATTTTAATTTATCTTTTATTCTTATACACACCTGGAGTTGCAATAGTGAAGCTAGTATTCAAATCACTTAAGACCCAGACACACTCAAGCAGAGACAACCATATTTGCACAGAGAGCTAATTCTTGGACTAAGTTATCTGGAGAGGGCATCCATTCTTTACCTCCCCACAGCAGTAGCTGCCCAGAGTATAATTCTAGTGTTTTTTCCAGTTTGAAATAATTAACATTCATGATCAGATCAACATTTTGGAGCAACTGGCTTACCGTTGTTCTGATGAATAGCTGTTGAAAGATGTATACCATTTGGACATGGTTCTGTATTTTAAAAATCCTTTAAATTAAAATTGCTTTGGGCTTCCTTGGTGGCACAGTGGTTAAGAATCGCCTGCCAATGCAGGGGACACAGGTCCAGGAAGATCCCACATGCTGTGGAGCAACTAAGCCCGTGCGCCACAACTACCGAGCCTGCACTCTAGAGCCCACGTGCTGCAACTACTGAAGCCCGCACACCTGGAACCTGTGCTCTGCAACAACAGAAGCCACCGGAATGAGAAGCCCACAAACCGCAACGAAGGGTAGTCCTCGCTTGCCACAACTAGAGAAAGCTCGTGTGCAGCAACGAAGACCCAAAGCAGTCAAAAAAAAAAAATTGCCTTAAAGATAAGATTGAGTTCTGGCCATATTGATATTCTAATGAGTAGCACTGTGCTTATCTCATACATATACACACACACACATATGTATATATACATATTTTAATTGAAGTATAGTCAATTTACAATGCTGTATTAGGATGTTCCTTAAACCTGTGTTCACCATGGATAGGTGCCAATATTTACTGTACACCATGTGGCGGATATATTTGATTTAAAATCATATTTTTATTCTTTGCTATAGATCAACATTCTCTTTATTTTCCATTAAAACTTATATTTCATGGGGGGAAATTATCTGCTATAGAAAGGCACTGGATTTTCAGATTGGCTAACACCTTCAACTATGTCTCAAATATAAGCCTTTTAGCAAAACTTCAACACATTTGACCAAATGTATTATTTTTTCTTTAGGTACTTTTAAACCAAATATATTTTGAAGCAAAATTAATTCATCTCTTTCTGATTTCTTTACAATAAACTAGTAAAATGACCATTTTAAAGAATTATTTAATGGCCGTGAAATCCTTTGAGAATTTTAATTTTTTTACGAGAAAGTTAAAAAGACCTTTGAACCAAAGATTGATAGTAAATAAAGCATTAAAGGCTGTAGTTTGGATCTTGGAGACCAAGGTATTGCTAACATATAAACACAGGGTGGGGACATGGGGGAGGAGCAGGGAAAACCCCTTCATCCAGCTTCCTGAGAACGCCTAAGTATTGTTTCATCTTTGTATAAAGTATCGACAGTAGATATTTTAAAACAGAGCTCTGCCCAGTCACAACATTAAGTTTCTTTTCTTATCTTTAGTTTTTCAAAGAAAGCATTTCTTCCTTTTCCCCACCTTTTTTTGGCTGAATTCCACAATAGGATCTTTTGAGAAGTCATACCTCTCCCCAGACCTCCTAGCCCTCCTACCTAAAGCCTAACCCACCACCAGGAGATAGACATAAAGGGGTGGGTCAGGTATCAGAAAAAATTACCCAAAAAGGGAAATCCAAAATCTGTGCATTCACATTATCATTGAGGAAGAAGATGCAAAGAGCAGAGAAATATTTTATGTTTCTAAGGTAGCACAGATTTCCAAAGTGTTTGCCCATAAACTTTTCATTAGAGTGGCTCCAATAATGACTAGTGATGTGTGGTTCAACTAGTAGGGCGTTTCAATGGAAATTGAAAGACTTCTAGTACCTGACCCATCATTCCATAGTGTTACACTTGGCAAATAGTATAACGAACTCTAAAGTCTACGATAATCACACTATTATATCAACTTGAAAATCCAATGTTCCTTCATCAATGGAGCCCTGTCATATGTCTATTTCCTCTTTGTAGGTATATCAGAAATGTATGCCTTGGTAATAGGGATGTTGTGTTGAAAGTATTGAACTAATGCATCAGAGACTTACACAATTCACTCCACATAAAATCATCTTATTAGTTCTGAATCACAAAATCAAAATTTTCCCCTATTAACAAATACTTCATGGGTTACTGGTACATTTTTAAACTAGCAATTTGCTATTATTTATAATTAAATTATATAAACACACACACACACACACACACGCACACGCATATATATATATGTGTATATATATATATATATATATATATATATATATATATGTATATCTCAGACATTTGTACTTCCCATATTATACTGATGAAATTCCTGGTACGTGCTGTGATGGATTTTGGAAAATACATTTCACTTGTTGGATTGAAATCGATCCTTGGAGCCCAAAGAGAACTCTGGCGTCTCCCAGGCTCACTGAGTGTCTGTGACATGTGAATAGTTCAATATACAGTGTGGTCATTTCCCTATTCTAAATGTCACCTTGTAAATAAAACTATTTAGTTGAAAAGGCCATTGAAAATACACATAACTCTCTGATAAGGTAGGGAAAACACTAAATAGCAAAAGGATATGGCCTACATAATAGAGTAAATGTCATGAGGTCAGTATTTAAAATACTCATTATTCTTGATGTACTACATTTCCAGGAAGCGTTTGGTGAACTAATATATTTCACTTCTTTTTTTGTTTTTTGTTTTTTTTGGTAAGTATAAATAAAAGTTACTCTTTTTTAATTAAAAAAAGTTACCAATGATGTGAACTCAAAGAGGGAGAAAGTTATGGGTAGAGTTTCAGCTTTCACTTTATAGAAGTTGTGACCTTTGCTTGAAATCAAGGCCAATTACCCAACTATCTAGTTCTCTCTACAGAAGCATCTTCACCCTTTTGCACCTAGTCAATTCCAAACTTGAAATACTTAAGCAACGCTGGTGCCATAACCCTGTGTTGCCATTAGTAAACAGAGGTGATACAGAGTTATTTCTCAGTAATGATAGGACTTCTGGTAATGAGAAAAAAATAAGTAGACTAAAAAGGGTGTTTTTAAATTAAAATATCCCAGTTTGGGATATTTGTATTCTACACACCTTCTGACAATCGTTTGCTTTTGTGGGCATTTCTTGAACTTTTTTTGTAGGACAGGAGAAGGCTTCATGATTGTAGAAGATTTGCTCCCTCCCTTCAAAATCTTCAAATTCTGTTCAAGCATAAATTAAGGATGTCCACTTCAAATTTAATTGTAAGATCTGGATATTTATAACTCTGTGATAGTAAAGTAATGAGGCTTATTTTTCCATTTCATTTCTAAATTCGTACTGTCATTTCAAGTTGTCAGTTTAGGAACTTTATACAGATTTAAAGAATGTGGCCATCATTTACAACAATTGTGACTTCCTTTTATAAAATTATATTTTGTCTTGGGCATGATCACTTTATCATGCCTAGACAGTAAAGCAAATCATCTCCTGAAAGGGAGATTTGACCTTTGGAAAATAGGTGATTATGAAAAGTCTGATGATCAAATGGGGGAAATGCTATTTTTTTTTTTTTGTAAAGAGGCGAATGTCTCTCTGTTTTTCCATAGCTCACAAACTGAGATGCATCACAAGTTGAGATACAAACTGAATTAAGACAAGTTAATTCAGATTGGTTAGGAACTCAGTCAGCATTTGAGCCAAAAAACATTGGCTTTTACTCTGAGTGAACTAAGAATGAATGAATAACTGAATTCACTGAATATTGATTAAATACTTAATATGTGACAGGTACACTTCCATATGTTTGGTAACAGTTCTGTACAAAAAATATTTGCACTCCAGGTATTTACAACTTAGAGGGAGAGAAAGAGGAAAAAAATAAATATTCTTAAGAGTAGGTTAGGAGAAAGATAAAGTAGGGAGAGAGAAAAGCTCTTCTTGGAGGAGGATTGCAATTTTAGATATTGTGGTTCAGGAAAGTCACTCTGAAAAGATGCTCTTTGAGCGAGGGCATAAAGGAAGTGAGGGATGGGGCCGTGCAGATATCTGGGTGGATGAGCATTCCAGGTGGAAACAACTGGTCCATGGTAGGAGCTGTGGGCAGAGCTCCTGCTGGCGGGGCAGAGTAAAAACAGGTGGTAAGTAGGGAGCAGATTGTGTAGGGCCTGTGGGTCGACAGCAAGACTTTGACTCTGAGTGAGTTGGGAAGCCATTAGAAGATTTTTAATAGCCAAGTGTCTTGATCTCACATTTTAAAAAGATCACTGTGGCTGCTCTGTTGAGAACAGACTAGAGGCAGACAAAGGCTAAAGAAGCAAGACCAGTTATGAAGCTATTACAGTAATCCTGGTAGAGATGATGGTGGATCAGATTAGTGAGAGTTATTGGTCATGGCCCCAAGAGGAAACAGGTGGCACACTTAAATTTTGATAATTCAAAGAGTGAATTTTGTTAGTTTGTTTTCCAAAGGCATTAATTATAAAGTGTGGGTGGCATATAGGGGAAACAAATGGGATGGTGTGGTAACCCAGGATGAATAATTCTTATTGTGCCTGGGCCAAAAAGAATAAGGGAAGAAAAGAGTTCCAGAATCTGACAAAAGAGGAAAGTTGTGTAGAGGAGGTCCTCTTGAGAGGGGCAGAGACACGGCCATCCCAAATGACCTCACAGAGTGAGCCAGTGCAATAGATACCATGATCTCACTCTCCTCCATCCATCCAATCTTCCTCAAAGGCTCCCCATTGGCTAAACCCAGTAGGGGCCAGAGGGCAAGGAAACCATCCATGTCCTTACAAGTTCAGACTCCTGGGGCAGAAAGCAAACTGGAGCATAATGAAAGGTAGATCTGGAGAGACAAGTATAAGTTACCCACCACTATCTACTCCCCTTGCCCTCAGCTTTTTCTCCTTTCTTCTGGCTAAAAAGTTTATGTCTTCAAACTAGGGAAAGCATGAAATCCCATCAGATACCATAACACTGTGGTTGTTGTCTGTTCAGTAATCCTCCTAACTACCATATATCGTGATAAGCACCACTTGTGTTATTCATATAAAGTGGTAGAAAAATAGAAGAAAGAAAGAAATGACATGAAACAGAGCTTACACAGTCTTTGCTACTGTACTTGATCATGAGCCAAAATTGGTAATCATGATTACCTTCTACAAATCAATTGCATATTTTTCTCTCCTTGGCCAGCACCATATAATCAGGCTCTTTACCTGGTAGAATGACAAAAACTTCATTCATATGATATATGAGCCCTTGATGTCTTATCTTCTTTGATCTTCCCACACTTTTCCACTGGTCAAGGACTTTTGGCCAAAGGAGTACTAATAGGTACCCCACCAAATGCATGGGTTCCTAAAATAATCCTCTTGCCCCATTATGTAGCAGTGACTCATTTTCCCCCTAGTGATCAGGGTCAATCAAGATCAATTACGTTCGTTAGAACAAGGGCCCTCTTCTCTCACTGTTGGCTCAGTGGCACAAGGAACAAAAATGACAAGGGTGAAGTCTTGGTTTCCAATTATTGAATCAATGATATTACTTCTTGGTGGAAGCATTTGAGGTAGACACTAGGGCCTCAAAACACAGTGAACCTTAAGTTGTGGAGGTGGGAAGAAAATATTTTGTCAAGTAGTTGATTGGTAAAATAATGAGAGGGGGCATGCTACCACTTTGTTCCTGGATGTATACATTTAGGATAAGTTACAGAAATGAAGGAATATGTATTGCTCTTGTATTTAAGGCATATATTCCATCTATAGCATTGCACCCAATTTACCAGGCTATTGCCTTACACTTGCACATGCTAAGTGAAGTAGGTATGATGCCACCACTTGCTCTGAATATCTCTTGTTCCATTTCTTCCTTTGGTATATGTGCAACGCAATTACAGAACCTCATTTCAAAGATCTATTTCTTGAGTTACTTTTGGTAGCAATTACTGTCATTTGGGTTCTCAATCAGGAAACAAGTGCCCTATTCAAATTAGGATAATTTAAGGAAGGCTTATTTACAAAGTGACTATTTACAGAAGTATAGGTGGAATATAGGGAAACTACAGTGGAGAGTGTGATGATCTACTGTTATGATCAGAGGATTTGTTACTGCTAGGCCAGAAGAACCTGAACCCAGAAGGAGAAAAATGTGTGAAGGAGGTACACTCAAGGAGGTCCTCCTTGAGAGGAATAGGTACCTTCAATAGAGACATGCCAGCCTGAGGGGATTGCGTGATGGAAGCCAGGAACATAATCCCTGGAACTCAGCCTCTCTCCATTCTCTCAAACTGTTGTCAATGCTTCCCCAGGATTGAACCTAACTGGCAGGTAGGAGGTAAGAGAGCAGATTTAGAGAGTTGGGTGGAGAAGGGTGGAGGGGAAAATGGAAGACATCTGGATGTGTGGCAGTGATGAGAAGAGTTTGGATTCTCTTAATTTGAAGGTAGAGCAGACAGAATTTGCTGACAGATTAAATACGGGGTATGAGAGAGAGAAATCAAGGATGACTGCAGTTAAAAAAATTATCTGAATAACTAAGGTGAATAACACCTTTCATCTGAAAGGTGAAACTGACATTTACTGAGATGGAGGAGAATGAGAAAAGGGAAGGTTTAGGTGGATTAAAATGTAGATGCTTAATTTTGGGATATATTCAATTCTGATGCCTATTAGACATCCAGTGGAGAAATTTAGTAGGATGTTTGATATATGACCATAGAGTTCTTGGGAGAGGTCCAGCTTAGAAATACTTAAAGCTCTGAGTCTTGATGAGATCACCAAAAAAAAAGTGCATATAATAGAAGTCTTAAGGGCTTAGGCCAAACCCTGCAGTGATTAGAGTTTAGGACGATTAAGAAGAACCAGTAGGGCTTCCCTGGTGGCGCAGTGGTTGAGAGTCCACCTACCAATGCAGGGGACACGGGTTCATGCCCCGGTCCGGGAGGATCCCACATGCCGCGGAGCGGCTGGCCCCCTGAGCCATGGCTGCTGAGCCTGTGCGTCCGGAGCCTGTGCTCTGCAACGGGAGAGGCCACAACAGTGAGAGGCCCATGTACCGAAAAAAAAAAAAAGAAGAAGAACCAGTAAAGCTGACTGAACGGACAATGTAGTTCAGAAAGATAAGTTATCAAATGATACTGACTGAATTTGATGAGAATTAACTATTGTATTTAGAAAACTTTAAGTCATTGATAACCTTCATGTTTAGTAGACTAGCTGGGATAAGAACTTGAGTAGAGTGGGTTCAGGAGAGAATGGAACAACAAAAAAAAAACTGGACAGTGGGCATACAGATAACTTTTTTTAAAGAAAATTTGCTCTGAAGGGCAGAAAACAAATGGGGGGTTTTCTGGAGGGGAAGGTGGGGTTATTAGTTTTGGTTGTCATTGTTATTGTTGTTGTAATGATGGGAGATATCAAGTGCCTGATTCTGGGATGAAAGAAATGATCCATAAAAGAGGAACAATCGATGTTCAATTTAGCAGAAAGAGGGGTGAATTGCTGGAGAAATGTCCTCTAGTGGGTGAGAATGAAAGAGTTGGTCTTAGCTAGATACATGACAGTTTACTGTTGCAGCAGGAGAGAAAATAGACTATATGGGCTCATGGGAAGGTAGGAGAGGAGTTGCAGTGATGAGAACTTAGGGAGGTCTAATCTGATAGCTTCTATAATCGAAGATTAAAATTCAATTAAAATTTTTATATACTACTATTGTTAAGAAATCAGAAGACTGAATCTAGGCACATTTTTATCACATCATTATATAAAAGTAAAGTTAGTTAATTTTCTCAAATGTTGCTTTGATTTTGTATTAGCTATAGGGTGATCTTTATTTGTCATTTCCCCCCAAATTAGGGAAAGATTATGCTTAAGAGAAGTGAGATGGTTCTATTCATTCTGGTTTTTGACTTTTAGGTTTGTATTAGTTTCTATTTTTTAAAAGGAGATGTCAGTTCTACATTATACAGTGGAATGAATGAATGGAGGTCTGCCCTTCAGTGTGGTTTTAGGGGTACCCAATCCTTCCCTTATTCTAAAATCCTTACCTTAGAGATTATATCAGTACCTAAATTTCCTGCCATTATTCTGTACTTAGAATTGAACCATAACCTCCTGGAGGATGTTTAAAATTTCATCTATTATTCATGAGGGACTATACAAAACCCATTTGACCTAATCATCATTCTTGCTTGGTTTATTTTATCATATTAACACGAAAGAAAGTGGAGCCTGGAGTCTATGATACACATATAAGGTGAGTTTTGATCAAAGTAGGGAGTTGAGAGTGACTGAAGATTGACCCTCAAAATGCTCTGATGTAAAATTGTTAGTTTTTTTTTTTTTTTTTTGCGGTGTACACGGGCCTCTTACTGTTGTGGCCTCTCCCGTTGCAGAGCACAGGCTCCGGACACGCAGGCTCAGTGGCCATGGCTCACGGGCCCAGCTGCTCCGCGGCATGTGGGATCTTCCCGGACCGGGGTACGAACCCCTGTCCCCTGAATCGGCAGGCGGACTCTCAACCACTGCGCCACCAGGGAAGCCCTAAAATTGTTAGTTTTTAAAGATAAGTTTATCTTCTCTCTTAGAACAGCTAAAAGGATAACATTTAATTACTGCTTACTGTGTTTTGGACAGTAAATAAAAAACATTTAAATCTAGTGTACATGTGTTGGGTTTTTTTAAGCCTAACAATAACAACTGAGGTTATTGTTTTAGAGATGAGAAAACTGAAGCTTAGTTTAAATAACTTGCCCAAAGTCATAAGATTAGTAGAGGGTCTAGACAAGATTTTGGAAAAGATCTATCTGACTCCTTATAATAAAACAATTCATGAGAGCAGACATCCCCCTGGTATCTGTTAAGTGCCTTGTGTACAGTTTGCCACTGACAAATGTTTATTCATTCAGTGAAGGGGACTCCCCTACATTATGCTGTGAATTATCCCACAAATGCAAAGTAAAGTGGAACACTAAGATGTTTTGCACAGGTAATTGACACTGCATTAATTAAGACCAAACTAAAATCCCATCATGTTTTCTTTTAGTTAGTCTGGTAGTTGAGGCCAAAATGCTTTCTGACACAAAACAGCACATGCCTTTATGTCTTTCACAGTACATATTTCTTTTTTGTTGTTGTGTGATTCCTAATAAACCTGCAGGTATATTTTTGTTTTTGAGATCATTTGAGAAGTGTTGCCTAATCTTCAGATTCTCTAAGGCATCCATGTGAACACGAGGACCACCCTAAGCAATATGAGATATCTGACTACATTCTGATAATTCTATTTTCCACTGTAACTAATTCCAATTTACTTGCCAACAACTTCAGACATCAACTGAACCCTTGCTGGAGGGGAAAAGCAGCTTCAGGGGGTGGGGACATATTTCAAAGGATATTGAATAAGATTAGTTTTTGTAATTGGGAAATAAGAAACATTGCTCTGGGGGGTAATGCCTGTACTGCAGAAGAACTGAGTCAGTACAAGGTTTGTAAATGGCTCTCCTTTCTATATCCATTCAATTCAAAGATTTCTGGGTAAATCTATGGAAGGAAATTCATGCAGGAAAGAGGGTGGAGATGGAAAAAAAAAGTTCATACTTAAGTCACAGTCTATGGATAAGAAGGAATTTGAATATTAATGCACAACCTTGAGAATTAAATTCCCTGTCCAACAACCTTAAGAACTGGCAGCTGGCTGGACGCTGATAAGGAATGCTGGGAGGGGGTAGGTCCGGGGAGGAACCCGTTCCCAGGGAAGGCTCTCATCCCTGGCTGGCATTCGAAAGAATTACAAAGCATGATTCAGAATCTAATTTTGTCAGCTGGTGATTGGCTCCCACAAGGCTCTGGCCTCACAATGTGTTGTATTAAGTAATGGGAATTGGGTTGTGCCCTTTTTCTCTGTTTCACGCCTCCCAGCCCATTTTTCTTCACAGTGCTTCCCATGTCGCCATCATGAACTTAGGTGTACCTGTTTCCATATATGTTCCAAATGGCATTTTAAAAGGTCTTTGCAATGTACAGATGTTAAACATATAGAAGGATGCCAACACCACACTGAATTTTTAAAAATTTAATTTCAATTTTTTGACTCTTAGGCTGCATTGGGATTAACAACATGACCATGTCAGGATGGGCAAAACCCAGATGGGGAAAGGGTCAATTTAGATTAAACTTCTCCATATCCTAACCCTGATTTGGAGACTTTGTGCAAGAGAGGCTTTTATCACGGGTAAAGAGTAAACCTCCATGCAGAAATAAACATACTCTGTGAGAAATCATTTGGTTTATGTTAACTTCACAGAAAGGGAAAAGGATGAAAATGGACTCTGGAACTCGCTTTTTTTTGCAGTCAAATGCCAGATACCTGTCAAAACATCTGTTTATCCTTTATGATATGATGTATATCATCAATGATGAAATTCATTTTAAGGGTAGTGATTTGCAATCTACAAAAAGGTGGCATTATATGTTCAGAGGACCTGAAATATGGGTTTTATCATTCCTTACATAGCCTAACGGGTTAGTTTCTCAAAGAGTTATGTAACCAGACTATTTTTCCCTCCATTTTAAGATTTGAGAACTTTGTTATTCTCCCTGGTTTCCAGAACGTACAAAAATATAATTAATGAGTGAGAGTGATGTGTTCATTGGACAGAAAATGTTAAGCTCAATAAACATTTCTTAGAATATTTTTTCTTAAAATTAAATCACAGGATCTGTTCTTTTCCATTGAAACGATTTCCATGAAAGAAAATTAAAAGATCCCTTCGCAAAGAGTTGAGCAATCTTAGTTCTATGCTGTCATTTCTTATCTTCAACTCATACCTGTTTCAGATAGAAAATCCAGCTGTTGTTAAAGAAAAGGTCCGGCATAAGATACTAGAAGACCTAGACTCTATTTTTGTTCTGGCACCAACTAGCCATAGCAATCTGACTGAGTCACTTTCTGGACCAATTTTCTCATTTGTAAGAAGGAGGGATCTGGCTAGATCAAAAGGCAAACACGCTTGGCCAGCAGGCAGCTTCCAGATGTGTTTCCCATGGCAAGCAAAGTTTTTTTTTTTAAATCTATATTTGAATTCCTTTGGATAGACATGCATTACCACAGCACCACAGCCCTCACCATTCTTTATTACCCTGTTTGTCTGTGTATGTGTACGTATGTATCAGTTAGCTTTTGTCATGTAACAAAAACCCCCAAACGTAACGGCTTAAAAGCACAACTGTTTACTTAGTTCAATATTCTAGGGTCGGTCATTTAGTGAGCTTATTTGGGCAGTTAGTTCTGTTGGTTTCGCCTGGGCTCACTTACTCGTCTATGGTCAACTGCCATTTAGCAAGGTGGCTCTCTTTCTGGCTGGCTGTCACCTGGGGCAGTACATATTTCTGAGACAACTCCTCATCCAGCAGGCTCACTTGAGATTTTTCCCATGGCAGCCTCTGGGTTCCAAGACCACAAAAACGGAAGCTACAGGGCCTATTGTGGCCTAGGTTTGGAACTCTCCCAACATCACTTCTGTTGTGTTCTGTTAACTAAAGTTCTGTTAACACAGACCAACTTGGATCCAAAGAGTGGGGAAATAGGCTCCATCTCCCCAAGGAAGGGGCTGCAAAGTAATTTTGGTCATTTTTGCAATCAAGTACAACCTTCCCGTAAGCATGTAATCTTGCAAACTGTGGACTGCATGGCCTTGAATTCATACCCAGACTTAAAACAAAGCAAATAACAACCAAAACAAACTAACTGGACACTCCTACCTCTATAGCAGGAGCATACTCATTGCTCGACAAGATGTTCAAATATAAATCACTTTAGAGCAGTATTGGAAAGTACGTTGCCCGTTGAACCACAAGTCCCCAGATGGTTGGGGATCTCTGCCCTTGGTGACCAGACATTTGTGCCAGAAGCTTCTGGCAGCTTCTGAACTTGGGTTATGCCCTCGTCATAATAGAGAGCTGCAGTTCAATGGTGGTCAGCCTCAGGGGCGGGAATTCTGACTGGAAAAAGGAAAACCTCCACTGTGTCCCTGCATGTCCCTGCAGACAGAACACAATCTGAATCACTTAAGGGGGTTGGAACTCAGTTTCCAGACCCCCTGCTTTGACTGTTTCCCAGAATACTCTTAGTTTGAAATGATGATATAGGGAAATTTCCTTTAGAGTGGAGAGATGACTAACTGTCTTTCATGCACAGTGTGAAATGAAGGAAAGACTGTCCAGTTCTGAAATACACAGATAGTAAACCTCATTTTATAAAGCACAGACTTGCCCTCCTCAGGCTCAGTTGTAAGCTCTATGTATGTAAGTAAATTTATCAAGATAAATAGATAATATGATATACATTCATTAATTGGCCATGTACTAAGTTCAGAATATTGTCCTGGATACTGTAATGACTGGAAATACATATAAAAATATGCTCCTTCTCTCAAAGGGACAAAAGTCAGTCTGTGATAAGAGCTATTCAAACTCTGAGTCCTTATGAAAGAATTTCTATTCACATGACTCAGGAAAATTATAATAAGTTTTCTCCTGTCACAAATATTTTAACTGAATCTAGTAAATAGAGAAATGACTTATTTCATCACTTAATTTTTAATCTAAGAAGGAAGATATACAGATAGATCTTAGCTTACTGTTTTCCTTTGAGGGGGTGACGAGACAGATGGGGAAAGATACCTCAGCCATAATATTTAATTAAGAATGCCGAATTTCTGGTTTCAAGTGAAGCTTGCTCATTCCCCTCGTGGAAAGGAGCTTTGACTCTGCATCTTCCTCAATAGTTGGGTTAGCAGGAAGGGAGAAAGGCAGTTAAGCCCCTCAAAATGATCGAGCCTGGGGAGAACATGCAGAGACTGAAGAAACAGCTGATGCTCTGCGAGAGATTATTTCAGGAAAAAACAAGCAACTTGATAGAAAAAAGCGGACAAAGGACATTAGAAACAATACATGGAAGAGTGTATCCAAGTGGCCTGCCTACAAATGTCTGAAAAGATGCTCACACTTATTAGTAGCCAATACAGTGCAAACAAGTAAAATAAGGTATTATGTACTTCATATCTGTTCTACTGCCAACAGTTAAAAATAACATTATCACTGAATACAAGTAGTCATATCTCTAGAGGGGAGGCCTAAGAAACCATGTTTCAACAAACTTTCCAGGTGATTGTAATGCACGTGAATCTTTGAGAACCAGGGCTCTTGTGTAGACCGACAAATTGTTGCAGGCATTTTGGAAAGCAAGTTGACAAAACCTAATGAAATTACAAATACATATACCCAGCACCCCTAAGTCTGACGATCTTTCCCATAGAAAGCAGTACTAAGAAATATAAATATACGGGCAAGGATATTTATTGCAGCTTTGTCACAAAGGCCAAATCCCAAAAAACGTTGAAGACATAACAGAATATTGAATAAATATATCCAATATTAGGGGAAAAGTCTTAAAATATGAATTAGTTGTACATTAGAAGAGCTTTCAACAAATTTTTCCATGGAGGAAAGCAAGTTGTAGAAATCTGTCAATATGATCCAATTTTGTTAAGCAATAATAAAAATTATGAATTGGTGATAAGTAAGCAAGAGAAAGAGAGAGAGAGAAGGGAAAAGACAAAGAGACCAGAAAAAAAGAAGAGTCTCAAGAAGACTGCCTAACATCCAAATAAAAACAAATGAAATAACAGCGGGAAAAACATTTAGGACCAATTGGCGACTTGCCCGAAGTTATGCAGTTATTCAGGGACAAAGCCTGAACGGAAAGACTAGTTCTGACTCCAAACTCATGTCTATTTCCATGAGTATACACCCTATGTCTCGTTCAAAGGTTAAGTCCTGGGAGAGTTGTTCAGTTCTGATCCAGTTTTGACCTCGTCCATAGCATCTCATACATGATAGCTGCTCATAGCTGATTCACTTTGTTATAAAGCAGAAGCTAGCACACCATTTTAAAGCAATTATACTCCAATAAAGATGTTAAAAAAATTTGTTTAAAGAATGGAGAAAGGAGTAAACAATGCAAGCATATCTCAAAACGGGAGGCAGCAATATTGTGTTCATTTTACTCACTTGTTAGAAAATCTTCACAAAGTTCCATTTTGTTATCTCTATCAAATTCAAGCAGCTTTGCTTGATATTAAAAATGCACAGAAGCTAACTCCAACTTCCCAGCCGTGCCCTTCCCCCTCCTTTCTCTCAAGTTTTCTCCAGTCCAGCTGTTCCTCTTTCTCAGCATCCCCTCCATGCTTTCACTGGAAACTCATCCCTCCCTTCCCCTTTCCTCCACTTCTATCCATCTTCCAAGCCTGGTTTCTTTTCTATCTCTCCCATTAAATTTCCTAGGAATAACTCTTATATTTCCACGCCCTTACGATGTCTTTTTACCCACATTATCAAGCCCCTATGGTCAGAGACTATAGTATAAGCTGCTTTGTTCACTCATAGGATCTTTTTCAATACTTTGCCTTTAGTACGAATTTAATAATGTCTGTCCATGATTCAAGTTTTTGTTCTAAGTAAACAGGAATATTTGCCACTTTCAATGTCAGCCTTCACTTGGCTTGTTTTGAAAGTGTCTGAAGCCCAGATGTCCTGAATGGAATTAATTATAGTCCCTCCATGAGCCTATATCTCTTTCTATGTTTTCTGTCCCAGTTACTAATACCATCATTAATTCAACTGTCCAAACCAAAAACCTCCCATATTTGATCCCTTATTATTTGTACCTCTCACATTTAATTGGTTGCTAAGTTTAGTTGATCTCTCCCCTGCCACACTGCCTTTTCATGCATTCCTTTCTTTCCACTGACACTGGCAATGCCATGGTTCACGTCCTTGTGCTCCCAGTTCCTATTGTACCAGCTTCTTGATACCTCTGGTTCTCACTCTCCAAACCGTCCTTCAGAGGGTCACTGGAGTTAATCTTTGCAAGTGCCATTTCACTTCTCAAAAAACCATTAAGAATAAAGAATAAGCGTCAGTGTATGGCATTTAAATCCTCTTCCATTGGTTTCCCTCCTAACTCTTCTGTCTTCCCTCCCCATCCCATCCACACACACAGTATTATGAGTTTGCACATCTTCCAACCTTTCTTCCTGCTTCTCCCCCAATCTGAAATACTTTCCTCGGGAATTCCCTGGTTGTCCAATGGTTAGGACTTGGCACTTTTACTGCGGGGCATGGTTTCAGTCCCTGGTCAGAGAACTAAGATCCCACAAGCTGTGTAGCACGGCCAAAAAAAAAAAAAAAACAACAACAAAAAACCTTCCTCTCTTCTCTACTAACCTAAACTCTGTCTGTAACCCCTGTTAAAGAGGAAATATTATTATAACATATTAGATAGTTTCGTTATTGTTAAAGGCTGAATTCAAATGATTATTTTCTCTGTGACATTTGTCTTGATGTTACCAATGAATATCCATGGGTCTTCCCTCTGTACTCTATACCCATGAATAAGTCTCCATATAGCTTTCATTTTTTTATTATGATTAGCTATTTGCATATCTTTCTCTTCATACTTGATTGTGAGGTCTTTGAAAGAAAGACTGTGACAAACTCACCTGCATATTCCCACAGCGTCTGGTCCATGAGTGATACATAGTAATGGCTCCTTGATTGTTTGATGAATGTATGAAAGAATGAATGTTTTCTCTCATCTAATTGTGCTGGGGAATTGCTTATACTGAATGCTTTGCAGTGTCCCATCTACTTCCTTCAGCTGGCAATAGTAAGCACGTGTTTGTTTTCAATTCATAATTTAATTTTTTATTTTATATTTGTATCAGAGCAATATATGGGCACAGATAAAAACATTTTTTAAACGTTTAATGAAGAAAATACCAGTTCCTCACTCCTTAGTCATTTTCCTATTTTCAACTCTTTTGACTTTTCCTTCTGCTTTTTAGGTATACATTCTTAAAAATATGCATATACTGAAATGTGTTAGTGTATTGATTGTAGACGTTATCTATTGACTTGCAATTATACTTGGTAGATTAATAGTTAGCTCTGTCCAGTAGAGAAGACCATAATCTGAGGCCAAGCAACAGAGTTTTGCCTACACAGAGCCAGCGGATTCTCAAAGGGGTCAAGCCTGTGACTTTCCCTGTGTTAACCCCTGACTCTCTATAACTCAACAAACTGATTTCTTTGCTTAACTGATATGACCATTGGCTTAAGTCTTGGGGCTGTCTGTAGAGTCCACTGTAATGCTTACTTCTCTTCAGTTGATGCCTATGTTTAAATTTTAGTTTAAGATTAATATCTTATATTTGCATTTATTAGATGCAATAATCTTTCATTAAAATCTTGGCAAACACTATATGTAGTCATCATCCACGTACCTCTTATGCATTCACTCCTATGAACTTTTGGAAAATGCCAGTGCTATTTCCCGTTTGGAAATACATGGGAATACAAATTATGCTGAAATAACATCTGTAAAGCATAGTTTTTCCTTTGAAACTTCTCAAGAAAATATTGTAGCCATATCAATATTAAACAAAATTAAACATAACTTTCAGAACAATTCGGTACATTTCCAAGAGAAGACTTGTGAAGGTTAGTTTTTATCTTTTGTCATTCAGGTACAACTTCATACCTCAAGGGGAAATGGTGTCAAATGTAAGCCGTGTTTGTCCTAGACATGTTCATTTAGTCAGAAGAGGTCAAAGGCTATGAAATGTCCAACAGGTTTCCTTCTTATATCTTGGCCAAGAATGTACAACAAAGATAGAGATAAGGTTAAGAAAGCAAAAGCAGGTGTGGTCTAATCCTAGATGGTCTGTGCTTAGGAAGAATGTTTTAATTGTTAAAATGCAGAGCCTGGTAATGCTTCCTATCACTGTGTGGTCAGATTATTAACAGTGGTGCTGTCATCAGCAACATCATTATTGTGTCTGACCATGTGGGTGCATGCCTCTTAGTGACTCAGAGTGATATCATCAGTGTAGGCCAGGGGGGTACTGGCAAAGAGAAAGACTGAATCCAGTAGAACAAGAGACAAAGAAAGTTGACTTTTGAGTCAACATTCATGTCTACAGGAGCTAAACTGGAGAAAGCCCAGAATGTCTCCATGGCCAAAGCCAAACAAATAGAATTTTTATGAAAGTAAAATCTTTATTAAATAAATGGACTTCTATGTAAATTTTAAATGGAGAAAAACAAGTTTAATGAAATAAAATATATTGCATTGCCCAACATATTGTCATAAGTCAATGTTTGGATGAAGTGATTTCTGGATTTCTTCAGGTATGGTTTTGGAGTATGATGTTTTTCACCTGGCATGTCTTTGTCTATTACTTTCTTGGTAGGCTTTTGAATGAAATAGGGACAGACATTACTCAGAATTAGGAGAGAGATTGTCTTCCAGTAACAAATCTTTATTTTATGTCTACTTTGCTCCAAATCTTTTTTTTTTAAGAGTTTTATTAATTAATTTATTTATTTTTGCTGTGTTGGGTCTTCATTTCTGTGCGAGGGCTATCTCTTGTTGTGGCAAGCGGGGGCCACTCTTCATCATGGTGCGCGGGCCTCTCACCACCGCGGCCTCTCCCGTTGCGGAGCACAGGCTCCAGACGCACGGGCTCAGTAGTTGTGGCTCACGGGCCCAGTCGCTCCGCGGCATGCGGGATCCTCCCAGACCAGGGCCCAAACCCTTGTCCCCTGCATTAGCAGGCAGATTCCCAACCACTGCGCCACCAGGGAAGCCCTGCTCCAAATCTTGTTGTTGTTGTTTTGTTTGTGTGTATGTGTGTGTGCATGTAACAATACAATAAAAAAAACTTAGGATATTTATCAGCAGACTATATGGACTTACAGATCTAGAGAGAAATTCAGATTTCTCAGAGCTTGAAGGTGCCTTACAAAAAGATGGGTTGTAAACAATGGACTTGCTTTTCTGATGTGTGAAACAGCCATGGAAAGTGCATTCCTTTCAGAGTTGGAGCATTTAAACAACTTCAAATCATTGTTTTTCAGTCAAAGAAATCACATTTTATAAACAAGAGTACATTTGTTACATGTGTGTAAGTTGATTACGTTCATAAAAGAGCTCATGACTCGCTATTTTATCATTATTTTGTTTTTTTATAATACATATTTATATAACATGACAACCTTTCATTTATCCAGAACAAATTAATTGAGTAAATTTTGAATATAACTTACCATATGTTTAAATGGAAAAGAATGAAAATGCTGTACTGCAAAATAAGCGACAATTCTTCTTACACCTGGAATCTGATATGAATAAAAGAAAAAAATGTTAATTTGACTTATATGTAAGCATTTCCTCTGTATTAAATGACTTATCTCTATATCGTTTCAGTCCTATCACCATTTCAAGTATTATAGTTACTTTTCCTATATTTTTTTTAATCTAAGTGAAGTTTTAAAAATTTATTCTGATGCCCAGCATGATGTAACACTGAGTGCTGAATTATAAACCAAAAGACCAGCAGCCACTATGGAGAGCAGTATGAAGGTTCCTTAAAAAACTACAAATAGAATTACCTTATGATCCTTCAATCCCACTCCTGGGCATATATCCATAAAAGACAAAAATTCTAATTAGAAAGATACATACACCCTAATGTTCATCGCAGGACTATTTATAATAGCCAAGACATAGAAGTAACCTTAGTGTCCCTTAACAGATGAATGGATAAAGAAGATGTAGTATATATATACAATGGAATATTACTCATCCATAAAAATGAATGAAATCATGCCGTTTGCATCAACATGGATGGAACTAGAAATTATCATATTAAGTGAAGTAAATCAGAGAGAGAAAGACAAATATCATATGATATCACTTGTATGTGAAATCTAAAAAAATGATACAAATGAACTTATTTACAAAACTGAAATATACTCACAGACATGGAAAACAATTTTATGGTTACCAAAGGGGAAGGGTAGGGAGGGATAAATTAATAGATAACACTACTAAATATAAAATAGATAAACAAGGACCTACTGTATGGCACAGTGAACTATATTCAATATCTTATAATAACCTATAATGGAAAAGAATCTGAAAATGAGTATATATATATACGTGTATAACTGAATCACTTTGTTGTACACCTGAAACTAACACAACACTGTAAATCAACTGTACTTCAGTTAAAAAACAAATCAAGAGACCAGCACTGGGACTCTAACTTGGCCACAGATTTGCTGTGTAGTTTTAAGTCTAATCAGGTGATCTCTTTAGGAGTCAGTACCTGCACCTGGAGGAATCTACGGGGTATTGAATATAACAGTGCCTAAGGCTCCCCTTGGTTTCTACATTAAGTAAAGGCCTTTGGTCAGACTTGGTATGCATTTTACCTTGGCCATCAGAAGTTTGCCCTGGTCTTACCTCAGAACAGTACTATGCAAGGAAAGACGCTACACTATATTCTCCTTCCCCAGAATCAAACTGTTTTCAAATTCACTTGGAGCTGGGAATGAAGAGCTCACTCCACAGGCGCATATGTTTTCTATTTGGAAAACAGATCTGGGGAGGCCATTCTAATCAGGCTTGTGCACCTTCCTTTGAACTTGACAGCTCAGTAAACAAAACAATACCTCCAAACTATTCCAAACACCAGCATGAGCTGCCATCCTTGATAAGTTAGTGTGTGAATCTCTCTTTCCTTTTTGCTTTTATTGGAAGTGACATATAGTATTTCTGCATCAAATTAAATCTGGCCCACATGGAGCTCTTTTATACAGAAAATGCGAGAACATGGGTTTTTGGCAGATGTAAGGTAAATATAGAACCTCTGATGGTGTTTGGGTGCTATGAAGCTTATTCCCTGCCATAGACCAGCAATGACTACATCGTTCACAAGTGGTGAGGCTGTGACAAAGTTGTGCAATTCCTCCAAAAGTTGTGGTATTAAAATTTATACTAATCACCCCACTGCCAATTTTATTCATGTCTACATATCTATCTAATTGTGTTAACTTTTATGGACTTTTTTTTACTCCTTTCCATTTTCCATTCCCCCCTTTTTTTTTTCGTTACTATGGAAAAGATTGGCTCATTAGTTTGGGTGGAGGAAGAAACGATGACAGTCAGCCTTGAGTCTGAAATGTGTTCTGGGGTCTGGGAAAGTGGGGTTTGAAAGAATTCTGAGCTCAATTAAGTATTCAGCGGTTTAAGTGAAACTATGCTAACCTGAATCTCCTGAATTGACAGGACATGAATTGAAGACAAGTTAGTTCTTTATGGGGCAACAGACTTACTACCCCGGCAGTGAAAATATGACTAGTTGTATTTTGTTCACAACTTGGTAAAAATGTTATGATATTATAAGTTGAAGCATAAGACTACTTAGCTTACATTCCCCATTCACTGGTATGTGATATTCAATCAACGGGAAATTAATGAGGGCCTACTATGTGCCAGGCACTTTGCAGATGTCAGGGAAATAAATATAGCTCAAAATTGACTGGAATTCTGGGAGCTATATAGAGTTTAGATATTACTAAATTTCTGGTGGTTTCCAGATAACAATTAACCTCTGAGGTTATCTGTGAAGGCCATTCTGATGACTTCACTATTATATGCAGAGAGAGAACTCAATTCTTGGCATACATAGGTCCATCCCACATTTTGAAAATTAAGTGAGGTCCCCTGGAATGTTCTAGGAACCCAGTATTGATATTTGCTAATGAATCTAGCATTCAAATCTTTTCATGGGTCTTAAGAGTCATGATTTCAAAGGCTTTTCACCTATGATTAAAGAAGAGGCAATTTTGAGGAAAACGAAAACAACAGCAAATTAGATCTAGGTGGAATCACTCAGAGTTTGCAGTTCATGGAAGGTTCTTGGATCCTGTTTGTAGGTGATCAGGAGACCAGGAACACCACGCTTTAAGGAAAGCTAGGTCAAATTCTTATAAACCTAAATAATTCATTTACAAACATATTTTCTATTTTTCCTTTTGTTCATTTTAATAAGTTGTATACCTCTGGATATATATTCACTTCCCATCAATTTTAAAATTTACTAGCATGAGGGACTTCCCTGGTGGTGCAGTTGTTAATAATCTGTCTGTCAGTGCAGGGGACACGGGTTCGATCCCTGGTCTGGAAAGATCCCACATGCCACGGAGCAACTAAGCCCATGTGCCACAACTACTGAGCCTGCACTCTAGAGGCCGTGAGCCACAACTACTGAAGCCCGCATGCCTAGAGCCCTTACTCCACAACAACAGAAGCCACTGCAATGAGATGCCCGCACACTGCAACAAAGAGTAGCCCCCGCTCGCCGCGACCAGAGAAAGCCACACAGCAACAAAGACCCAATGCAGCCAAAAAAAAAAATTGGCTATATTAAGAATTAAAAAAAAAAATTACTAGCATGAAATTAGTATATCCTTATTATTTTATTAATGTCTTAGGATCTTTAGTGAAGTTCCCTTTTCATTACTGACATTAATTGTTATTAAAATTTAATTTTAATTAAATTATTTGCCTTTTCTCTCCTTCCTTTCCTCTGTCCCTTTCTGGTTCTCTCTCTCTTACTCTCTCTCTCACTCTCCATCAGTCTCTTCAGGAGGATATTTTATTACTCTTTTTAAAGAGTCACCATTTAGCTTTGTATTTCCATTGTTTTAATTAATTTATATTTTTATGCTTATTATTTCCTTTTTCTATTTTCTTTGTGTTCACTATGTTGTTTTTTCTTCCAACTTCTTGACATGGACACTTAGATTATTGACTTCTAGCCATTCTTCTTTTCTAATATATACATTTAAGACTATGAATTTCCCTTTAAGCACAATTTTAGTTACAGCTTATAAGTTTTGATATACAATATTTTCATTTTAATTCAGTTCAAAATATTCTCTTTTTCTTTTCCTTTTTTTAATAGATATTTATTGGAGTATAATTGCTTCACAATACTGTGCTAGTTTCTGTTGCACAACAAAGCAAATCAGCCATATGCATACACATGTTCCCATATCCCTTCCCTCTTGAGCCTCCCTTCAAAATATTTTCTAATTTTCATTGTTTCTTTTTGACCTATGGGTTACTTAGAGGTGTACTGCTTACTTTCAAAATAGAGACTTTCTACTTATCTTTTTATGATCTCTAGCTTAATTCCACTGTGATTAGAGTATATCCTCTATATTATTTCAATTCTTTGAAATTTGATGAGATTTCCTATATATCCCAACATATATCATTTTGGAAATGCCTGTAAACATTTGAGAAAGATGTGATTTCTGCAGTTTGGGAGTGCAGTGTTCTAAAAGTGAGGTCAGTCTTGCTAATTATGTTGTATATGTGTGCTCTCTACACTCTAATTTTTTTGTCTGCTTGTCAACTAAGAGTTTTTATTATAAACTTCTGCCATTTACATCAAATACTATTTGTACGTCTATTGAAATGTTATATTACTTTCTCATCTATTCCATTAATGTGGTAAATTATATATATTGATTTTTAAATGTCAAATTAACTTTACATTTTAGTATTGATGATTTGTCTTTCTTTAAAAACTGTGTCTCTGAATTTGTTTACTTGTATTTTGTGCCTCTTGAATTTATGGCTTGAGGTCTTTTGTCACTTTGGAAAACTCCTAGCTATTATCTTTCAAATACTGTTCTGTCACATTCTCTCCTTTTCTTTTGGGATTCCAAATACTTGTATGTTAGAACCTTTTAATAACTCATATAATTTTTACTTTCTTTACTCTACATTTCATTAATTTTTCAAGTGTCATTATGTGTGTTTCTTCCTGATCTATGTTCAATTTCATTAATTCTCTCTTCAACTTTTAACAATATTACTAAAAGCATTATGTTCTTAATATCTGTTATTGTATATTTTAAGTTCTATAGTTTATTTGTAGTGAGGTGGATGGACCTAGAGATTGTCATATACAGTGAAGTAAGTCAGAAAGAGAAAAACAAATACCATATGCTGACACATATATATGGAATCTAAAAAAAAAAAAAAAGTTCTGAAGAGCCTAGGGGCAGGACAGGTATAAAGACACAGATGTAGAGAATGGATTTGAGGACACAGGGAAGGGGAAGGGGAAGCTGGGACAAAGTGAGAGAGTGGCGTGGACATATATACACTACCAAATGTAAAATTGATAGCTAGTGGGAAGCAGCCACATAGCACAGGGAGATCAGCTCGGTGCTTTGTGACCACCTAGAGGAGTGGGATAGGGAGGGTGGGAGGGAGACGCAAGAGGGTGGAGATATGTGTATATACGTACATGTATAGCTGATTCACTTTGTTACAAAGCAGAAAGTAACACACAATTGTAAAGCAGTTATACTCCAATAAAGATGTTAAAAAATAAATTAATTAATTAAAAAAAATCCTGTTCTATTCCAAAATTTTTCTTCCTGTCTTTTAAAAAAATTTCTTGAGTATTTCACTAATAATTAATTTCATGTCCGACATCTTCAGATTCAAGATATCCTGTGGGTCTGTTTCTGTTATCTATTTCCTCGCATTTTTTGGTCATCTTTTTTTTTTTTTTGGTCATCTTATCTTTGGTATCCTTGCTTAGTTTTTGTTTTTGTTTCTGAATGCAAGATATTGTGTTTGATAATTTTTAGAGCTGTTTTGGCGTCCTGGCTGATTTTTGTCTTTCTCTAGAGAGGATTTCCCTTTGTTTCTGGTACACAGCTAAATTAGTCACAAACAATTCCTATATCACTTTTTTTTTTTAACAACTTTACTGGAGTATAATTGCTTTACAATGGTGTGTTAGTTTCTGCTTTATAACAAAGTTAATTAGTTATACATATACATATGTCTCCATATCTCTTCCCTCTTGCATCTCCCTCCCTCCCACCCTTCCTATCCCACCCCTCTAGGTGGTCACAAAGCACCAAGCTGATCTCCCTGTGCTATGCGGCTGCTTCCCACTAGCTATCTATTTTACGTTTGGTAGTGTATATATGTCCATGCCACTTTCTCACTTTGTCCCAGCTTACCTTTCCCCCTCCCTGTGTCCTCAAGTCCATCCTCTAGTAGGTCTGTGTCTTTCTTCCCATCTTGCCCCTAGGTTCTTCATGACAATTTTTTTTTTTTTTTTAGATTCCATATATATGTGTTAGCATATGGTATTTGTTTTTCCCTTTCTGATTTACTTCGCTTTGTATGACAGAATCTAGGTCCATCCACCTCACTACAAATAATTAAATTTCGTTTCTTTTTATGGCTGAGTAATATTCCATTGTATATATGTGCCACATCTTCTTTATGCATTCATCTGTTGATGGACACTTAGGTTGCTTCCATATCCTGGCTATTGTAAATAGTGCTGCAATGAACATTGTGGTACATGTTTCTTTTTGAATTATGGTTTTCTCAGGATATATGCCCAGTAGTGGGATTGCTGGGTCATATGGTCGTTCTATTTGTAGTATTTTAAGGAATCTCCATACTGTTCTCCATAGTGGCTGTATCAATTTACATTCCCACCAACAGTGCAAAAGAGTCCCCTTTTCTCCACACCCTCTCCAGCATTTATTGTTTCTAGATTTTTTGATGATGGCCATTCTGACCAGTGTGAGATAATATCTCATTGTAGTTTTGATTTGCATTTCTCTAATGATTATTGATGTTGAGCATTCTTTCATGTGTTTGTTGGCAATCTGTATGTCTTCTTTGGAGAAATATCTATTTAGGTCTTCTGCCCATTTTTTGGATTGGATTGTTTGTTTTTTTGACATTGAGCTGCAGGAGGTGCTTGTAAATTTTGGAGATTAATCCTTTGTCAGTTGCTTCATTTGCAAATATTTTCTCCCATTCTGAGGGTTGCCTTTTTGTCTTGTTTATGGTTTCCTTTTCTGTGCAAAAGCTTTTAAGTTTCATTAGGTTCCATTTGTTTATTCTTGTTTTTATTTCCATTTCTCTAGGAGGTGAGTCAAAAAGGATCTTGCTGTGATTTATGTCATAGAGTGTTCTGCCTATTTTTTCCTCTAAGAGTTTGATAGTGTCTGGACTTACATTTAGGTCTTTAATCCATTTTGAGTTTATTTTTGTGTATGGTGTTAGGGAGTGTTCTAATTTCATTCTTTTACATGTAGCTTTCCAGTTTTCCCAGCACCACTTATTGAAGAGGTTATCTTTTCTCCAGTGTATATTCTTGCCTCCTGTATCAAAGATAAGGTGACCATATGTGTTTGGGTTTATCTCTGGGCTTTCTATCCTGTTACATTGATCTATATTTCTGTTTTTGTGCCAGTACCCTACTGTCTTGATAACCATAGCTTTGTAGTATAGTCTGAAGTCAGGGAGCCTGATTCCTCCAGCTCCGTTTTTCTTTCTCAAGATTGCTTTTGCTCTTCAGGGTCTTTTGTGTTTCCATACACATTTTTAATTTTTTGTTCTTGTTCTGTGAAAAATGCCAGTGGTAGTTTGATAGGGACAATCCTATATCACTTTAATCTAATTAGGAATTGAGATGGTTTGAATCTGGATTCAGTCTCTGTGAGGTTTGGGCTACTTCCACTTCATCTTCTCCCTTAGGTGTGGTCTTTGAGGTACCAACCAGAAGACAGGGTGTTTACCAAGGATCTTCTTCCTTGGTGTGCAAGGTACTCCCGTTTTTGTCCTCCTAACGATATAAATCTAGCAAAATCTCTGAAAGCTGTAGCTTTTCAGCTCCTCTTCTCCCACTTTCAAAATGAACAAAAGCCTTGAGGGGAAAAGTGGAAACCACATGCCTGGATCATGTCTCTGGACTGTCCTCTGTTTTATGGATTATGAACCCTCTAAATAACTCTCCAATGCCTTTAAATAGATTTGAAACTAGCTTGTTCAGCTCTTCCTGTTGTTTTCAAGGATGTAGAAATGGGTCAAAAGTACTTAATCCATTTTTGCCTGGAGCTAAATCCGAATCTGATATCTTAATTCAATGTACCTATTCTTTCTCTCACAGTCTTCTCTATTTTAGGAAGTGTACTGAATTCCTCAAGCATGAAATGTAGGAATCATCCTTAATTTGTCACTTTCTCCTAAGTCTCATGTCCAATTCATGAGTGTACCCGGCCAATTCTCCTTCCACTGTGTTCTCTGCCTCCATGGCTACCATCAAGTCCAACTCACCTTTCTCTCTCTTGTCTACTTTATTGAAATAACCTTTATACCAGTCTCCTTACTACTAGTCTTTTTTCACAAAGAAGCACAAGTTATCTTCCAGTAAATGACCTCCTCCTCTTTAATGTAAATGACCTTAGAGCATCTTGAATTTAGAACAAAATCCACTCTGTAGCATAGCTGCCAAGATCTTCCACAATCTGGCCTCTGACTATTGTCCAATCTCTTCTCACACACCCATTTCCTCCTTTAAGCTACATGTCAGCTACAATGGCCTTTTACATTTCTTAAACAAAATTTCTTAACATGTAATTTCTTTCTTTACAATTTCTCAAACACACAAAACTGTTCCTCCCCTTTCCCCATGCACAAACCATCACAGGGTCTTGGTACAAGCTGTTTCCCCTTCACTCTCTGTGAGCTGAGTTCTTTTCATCCTTTGGGTAGTCACTTAAAGATCACATTAGTGAGGTTGCTCACATTATGTGATATAGATATCATGCCATAAAAATGTAGAGGAAAGGTAAATAAAAATGGGGAAATAAGTAGTCAGGGAAAGATTTGGGGGAATGTAAACTGGAACATAAAATGAACATAAGCATAGCACTGATGCCAAGCTTTGAGAAGGAGCCAATACAAGCAATAATAGTAAACATGCTTGGAGAGGTAGGGTATATCATGTTATGAAGAAACTTGGGAGGAATGCAGAAGAATTTAAATTTGACATATAGGACAAATAAAAGAGGAGAAGGGGAAGGGTGATAGGATGAAAGCATAGGTTAAAGAAGATTAGGCTGCCAGTAGTGTGTAGGTGGCCTAGAGGTTAGGAGAAATCAGTAAGGTCAACATAGAGGCTGCTCTTGTAATTCAGGTGTGAGGTGATGAGGGGCTGGATGAGGGTGATAGCAATCAAGATGGAGAGGGTATGGATTTCAAAGACAATTTGGCAGGACTTGTTGACAGATGTTGGATATGAGGAATTAAGAGGACAAAGTTGTCAAAGATGTCCCCAAGACTTAGTGCCTGGAAGACTAGTAAGTGGGGAAGTGAGAGGGAGAGATAGTAAATTCATTATATTTATATGTTGATTTAACGATGAAAACAAATTATTTAAGAGAAGAATTGCCCTAGAAGAAGTGTACAATGAAGTTGTTGTGTCTTCAAAGGAGAGGATAAACCTAAAGGTGTGGTCATAGATACCAGTGTCACAGAAGCAAATAAACGCCTCTCAAGGGCCCCTCTTCCACTCAAAGAATCAGCAGCCAGACAGAGTGAAACCACAGTGTCTGGCCTTAGAGAGCGGGCTGTAAGGCCAAAAAATCTCACAGTGCCCATCTGTTTCTTAACTTCCTTTTTCTGTGAGAAGATAGCAAAGACTTTGCTGACCATGACAGAGATAAGGGGATGTCATATTTGGAATCCTCTTGCCATGGTTTTGTAACATATTAGGCTTATAAAGCCCTATATGTGTTTTTGCCCCAAGTCCTTTTCTTATTTTTTAAACCCATATGTATTTTGGAGTCAATTTAATCCATATGTTTCTGATTAATTTATGCTGAGCTCATCAAATTGTTGTTTTAAGAAGAAAAGCTTATAAAAAAACAAAGTCATGCTTCACCAGCCACTGATGAAATCAACTCCAGAAGACTGTAGCTTAGTCAGAAAATCAGACAGGCTAGGGGTCCAAAGGGTTCCAAAATTTGGAAACTCATTGTTATGACCCCAGTGAAACCGAGCATGTTCAACACTTGGGGGAAAAAAATCCTAGTTTCTTGTTTTCTTACATGTGCTTATTTTTGATTTCTGGATGTATTGATTTGTTCTTTGGATTAACTATGATTTTTTTACTTAGTTGTTCAGCCAGCTTCCAGTTGCTATTCATACAGCCAAGTGGGGTGGAAGCTGGGGAGATGTTATAAAATGATGTCTATTTTCACGGCGGGCATATGTGATTGTGTTTTTGTCAGTTGAAAGACATCTTTGCAGTATAGGCCATAGAAGTTTAATAGAAAAATCTATATATTTTGTCTACTTGGGTAATATTGGTGGAATTATGAGTACGTCTCTGTCATTGTATTTAAGGTTTACAAAGAAATGGTTTTAAAATTAATTCATTGTTTGAGATTACTTGTATCTCAGCAAAATCCTAAAAAAAATAATAAAAACTGAGTGCATTCCAGAGTTAGAGTTTACATAATTTTTCTGATACCAGAACATTTGCATGGAAATCATAAATAAACTTCAACAAAATACAATCTTATCTACTTTATTTGAACATCTGTGTACCATCACTAATAATTTACGATTAACTTCGCTTCTTTACATTTCCTTCTCTGTCCTCTTTGCAAATGTAATTTCATCTGCTTCCTCCCTCAGTGTTGGTTTTAGCCTTATCTTTCTTCTTATTTCATTCCTCTCACACCTTTTGGGTGATCACAGCCACTCCAAGGTTTGATGGTCATCCATGAACTAAAGACATCCAAATTTATATTGAGACTTCAACTCACTCCCTCATGTTCTAGACTGATGTATCCAAAAATTTCATTTAAATGTCCAATGGAGTAAAAGGATAGACACACCGCAAAGAGAACTCAACTTTATTTCTCAATTTCCTCTTTCTTCATCTCCTCCTTGTTCTATAATCTCTATTCTGGTTTATGCAGCCAACATCTACCTTATGACCCACACTGAGAACATAGGTGTCAACCAAGATTCTTCCCTCCTGCTCACTACCAGCACCTAATCAGGCACAAACCTTCCGACTCTACCTTTTAAATGACTTTTACATTTTTCTCCTTTCTCCATTTCTGCTGCCACTGCTAGGAGGCAAGAGTCTCCCAGTTATTACAATTTTTTCTCATCTTGCTCCTCCCCTATAAAATCTTACTGCTGTCACTGCTGTCATTTCAAAATTAAAAATATGATCTTTTTGCTCAAGTGCTTCAAGTTTTTAATATTCCCTATTTTCTACATGATGAAATCCAGACCATCAAGCATTGTCTCTAAGATACAACATGATCTTACCCCATTAACCCCTTAAAGCTCATTTGCTTTCACTTTCACCCCCTCAAATCAAATTCAGCCATACTGGATTTCAAGTTCAAGTTCATTTTCTTATTTAGCTGCATGCTCTTACCCCATAAGGACACTTTTGCTTGAAATATTCATTCTACACTCTTTGCATGTATCACTCCTATTTGTCCTTTAGGTCTAGGTTTAAATATAACTTCTTCCAAAAAGCACTCTCTTACTTCCCTTATGCCCATATTCTGTAGGACCCTCTCCTTTTGTGTCATAATATTCAGAATACTTGATTTCATTTTAATTGCTTGTTTAATCATAAGCCCCACAAGAATATAAGCTCTTTGAAAGCAAGTTTCTTGTCATTTTTACTTACCACAGAACCTCCAACTTCTGGCATAGTCAATACCTGGCACATAATATGTTTTCAATAAATATTTGTTGAACAGATGAATGAAAAGATTTTCATATCTCTGTATTTTCACATGCATGATTTCTTCTGTCTTGAATGCCTTTCTTTGTCTTGTTTGATCAGTCAGTTCCTACCTTTGCTTTGACAATTTATTAACATCCCACAGAACTAGTTTCTACAATACACACTCTGGGAAATCCTGATGTAGTACATCTCTCTCCTTTGACAAAAAGGACACTGAAACCTAGGGAAGTAAAGTGACTTAGTGAAGGTCAGACAGCTGTCTGTAAAGAGGAACCAGGATGCAAGTGTATTCCCTAACATGACATGTTTTTCTAGCCAATGATAACTCACTTTCATTTTTAAAATAAGAGTCCTGTCATTTTTCTTGATGACATCAACTCACTTCTTCATTTGCTAATTGCCAACAAGGACACATTTTGTTAGTCCACTTCTGGTTCATTCAATAACAAAAGAAAGCTCAGATCAGAAGGGATGAGTACTTGTATACCATTGACAATGGGAGAATGAAAACATTAACAAAAGAATCAAGTGGGCTTCACTCTCTGAGTAAATTTTTCCACAGTAATAAAATGATAAGTGCTACACATCATCAGAATCTGGAGTCTCTCCTTGGGAATTTGGTGTTTACTTTAACCAACACTTTTTAAAAAATATGTTGCTCCTCCCTAAGATGTAAAATTTCACCATTTATTAAGTCTTCTTGGCTCAGTTGAGGATTGTAGCATTCACATTCTCACATGCAAAATATTTCCTAATCACAGCAAACGTTTCACATCTGCTCTGGGTAACTGGCCAAAAACCAAGAAATACAGGCATTCTTAGAGGAGCTTTGTTGATCCCCAGCCAGTCTCCTTGACATTGGAGAAGAACTACAGCGAAAGAGACTCCTCCTCCCTCCACCCTCTTTCTTCTCCCCAAGTATTTCTTCTTTTGGTTACTTGATGACACCGTCTGCATGGAAAGCAGAGTCTTCTATGCTAATATCCAGGAACTGGGCCAGAGTTCCAGTTGTGTTTTTAGTTCTGTCTACTCTTTCTACACCCATTGGAAAGCCAAGAACAGATCTGTGTCACTTCCAACTCCTTTTTGGCTACCCTGGTCTCACTTTTACCACATGGAAATTCTCTACCCATTCTAATCAAGTTTAACTCAAACGCTTAATAAACACTCAAAGTGGTGATTTACAAAGCTCCAACTAATAGCATATTCATTTTCTTGCTCTGCTCTTATTTCTTGGTAGTATATTCTATAGTAGTGTCAACTTCCTAGTCCCATTCTATTATGTTTTTGGCTAACCTATCAGAGCAAATGAGAAGAGATTCTTGTCTGTCTCCAGAGGGAAGAGGAATGGAGTTGTCCCCAAAATTATTCACATTGGAAATGATTCTGTGTGCTTTCATTTTGATCCAACTTCTCTTTATTGGAAACTGAAGTTCATAGTGGATGTCATAGTTTGTGGGCCATTTTCATTACTATCACCTGGTTTCCAAGCATAACTGTAAGCAGCAAAATGAGAACATTGCTCAGAAAGTCTTAGATGGAGGTGAAGCACTGAAGCAGAAGGGACGAGTTTAATACAGAACATATTTGGTAGCAAGTGACAGAAAACCTAACACAGATTGGCTGAAAACCTAACTCAGAATGAAGCCAAAAAGAAGATGCACTGATTTAGAACTGAAAAGATCAGAGACAGGTTGGCTTCAGGCATGACTGGTCTAAGGACCGACAAGGCCATCAGTATTAGGTCTCCCACGATTACTTCTGTTTTCTTCTGCCTTGGCTCCATTCTCCAACAGACTGTCCCTCCAAGGCAAGTTGGCTTCCAGCACCTCCATGTGTACATTTCATCACTTCAGTTACCTCAGTAGAAAAGAAAGTTCTTCTTACAGGATTTTTTTCAGCAAAAGTGGTGAAAGGAACTTTGATTGCACTGATTTGAGTCACATGGTTTGCCTGAACCAATAATAGTGGCTGCGTGTGGAAGATGCTGATTGGCCGGACCTAGGTCATATGCCTTCTCCAAGTCACACGGAATAAGAATAAGGTTGAGATGGTTTCACACAGGATTATTAGATTCTTGTTACCATAATAAAGGGGGAAATATGTACTTGGCAGAATAAGATAACTCATTTCCACTAAGGTATCATTAGAAGGCTCTACTGAGACATATGCCCAAGATTTTGAAAAAAATGAACAAACCCTAGAGGAAAAAAAAATGAATAAAATTATCTTGAGAGAAAGACTTAAAATCCTTTCATGTAACTTTTGTCATTGAAGACAAATCTGATCACTTGATGATACAACTGCAAACCCAGAGACCCTTGGAGGAGACACCAGAAGTTGATCACTGCTTGGCAGTGAGATGACTGTATTCACAGGTGGGTTTTAGGGGAGTGGAGTCATGTCTGTGGACAGAGATATAGTCTGGCATCACCTGTGAGAACAAAGCAGAATAATGACTGGCCTATTTCAAAGGAAAACCACCTTTATTTCCTCTATTTATTTTTAGTTGTGCAAAAGGCACACCTGGGGATTTCCAAGGGGATATGGTGAGAGCCAAGTGACTATTAATGTGTTTCCTGAGACTATGTGACTGCCTCTGCCTAGGTCATCAGGAAATCGCATCCTCTTTCCCCCCATTAGGGAGGACAGGGTTGGGGGAAGGGCAGGGTCTAGTAGTGGGATACCTTCGGAGTGTGTTTCACCTCTCCTCCACCCTCTAGTCTTTTTTTTTTTTTTTTTTTTTTGTGGTACGTGGGCCTCTCACCGCTGTGGCCTCTCCCGTTGCGGAGCACAGGCTCCGGACACGCAGGCTCAGCGGCCATGGCTCATGGGCCCAGCTGCTCCACGGCACGTGCGATCTTCCCAGCCCGGGGCACGAACCCGTGTCCCCTGCATTGGCAGGCGGACTCTCAACCACTGCGCCACCAGGGAAGCCCCATCCTCTAGTCTTTGCGTAAGAGGGCAATGTGGATAAAATGGATTGAAAGTAAAACAGTGAGAGGCCCTGGGAAGGCACTATCCGGCATAAGTGTGGGAGTGTCTTTGGCGGTCATGCTGGTTGGGTCTACAGTGGCTGCTGCCCAACTCTGGGTTCATGTGAGGAACTAACACCATGTCTGTGAATCTTGGGAACTTTAGCTACAGCTGGAAATGCAGCCTTTTCTCCACTCCCTTGTTCCCTCCCAGACTCCCCGCTCCTGGAACTTTGGGCATTTTTTTTGCCGTCTTTGGACTGAAGGGCAAACTCACTCCCAAGTAGCTAGAAAACATTTTTTTCCTTGAGTAGTAACTGTGTTTGACATGACTAAATTTTTTCAAATCTGTAATGGAAGAAACGTCCCCAAATGCCCTCGAGGCTGTGAAGGGATGGAGGGAAGCATGAGCCCACATGTGCTAAAATGGCATCTGTTGTTATAATGGGAGACTTTCGTTGTAGGGAGGAACCCTGCACATAGACAGCACTTCACCCCAGAGGCTGCGTGACAAGGTGGCTCACTGTGTCTTTGGATGGAATGAGGAACCACTGGGTCTCTGCCAACATACCTTCCCCTTTTTCTCTGTTCCTTCCTTTGGCTGAGCCCGGGCTTGTCCCTAACTGCTTCCTTTGTTCCATTTCTTCTCTCTCATCTTCCCTTGGGCCTCTGTGTCTGGAACACGCTCTCCCTTGCAGTCTGCCAATCCAGCAGGCTCCTTTGCAGAACTGCTCTCAATGCTTTATCTTTGAAGACATTGAGCCGCATCACTCCACTAAGGTCAGGGATGAGGGAAAAAAAGGAGGTTCAGAGCAAGCTTCAAATTAGGAGACAATGCAAATAATTATTTCTTAAGCTTTGGAGCCACTCGCGTCCATACTATTTTACTCTGTTATTTAAGTGAGTTGTTTCTTTAAACTAATAACAAAATTGTTGTTGTAGATTGGAATCTAGAAAGGTTACATAAAATCATCTTTTTTTATGTTTTAAAAAGACACCAGAGTCTGAGTCCCCAAACTCCTGGCCTGCCATTTCACATTCTATATTCCCTATCTGGAGTATAAATGACAACTCTCATATGCTCCCCAGAACAGAATATGCCTGCTACCTGTCCATCCTGCTTTCAGTGGCTCCTGGTTCTACTTAGGATCCTTTTATTCATGGGCCAACCACCCAACCTGTCCTTGCTTATTTGAGGTGAACAAACTGATTCCTAACTGATCCAGCAAATAGCTAAAATTGCTTACATATATGCTTTCTGTAAGGACATCAGTATTGCCTTTCAGTGTTTGCTCATTTTGTCATTAATTTCCTGGACTGGCAATTAAGGATTTTATTCTTATTTTCATTCTACTTGGTCCTTATGGCAGGAAATGGTATTCAATAACACTGTGAGGGCTTTTTAAACTTTCATTTAGAAATTTGTTTCTTTTTTCTTATGTAGTGGACGAGTAATTTGTGCTCAGCTTTAAGTAAACATAGTATTTTGTATAACCCTCTAACTTGCTCTATCTAGAGATATAGGGAGAAATGTGAGTCATGACATGTGAAAGAAACACTTTACATGTGTTATTTAAAATTCACAGGCTGGTGGAAAAATCGCTGAAACTTTGCAAAATTCACTGTGTTTTCCCCTAGGTCAAAACACAATTACGTGCTTCCTGAGGTTTCAAATTTGAAAGTATATGGAGCTTCATAGTTTATCCAACACTTGGAAACAAGCAAATGATTATAAAGCAAGATTGAAATCTTAGTTTTACAGGTAAACACATGGAAATGAATCTCATGCTCTTAGCAATATTTATGCACTTACATGGAATCTATGGGGCAATCCCACCAGAACTGAAATAATTAAATCCTTTGCTTATGTTATTTCACAGCTTTTTCTAGGCTTTGCCAAGAATAAAAATTGAGAAAATCATTAATAAATCAAGATGGTGATTTGAGGAGACCTGGGGGTAGATGTGTTTTAAACATAGAGACAAAATTATGTAATGTGGATTGACTGGATGTAAAAGAAAGGGTGTCTACACCTCAACATGAAGTGGCAATTATCAGAAATAGTTCATTCTTTGCTTTACTGATGGTGGACAAAATTTAAGAGTTATTTGTGAAATGGAGCAAATGAAAACCTAAGCTACATAGCAAGCGGTAAATAAATATTCCATAGGGCAGAGATTATTCATAATGAAATATATAGTAGAAACACTATGTTTTGACTCATTTAAAACTTGTCTGGAGAAAGAAGGATGAGGAATAATATAAGGAACACTATTTCTTTGGTGATGAGTAAAGAGCTATGTGGTTTTATGTTGTCCATAATTAAGTATTTGGGAAACAAGACTAAAAAAAAAAAAAAGGTTCACTAATTCAAACACTTGGAGAATGGATTAACTCTTGGGAGGCTGATGTAATGGAAACCGATACACCCATCAGCCTTTGTGTGGAAGTGGAACAATGCCAAGAATGACTTGAGCATCATGGGAGTTGTCCCTGCTCCCCTAAATAAGGTTGTCCTTTCAGCTATCCCACTTCTAGAGGTATATCCAAAGAAAACGAAACTGTTATCTCAAAGAGATATCTATGCTCCCATGTTCGTTGCAGCATAACTCACAATAGTCAAGGTATGGAAACGACATGATGTTTAGCTATAGAAGATGTGAGGTACACACACACACACACACACATACACACACATAAACACACAATGGACTACTATTCAGCCTTAAAAAAGAAGGAAATCCTGTTATTTGTGACAACATGGATGAACCTGAAGGACATTATGCTAAGTTACATAAGTCAGGCACAGAAAGGCAAATACTGTATGATCTCACTTATATGTGGAATCTATAAAGCAGAACTCAGAGAAACAGAGTAGAGTGGTGGTTACCAGGGGCTGGGGGAGTGGGGGAAACAGGGCGAGGTTGATAAAGCGTATAAATTTTCAGCTCTAAGATGAATAAGGTCTGAGGATCTAATGGAAAACATTGTGTCTATAGTTGATAACACTGTATTATATAATTGAAATCTGCTAAGAGAATAGAATTGGAATGTTCTCACCAAAGGGGGAAAGAAAGGGTAACTATGTGAAATGAGGTTAATTAACTAGATGGGGGAATCCTTTTACAATGTATACATATATTAAATCATCATACTGTGCCACCATGGATATATCTGTTAATCTTTCTGTTCCTTAAGTTTCTATCTTTATTTTACCTTCCTGGCAAAGTTGCTGGGATGCTTCATGGTGCAGCTTTAACTACCTTACAATTTTATTTGTCAATTACACTTCAGTGAAGTTGGGGAAAAAATTCTATTTATCTTCACATAAGGCAGTTGGATCTGGGAGGAAAGAAAGCAGGCATTAACTTGTGTGTCAGAAAAGCATTTTGATTCAAAGAAGAAGAAGGAGAAGAAGAAGAAGAAAAGAAGAAGAAGAAGAAGAAGAAGAAGAAGAAGAAGAAGAAGAAGAAGAAGAAGAAGAAGAAGAAGAAGAAGAAGAAGAAGAAGAAGAAGAAGAAGAAGAAGAAGAAGAAGAAGAAGAAGAAGAAGAAGAAGAGGAAGAGGAAGAGGAAGAGGAGGAGGAGGAGGAGGGAGAAGGAGAAGAGGGAGAAGGAGAAGAAGAAGAAGAAGAAGAAGGAGGAGGAGGAGGAGGAGGAGGAGGAGGAGGAGGAAGAGGAGAAGGAGAAGAAGGGAGAGGGGAAGGGGAAGAGGAAGAGGAAGAAGGAGAAAGAAATGAAAGAAAGAAAGAGAGGGAAAGAAAAAAAGAGCAACTGGTTATTATTATTTTATCTTTTAATGCTCATGCTTTCATCTTCAGAACTCTTATTTTGATTTTGATCTGAATTGTTCCTTCTCATCAGGACTGCAGCTCTAGAAACAGTAACAGGTATGGGGAACAAGAGTATTAGAAAAATATCCCTTCAGGCGTCTCTGAAAATTATGCTACTTTGTTTATGTAAGTAAATAAATGAGTGAATGAATAAATGTCAAATTTCCAAGGGAAAGGTACACTACATTCATTCCTGCTTTCTCTGACAATACTCAGTTTTCCCAGAGGAAAATTAGAGACTCTCATTACAGAAACCCTACATCCGGGCTCCAGCTCCCATATTGTCAGAGTTAAGTTTATTCCCTTAGCAACAATGTGTCAGCCTAGAGCTGGCAACCTTATCTTTGTCCTTCTGTTGCCATGAAAACCACATTGGAGTTGACTTTAGCAGTCCTCGCCCAGTGAGCAGCAGTTCCAGTGAGGGTCTAGGGTGGAAAAATTACCTCTCTCCACAACTGATGCAAGTGAGATCTGAACTAAGGGCTAGAAAAACATTCTTAAGACATTTTAGTAATTATAATTTAGTCCAAATGTACAGGTAGACATCTTTCTTGGATTGCTGGGGTATACCAAGGTGCTTCCAAACACATCATTTTAAAGATATGTAAAGCACCGTCAAGGTATTTCTCTTCTTCCTGAAACAGGGTTCTCACTAATGCTCTTAAAAACAACCTCATATTCCTCTTTGCCTACTGATTGCATTGTCTGCTCAATTTGACCTGGATGTATCCCTGTAATCCTAAAGGCATCTTCTTGTTATAGGTGATAATGCATGGCTCTCCTCTAGTGTACAAAGGTTGTGTTTCAGTGAGGAGATAGTCCATCCCCTGGCTTCCCCTTTAAGTTGTGCCCAGTATCTTGGGAAGTGGTAAAGAGTAGGGACCATGAAGTTGGACTGGCTAGTTCAAATTCCAGTCCCACCACCTCACTGCTGTGCCACCATGGATATATCTGTTAATCTTCCTGTGCCTTAACTTTGTATCTGTAAAATAAAGAAAATAGCTTTATTTTACCTTCTTGGCAATGAAAGTTTCTAATTTTCCTCTGGGAAATTTGAGTATTGCCATAGAAAGCTGGAATGAATGTAGTGTACCTTTCCCTTGGAAATTTGACATTCAATCATTCATTCATTGATTCATGTATTTATATAAACAAAGTTTCTGGGAGGCTTCATGGTGTAGCCCAACTATGTCTATGAACTCTAGTTGTGGAAGCCCAGTATGCATGGAGTGTGACTAGGATATTCTAAGAACAAAGCCAGGGAAACACTCCTCAGCCATTTCTCTGAAATACATCTTTTATTGTCCCGGTCATTCCTGTAGCCTGTTCCATACTGGCCTCCTAGATAAAACCAAGTGGTTCTGCTGACTGTTCATGGATATTAGTCATCCAGTTGACCTACAGAGCTCACAAGTGCTGGTGAAGACTCACTGTTGTCATAGGTATTATCCTTATTGATGGACAAAAGGTTCCAGCAGTTTCAAATAGTCCAATCCTTTTCTAACACTTATTTAAAATTAGGTCCAGAATGAGGAAGCAAAGGAGCAACAGATGCTTCAATTGCACATAATTATTTTTATTTAAAAAGCATGGAATATAGATGTCCTAATAACAAAGCATTCATCTGTTTCTAGAATATACCAGGGCACGTCTTGTAAGTATAATCTACCTGCACCAGTAATTATAAACAGGGGGAGCTTTTGAGCAAGTATCTACCAAAATGACTATTATCTTTGCAACAATGCCTCCGCTAACTTTAAGTGGCTTTGAAAAATTTATTCACTGGTCTTTCTTTGCATTAACTTATTAACTAGGACCCTTTAGCTCATGAATCATATCACTTATATTTGGAACTAGAAGGAAGTCATGCTATTCAAAATATAATTTATATCAAACAATGTAAAATAATTACTGTTCAAAAAATAACATAAATAGCATTTTCCAATACTCTAGGTTCAGAAGGCTATCAAGCTTCTTGGCAAGTGTTTATAACCTCATAATAATCTACTGCCATCTATCAGGTACGTTTTCTAGATAACATATCCTAAAATCCTAAAATATCATTGGAAGCAAACTTGGAAATCATTTAGTCTTACCTCCCTTTGATGATTAAATTTCAAACCAGATACTTTTTTAGTTGACTGATTGACATGCTTTCTGCTCTTCTTTAAAAATAAACAGTTTTTTTTTCAAGTTCCTTTAAATCATCTTCTTCCCATATTTACTAAAAGCAGGCATGAAGTCAAAGGTCACTGTTCTGGGCAGATGCCTGTGGATATCAGGTTCCTAGGAACACCAAGCTACAGCTTTGGGGCTCAGATTCCTTGAGAGAGACCACATTTATTTCTGATTTCTTCAGCTCCTTGAGCTCAAACAAAAATCTTGTACTGAAGGCCTTTCTCTTTTGTGCGTAGTCTTCTTGAGTAATCCTTGTTATAGCAGGCCATTTCCATGCTTTCTTTTCTTCCAACCTTACTTACCCTGTCTTGTGGTTTAGAAATATTCTACATGACATAGTGATTCTTGTCATATTCTTTGGAGGGCTAGTAGATCTCTACAGAATTTGGGGAATTGGGCAGAGCAGATATTTCAAAGGCAAATAACCATTGCAAATATCACTTCTTCCAGTTGCAAAGGTGTCCCTTTAATCAGATGGTGGTGGGTACCTGAGAAGTCACTGCCCCTCCTTCTGTTAAAGCAGACTTTGGACTCAGAAATCCTTCCAACCTGACTTTGAAGCTGAGTTTCTTCATTTCCTAGATGCCTGATCTTAGACAGATGGTTTTACCCTTTTGACTCTGTTTTCCTCTCTGGGAAATGGGGACCAGGGTGACAGGTTCAATGGTTTTTGTGAGATTCCCCTGAGGTGATATAAAATATTCCGGGCTGGTGCTGAGTCTGGCACATAGGAGGCATTCTGCATCCTCAATGCCTTGGGACTGGGCTCATTTTAGAAGTCTTAAGAAATTTCTAAATGAATCCTATGATATTTGGCCTTACTTGGGACACCAAATGAAAAACAGACCAGCCTCCTTCTCACCCTATGGGTGGGCTATCACTCCTCTGTATTCTGATTCTTTGTCATAGGAAAAGGGCATCTTGAATGTGGTGGGAAAGGCAAGCCCACACAGCAGAAAGGCAGAGATCACAAGATCCTCTTTATTACGTGGCATGTTTCTGTACCACAGATGTACACACAGATGTGGTCATCAACAGAGATAACTAGTTTACAAGCCCTCCCTGGAAACTCCTCACACTTCTTAGCAGAAAAGTGATTCTCAGCCAAGCTCTGCACTGAAGCTCAGCCTGTGATGAAAGCATTTCCAACTGTTCCACATTGCAAAGAATCAGAGAGGAGAAATGCCCCGCAGTGCCTTTCCAGCCAAGAAGCAAAACCAGGGATCACATAAGAGGCTAAAAGCCTATTAAAACAAGTACGTACCGTAGCCTCTTCTTTCTGTGTTTGCCTGTCTGCCTGTCTTTCCCTCTTCCCTCTCTTCTTCTCTCCCTTCTCTCCTCCCTTCCTCTCCCCTGTGATTTTCATTCTTTCACTCCTTTCTTTTTATTTCATTTCTTTTCCTTCTCCCTTCTTCATCTCCTTTTTTCCTAATGGAAAAATATCACTTTATGTCAGGGAAACGCTGGGCAACATCTGTTCACTGTTGGACATGTTAATGTGGGGAGGGCACATTCATTCAAATTGTGAACCCTATAACTACTTTATTAATTTTATTGGTGATCTGTGATGAAGTTGTTACCACAAATGTCTAAGGCAGACATTTAGCATACAAAATATAGACTATGTTTGGAAAACAGAAAAAAAAACCCTGGGCTCAGCCCTGGTCTCTAGTCATCTCAATGATGACTTCCCTATTTGGCTTTCCAAATAGGGTAGTCCTGAGAAGTCAATGAAATAAATATGTGAAAACCATGTATCTGTAACAGATCAAGAACTATAGCTTGATTTAGGTCCTCTTCTTTAGGAGCAGAGACTGAGAAAGAGATTCAGATGCATGTGATTTGTTGGAGCAGGGCTCTCAGGAGAAGGGGTTGGGGTGAAGGAAGCAGGTACGGTCAGGGAGGGAGCCATGCTGGGATGTAGTCTCTGCTGGACTCTGGCTTTAGCCTGATCTAATAGAGGCTCTGGAGTGTGAATGACACCGTGCATCTGTTCTTCCCTTGAGGTGACGGGCTGGCATTTTGCATTCTTCATGTCAGCCAGTCATTGGCAGTGGGTATGGGAGGTGACCTCCTGGGCAAGTGGCTGCCGTTTTGCCAAGGGAAATTCTCTGGAAAAGGGAGCAATTGAGACATTAGTTATGATAGAAGAATAATTAGAATGAAATCCGTTTCAGTTTCTCCAAACAATGGGTCTACACAGAAGTTTATTTTTTAAATATTTTGGCTAAAACTTTTGAGGGCACTTAACTGACATTTTTAAACATCCCACCTTAGTGGGATCATACATGGGCAGGATGAGGACTCACAGAAGACATTGTTCTGGTTTAGTTTTTAATGTGTAAGTCTTGGCCATGTCAATGTGTAAAAGGAGAAGCCAAACAACAATGACAACAGCAATCAAAGCCTTAATTCAAACTACGCCCATGGCTATTTCATGAGCTCTACTGGTTTTTGCAGACCCAGGAGTTAATTCTTCTCATCAGCGCTCTTCCCTTGGGTTGTCTTGACAGCACTTCTATCTGTATGTTGTTACCTTTGCTCACATAAAATCCTAGTTTTCTTTAACTGGAAGCACATTAAAGTTTGAGAAGCATTTATATGAGCACCCTCATTCTCTTTCCCATTAAATGCTAGTTTCTTCTGTTCCTCAAAATGATGAATCAACCTTTCTCCACTTTCTAATAGAATGTATAAGATTGTATGTATTCTCCTCTTAAAAAAACAGGTACCTATAATGTAGCTTTTCTATTTATCACTCTTCCCTTCAAATTCTATTAAACAGGAAAAATATAAATTAACCTTCTTATACACAAAAAATAATATCACATATTGTTTATTTTTCATATTTTACAATCTGTACATCTCTAAGGGAGAGGTAGGAGATTAGCCTTATAAAAACTGAAATTGATCCTATGGTTAATTAATATCCAATGTTAGCATAAGTGTATCATCCCAATAATTTCAGATGTGTCTCCTTCCTATAAAATAATTAATTTCCTTTGTCTTATTAAAATGTTGTCCAAAAGACTGTTCTGATTTGGCTTGCTGCATAGTACAGTTTACAGAATAAATAAATTACATTGTCCTGTGATTCAGAATTCTACCATGGCAAAATAGCCATTGTCTTCTGTACATTAGGCAATAGCAATGCTGTAATTGTTTGTTTTTTTTTTTCCTTTGGTTCCAGAACAATCAGAGGCACTCCTTAACTATCTCTGGCTTATTCTCCCTACATAAGTTAAATGAGTTAAGGACAAAGTAATGTTTAAAAAATTAAAATGATGACAAAAGCAAGAGCCAAGAGTATGCAATGGCTAAGGTTTTGTTTCTGTGGCTTGAGGGGGTGGGAGGCACCACCCTCTGAGGTGTCCCATGTGGGTCACCCAACGGACTTGCCAAGGACTAGGAGGGAAAAATAAGTTGGACAACTCTCCTCTTGGGACAAGACCCAGAGTTCCATTATTTGTAGTGATAAAAATATGGGTGGGGATTAGGCTATGAGATAGAAAGAAAAAGGAAGAAAAAAGAATGGATCGGTGTGGAACAGAAGTAGAGTAGAGGGTGTTTTAAGTGTGATGACTCTTCGGCTTCCACTCCAGTTCATACTTCTTATCTTTATAAAGTCCAAGATCCACTGTTCTATTGGACAGTCCTACAAAATGCCTGCATACTAATAGAAAACTGAAATGTTTGAATAATACCTACACTTTTCTTCTTTGGCACAAAATATATTCGTATAAACAAAATTGTCACAAGTCATCTCAATGTCTGATGTGACCTTAAAAACTTGAACTATTTTCTTTTTCTTTCTTCAGTGTTATGCTGAGATATAGAAGGAAAATATAAGTTCCTATGTCAGATCACAGGTCAATCTAGTTTTGGTTCTTTCCTCCAGCATTATAAACTATGTCATGCTAAAAATGTAGACGTTATATAACTATGAAAACTGACCCCAGAGCAGTGAAGTTCATACTACTGGCACTCAGTGGGATAGAGCTTTGATCCTGGGCAATGCTAATAGAGAAACTACACTCATGGACATTGCTGCAAGCATTATAACAGGCGGCTAGCTTCCACCAGGCCTATCTTGCCCCCTCCAATCTTTTCTTCACCCTAAAGCGATCATGATCTATCCACAATGTGGATCTAGTTGTTTATCAACCCTGCTGCTGAAAATTCTTAGATACTGTCATAACTGTATGCTACAGATGTTAAAGTCCTAACCCCCAGTACCTGAAAATGTGATCTTGTTTGGAAATAAGATCATTGCATATGTAATTTGTTAAGATGAGGTCATGAAGGTGGATCCTACTCCAATATGACTGGTATTTTTTTTTTCTTTTTTTTTTTTTTTTTTTTTTTTTTTTTTTTTTTTTTGTGCGGTACGTGGGCCTCTCACCGCTGCGGCCTCTCCAGTTGCGGAGCACAGGCTCCGGACGCGCAGGCTCAGCAGCCATGGCTCACGGGCCCAGCCGCTCCGCGGCATGTGGGATCCTCCCGGACCGGGGCACGAACCCGCGTCCCCTGCATCGGCAGGCGGACCCTCAACCACTGCGCCACCAGGGAAGCCCATGACTGGTATTTTTATAAAAAAGGGAAATTTGGACACAGATATACATATATAGTAAGAACACCATGTGAATACGAAGATAGCCTCTATAAACCAAGGAGAGAGGCATAGAACAGATCTTTCTCTTACAGCCCTTAGAAGGAACAGAACTTGCTGACACCTTGATTTCAGACTTCTAGCCTCCAGAACTGTGAGACAACAAATTTCTGTTGTTTAAGCCACCCCGTTTGTATACTTTGTTTTAGCAGCCCCAGCAAACTAATACATATGTGTTTCTATTATTCCTAGGATGATGTTCAATATCTTATAAATGGAAGGAGTAGCATATAAAACCAAAGAGCAAATGTAACTCAAGCTTGGCACAGTTAAACTTTTTGAATTGTCAACAGGCTTAGTAAAAATTCATTGAGTAATTAGCATTGTTCAAGGTGCGGGATATTTGGCTGTAAATTAAACTGACACAGTGCCTATTCTTAGGGAGCTTACAATGAGGCAGGCAATTAATTCCACAAATAATTAATTATAATTATAATGAGTCAAGGGTTTCAGTGGAATGTCCTAAAGAATGGAATAATGAGGGAACCGACCCTTTTCCTAGACGAATCAGGAAAAACAGGAAAGGTTTCTTTGAGGTAGTCATGGTTAAGCTTATATCTGAAGGATGTGTAGGCATTAGTTAATGGAAAGAGATGCTGGGAGAAATGGCTTCAAGGTCAAGGGGGGTAGCAGTTATGAAGGTCCCCAGGCCAGAGGCAGTATGGTACTTTCTAAATCAAAAAGAGGTAAGCACTGGTGGAACAGGAAAGCCTAGGTAGAAAGTAGTGCTGGATGGCACAGGAGCAGCAGACAAGAGTCAGATCCAAGGGCAGTAAAACAGAGCTGTATTGTTAAACACTCCCTCAGGCTGCAGTGTGAAGAAAAGTTCTGAGGAAGCCATGTGCTAGGCTATGGTAAGAGGTAAGGATGGATTAGGAAATGAACAGGAGTGGAAGGATTTCAGAAATAATCCATTGATATAAAGAAGATATGGAACATATATACAATGGAATATTACTCAGCCATAAAAAAGAATGAGATAACGCCATTTGCAGCAACATGGATGCAACTAGAGATTATCCTACTAAGTGAACTAAGTCAGAAAGAGAAAGACAAATATCATATGATATCACTTATATATGGAATCTAAAATATGACACAAATGAATTTATCTACTGAACAGAGACAGATTCACAGACATAGAGAGACTTGTGGTTGCCAAAGGTGAGGGGGATAGAGGGATGGGATTGGGAGTTTGGGATTGACAGATGCAAACTAGTATACATAGGATGGATAAACAACAAGGTCCTACTGTATAGCACAGGGAACTATATTCAATATCCTGTGATAAACCATAATGGAAAAGAATATGAAAAAGAATGTATATATGTATAACTGAATCATTTTGCTGTATAGCAGAAATTAACACATTGTAAATCAACTATACTTTAATAAAATAAATTTAAAAAGAGAAATAATCCATTGATGGAATCCAGTAGATGAGGTCCAATAATGAAATGCATGTTGTGGAGGCAGGAAACAGGGAAACATGTGTCATGGCTGCTGGTTTTCCAGTTTGTCCAACTGAGTGGAAGGTGGTATTATTCACTGAGTTAAGAAATATTAGATGAGGGCCATTTTTTTTTCTTCCAGGGGAAGCAAGAGACAGAAGATAGCTTTTGTGCCTAATCGTTGCATTTGAAGCGATTGTGGGATGTCTGATGTTGCATGGGCCATCAGCCTCATTGGTCAGAAGGTCTGAGCCACCAGAGATATAAATTTGTAAGTCATTTTTTTAAGTGGTAACTGAAACCATAGGAGGAGATGCGCTCACCCAGCAAGCCAGGGTAGGAGGAGAAGAGGAAAGTCCTTAGCACAATTGAGCAACCTGGCACTTCCAGTTTGGGTCATCAAGGATGTTAAGAATGGCAGGAGAGAAAGGAGAATGTCCAGAAGGCTGGGGTGTCATGTAGCTTCAAAAACGAAGCAGTGGCTGTGAGTCTTTAAACTATGAACCAATACATCAAGCAGTGCAATTGCTGGAAAAAGTCTAAGCGTTTTAGCCACATTAGTGCTTAGCAAGAGCTCTTGCAGGGGTCGAATAAAGAGGGTGGAGGAGATGTTGTGTGTGTCTTGTCCAGATCCCTTTGGCAGTCACTTCTGTATTCCAAAGGCTGCTTTGCTTGAGGTATGTGTGTATATATATATACGTATCTATGTATTTAGGCTGGAGAGCACCCTTAGCCTAAGCACAGAGCAAGCCAAAATGATAAGAGTTAATGTCCCCGGGAACAGCCCTCCAACATGACAGACAGGGATTTGATAACTGAATATCCCAGTCCTTTGCCCTTCATTTGCGATAACTCTAAAGAATATTCTACACTCTCTCTCTGAGCACTGGTTGCCCACAATGGTAACTGGTTTGACAATATCCTCTTCGTGAACTTTCTGCCCTTTCCTGGCATGGTCTTCTACTCTCTACTGCTGTTTCTGGGATCACATCCTAGAATCCCCCTCTCAGAGGCTGGGGCATGGAGACCACATAGTGGCAGAGGAGATGGACCTGTAAATGAAACTTAACAAGCTAGCTCAAGAAGGGGTAGCAGGAGGAGAACCAGAGTCACGGATGCTTTATTATAATTGTGAAAGAATCCTGAGCTTGTCTGCATGTTAGTGGAAAGGATATAGGAGAGAGAAGGTTTAGAGGAATCCATGACAAATACTTTTTTTCCCCTCACGCTGTTGGTTAAAATATGAAAGAAGAAAATGAAAGGAAAGAAAAACATGATATGGTTTTTGCATCACAAAACTTAGCAGTCCTCTTTGTAGGTGTGACCAAGGCACAAAATTTCCTCCTCAGAAGAACAAAACCAGCTCTGATGTTCATGGATTTTTGTTTGTTTAGGAATTCCCAGCATCTCTAGAATCCACTGTAACCACCCGTGACACATTCCTCACTCCAGATGTGAACGCTAAAGACTCAGTTGTCAGTTGAATACTCTTGTACTATTTCCTCAGCCATTATTTTAAGGAATGCATTTGAATAAAATGCACTTTTGGCACCATTTTTAAGAATGGATGATGATTTATGCTTTTCTTGCAGGGACAAGATGGCTCTGGGCATGAGTCATGGCTGTACGCTGGGAAGATTCCGATGGGAACCTTGCTCTTGCTGGTTGATCCAGACCTTACATGGACTTGAGGCCGTGCGTGGCTTTTATTAACATGTACATTTTGCTTGTTAAGGCTCGAACTTCATCTTTTCCCTCCCAACTCGAGCCCTGTTTGTATTTCACATACACCTGATTCAGAATCTATGCTTGGGACTCAGAGTGGCTGGGGAATAGTCATTTGGAAAAACTTTGATTATTCATCAGCTAAAATAGGATGATGTGTTCCCAGCTGCGGCTGGGAAATGGGCTATTTTTCTGCAGGGGAGCAGATTCAAATGGCAGACAAAGTTCTAATTCTTTTCACATCTCTGTCTCCATGGGGCAGCTTTGGTGCAAATCAGAACTGTCCCTGGGTCAAGAAAGCTATGAACCACAGCACAGCCTTGTACTTTTCTCATTTGCAGAAAGAGTCGCTTTACATGCAGCCTTCAGATGTCATTTTCCCAGTGAAAAATCCCTGCGCCAGAGCAGATGTTCCCTGGAAGCAACACCGGAGTCTTTCAGGAGCCAAGGTGAATGAACTGTAAGACTGATTCTTGAAGTTTTCCACATTAAAACCATTTCTGTCATTGTCCTTGGCACTGGTTCTAAAAAAGTGTTCTATAGCCTTGCTTCTCAGGCTTGACCTGTGTCCAGATCTCCTGGAGACTTTGTTAAACCTCAGACTCTGTTTCAGTAGTTCTGGGGTGGGGGTCTCGAGTTTGTGCATTTCTGACAAGCTCCCAGAAGAGGCTGATGCAGATCCATGTTAATTTCTGAATCCTACTCGGAGTAGCAGGGGGATACAGAAAGTGGGTCTTGCAAGATGCTGTCCAACACAAAGGGTCTCTGGCCTGATAAGTTCAAGAAAAAAATAGGTTGCATTTTTACCTTCCTCTTCAAAACCCTGCAAATGAATAAGTTAAAGACTCTGAGAAGATCTTCCTGAGGAAGTCTGATACAAAACTAACAGACCATAGAACCATATTTTGGTATGCCATGCTATCTCTTAAGAACCTAGGGAACTTGATTTTTGTGAAAGGAAATAAACGTCTGTTGTGTGGTCTCCATTCAAATATTTGTCCAGGCACTTAAGCAGATTGAAGGGGGGTTTAGAAAATGTTTGACCTTCTTTGTAGTGACCCCGGTAACCCTTCTCAGGTGAGTGTCACTGGTTCTCCAAATGAGCAAGGTTACAAGTCAGGCTCCCGATATCCATGGTAGAACAGTACATTTTCCACCTAGAGTTCTGGTATTTGAAGTGTATGGTGCTCCCTTCAACCAGCTCAAAAAGTTGTTAGAGGTTTAGCTGCCACCATGCTCTTGTCAAAAGATGAGCTGAGAAAGTTATACACGAGAAAGCTAGATGAGGGGAACTTAAATCCCTTCAACCATCTTAAATTGTTTGCAAACTTCCATGTGTTTATGTATGAATCCTCTAATAAGTTCCCAGGAAGATTCCTGAGCCTTTGCTCCAGAAATGGTCATCTTTGGGGTCTTAGGTATATTCTAAAAATCTTCATTTTAGTAAGCATTCCAAGAATTTTCTGATGCAGGTTCGTTGAGGACCACATTTGTAGATTAAGTCCTGTTTCCTTAGAGGCAGAGCACAAGAAACTGGCCCAAAACAAGCTTCCTTGTTTTGGCTCTCTAAACATGCACCTTTGTGAGTCATGTTTTCATGCTCTGCCCTGGATTTTTGTGGAGGATATATATAACTGCATGGGAAAACATTAGCATTTTCTCTAAAACTGTTATTAAAGATATTGTCATTATATCAGAAAATCAGAAAATTCTGCAAAAAGACTCTACTGACAGAGAATTACAGCATTGCTCCTGCAGTTTGGGGTGTAAGCTCAGCAGAAGAGCACACTTCTGGATGTGTTTTATTGTAAAAGCAAATGAAAAGTTTGCTCCTATGTCATGACACGTATTTGCATTAACATAAACATATAAACATGTTAATTTTACCCCAAATTGTTAAGTTGGTGTTCTAAGTCATCTGTGCCTTTATGTTTACCCTTGACATGTCACCATACTGCTGGGATATTCCACAGCTTGAGAATTGTAGCAGTATATCTTGATTAGGGTCCCAGAAATAAAGAATAAATGAATAAATGGGTGAAGATTGTCAAAAGGTGCAATTGCCAGTTATGAGATCAATCAGTCCTGGGAATGTAGTATACTGCATGGTGACTGTAGTTAACAATGCTGTATTGTATATTCCAAGGTTGCTAAGAAAGTAGCTCTTAGAAGTCTCATCAAGAAAGAAATGTGTAACTGTGTGGTGACAGGTTTAACTAAACTAATTGTGGCAATCATCCTGTAACATATACATACATCAAATCATTGTGTTGTACAACTAAAACTAATACAACATTATATGTCAATTATATCTCAATAAAAAAAGAATAGTGTATCTTCTTTATAATTTGTTCCCAGAAGTAAAGGTTGTCTTACATTCATATTCTGTGATGCGAATTACATTATTTCTTTTTCAAAATTTAAGCTTGGTCGGTAGGATGTTCAGGGTAGAATTACTAAACAACAGTGATTTTTTATTAGTTTTGTTGCTGAGTATATTTGTTGAAAATTTCCAACATTTCTGTATACATTTAATTTCAGTAGTTCTGAGTTCTGTTAATTCTCTTATTTGGCAAGTGATTTTAAATCTAAGGCACTTTAGATTTTTAAGCTGATAAAGAATAAATTATTAAGGAATTTTTACTGTTGACTTAAATTCTCTCAACCACCGATATCTTCTTACCATTGATTTTTCGATCAGAAATACTCCTCAAGGGAGGGAGTGGAGGAGGTGCAATTACACAGGAGTGACACCAGGGAATGTTTTTGGAATGATGGAGTTGTTATATATCTTGCTTGTGGTCGTGGTCACACAAATCTACATGTATGTTAAAACTCAGAATTTTACCCACCCCCAAAAGTCAATTTTATTGTGTTAATTAAAAAATAAAATCAAGAGTAAGGATAACCACAAAGAAAGAAATACTCTTCAGTTTTATTGTGGTTGATTCAGGTTCTTCCTGAGGGCTTGGAAACAAAAACCCAGAATGGTTCTGTTATCAGGGTGACTAAAATGCAAGTGGAAGACAGAGATCAGGAGGTCACGAGAGAACAAAGATCATTCTGTTTGAAGACTGCTGGGTGGTTCTGCCCCCTTTTGATGGAGCTTCAGAAGCCATATTACGGCATTCTTCCAACCTCATTTAGTGGTATTACTATAAAGCATTTTTGCATCTCTTCTCTCACTCAACCCTCCCCATAACACTACCAGCCCTGCATCATCTTTATCTTAAAGACTGAAGATTGATGCCCAGAAGTCATTCAAGGACCTACCCAATGTCAATCAAACAAGAAGCAGAACTGACATTGGAATTTGATCTTCAATTACCAAACCCACAATTGTTCCTCATGGACCTTAGCTGCCAACACTTGCTCACTTGATGCCATATAGTAGGCGTGAATAGTCTCATTTGTCACAGCCTCTTGGCTCTGCCATCTGTCCAAATGGAAAAGTACTGGGCTGGATAATAACTAAGTAAAAGGTATGTGTAAGAAAATAAAGGAAAAACATATTAGTTTTAAGAAATCAACGTTCTACAGTTTGATAAAATGTCGATTGAATGCTTCTCTTTGGACCTAAGATATTTGGGTTTGTTTTAAAATGAGATACAGAGATGACTTTAGCACAAAGGAATTTTTTTAAAAATTCCAGCTCATTGGCTAAATAAAGCATATTATTTTAATAGAAATGAAGTCCACATGAGTATTGCACACAGATAAGTTTTTCATCAGCAAACCACATTCTCCCCGTGCCTAAGTGACGTCCTCGCCTGGGAATTAAATGACACCAACAGAATATCATGGCAACCAGTTAACATTGGAAAACAAAATGGAGCAAAACAACAACAACAAACAGTTAATTAACCTGTTGATTCTTCCATGTTATATCAAACCTCCACTCTGATTCTTAATCCCTTAATTGCCCCTTCCTTTAGTAGACACCCAGCGGTGGATCATATGGGTGCTGAATTGACCCTTTCAGGTTACGGTTATTAAGTTTCATGTTGAAGCTATTTAAGTGAAGTTTCTCCCTCTCTCTTTCTTACACACACACACTGAAGTTCAAACAAATACTGAAGGGACATGATGAGTACTTAATAAATAATTATTGAAAATAGATGGATGGAGTTCCCCTGTATCTCAGTGGTTCTCACCATAGCCACCCAATGGGCTCCACATTGACCGTTGGTCACTGGATGGCCAGTAGGAGAAGGTTGTTATACAAATAACAAAAAACCCAGGGCAGAGCTATCATGGGGACATTATAGATGGACCACAAGCTTCTGGAGACCAGGAACATTTCTTACATTTTTTCTTTACCCTCCACTCTATCTAGCACAGTGCAGAGCACCTAGAAGATACCTAATAAAGATTTCCTGGTTGGTGGAGTGAAAAAAACAACATCTGCTTCTCTCATTGGGAGAGAAGTTGTGTGGGAAATATTTATGGACTGAATAGAAGCCAGGAGAAGAGAATGAATATTCTCCCTCTTACCTTTCCCTTCAACTTTTTTATTTAGCATATATTATTAATTATGAAAATCAATATTTGTAATAGAATATTACATAATTTATACTACTGTTTTGATTTACCACTATTTTTATATTTATTTTGTATATAATCATAGCACACATTGCAAGTAATATCCAATATATCCATAAGGCACTATGTGTCCATAAGCTGTACATATTCAATATTTAACTAGTAATATGAGAAATTTTATTAAATGTGACATCCAGTGCAATGACCATAAAGCATATAACACAGAGTTGATTCTCCTTCAGTGGCAACTTCCTCTCTCTCCCTAGAGGAAGTGAAAACTTTGACCTAATGAAAGTGGTGAAACAAACTCTGCTCACATTGATTTGCCAACAAGAAGACCCACAGTCTAAATACAGAAACTGGACACAGGAAGTTCAGTATTTGTTTTGCATTATAAGGATATTGGAGCCATGGAGGGTTTTTTTTTTAAATTTGTTTTGATTATTAGAGATTCAAACAATGTTTACATACAAGACACCAGTCTGTATGATACTATATACTGGCAGAGAGCCAGCCTGTACACATACTGCCCCTATTGTGTGCAGCAGACAGCCACCATTGGGCTTTGCCTTTTATAAATTAAATTAACAAACATTTAATGGAAACCAGCTTTAACAGATAGCTTGGCCAGATTTCGGAGAAAGTGTTTTTGATTTTGTTTTTTTCAGTTACTTCCCACTGACAGCTGTTGATAGAACCAGACTGTTACTAACTCTTCATCTTGTCTACCGATTTATATTGACACAACTTTTTTACATTTATTTTACGTTTTAATTTTAATTTTTTACTTTACTTTTTTAAAAAACAATTTTGGATTCTCCCAGCTACTTAGTTACTTCTTCCCTTCAAACACTGGGCTCTGATATGAGGTCCAGGCATTGTGGCTGGAGTCCCTAGAGAGAGGGTGCCTGGGGATGGTCCCCTTGCCAGGGGAGCACCAAAAAGTACTGAGAAGAAATTATTCCATATCCTCTTATCACATCCACTGTGTGGGGCAGCATTTTCCTCTCTTGTTTGTGGAATCCAGAGAGTTCTTTCTCTTTGTTTTCACTTTTCTAGTCCATTAAAGGTACATTAAAGGCCCTAGAACCTTAGCGAATTCATTATGCATTTATGAAGTTCAGTTCCTATGCACTCAAACCTTATCATGGAATTAACTGCCATATATGCACATGAAATCCTATTGTATTTTCTTATTTCATTTTATGTAAAAGTTTGTTTTTTGAAGATGCTAATTAATTTGCCAATATGACAACACTTTTCATTATAAAATTTTATTTTGAATACTTACAGTAATTCTCCTCTGAAAAAAAATTTTAAGAATGAATTATTCCTAATATTATCTATAGGCATGTATATCACACATTGTTAGTTATGATTTGTATGTATCTTAAATCTCCTAGTAAATATAAGGTTGCCAGATATAATAGAGCGTACTCAGTTAAATGTGAATTTCTGGTAAATCATGAATATTTTTTAGTGTAACTGTATTCCAAAACATGCACAAGACACTAAAATATTAGTCATTTTTTTATGAAATTCTAATTTAACCTGGCATCTTGTATTTTTAGTTGCTAAATCTGCCAACTCTAAGTAGATTGTAAGTGTCTCCCGTCATCATAGTTTATGCTTCCCTTTTTCTAATACTTGCCTGGCCTGCATTATGCTCTCTAATAGCATAAAATCTTAACTGCTAAAATATCAGACAGGGAATAGTTTTCCGTGTTTGGTTCAAAGCTGTTCACACATATTTTATAGATAAGGTATTTCTTAGGCACTATTTTAGGGAGTACGGGTTATAATTGATAATACTAAAATTGATTATGACTTTAACAGTCATGTCACTGCTCTTTAGTAAAATAAAGGCAGCAGGTGCCATAAAAAGAGGAGCAAACCATAAGTCTAGAGACCTGGGTTCTAGTTTCATCTCCGACACATTTTCTGGGTCTCTATATTATCATCTGTGACTGTGAGCACATCTATGGTGTCATAGATTCACTGCATTCATGACTCAATTCCTTTCTCCTCCTCGTAACCACACCTTTTGACATAGGAGGTGGTGGAGTCTGTTTCTGTGCCTCTTGATTCTGACTGTGGCCACATGACTAATTTGGGCCAATTAAATGTCAGCAGATGGGATACATGCAGAAGCTTGAAAACCAATTGTATATGTGTGTTTCTGCTTCCGTTAGTGCACAGCTGCCTTTGCCATGAGGACAAGCCCTGGCTAGCCTGTTCGAGAGATGGGAGAGTGAGGTAGAGAAGAGCATTTAGCCTCTATGCATTCCTGACTCTCACCCAGGACAGGAAATAATCAGATTGAAAGATTGTACTTTTCTTCAAGAATCATTACTCATCATCTGTATGTAGATATCAGCAAGGTTTCAGGAAAACATATTCATACATGCATATTGGAGTCTTAAAAAAAATCTGATCTGGTCCTGAGCTTATAAAGGACCTACGGACAAACTTTATTTTTTATACTGCATCACCCTTTCTAAGTTTAAAGAAAATAAAGCAAGAAAGGATTATAGGATAAAAAGCAAATAAAAATGAAGTGTGAGTACCAAAGGCTGGTTGGTCCATGTAGTAAGTTTGGTGGGCAACTTAAGTTGAACGTGTGAAGGTAAAGTTTGGGTGCTCATTTGTGTGGCCATAGCCGTGGCAAAGGCTGGAAATTGATACTGCATGGAACTGACTTCATCCAGCTGCTCGCATGAGTTTCTCTGACCATCTGACTTGTTCTTTATGGCTGTTGTTGAAGAGAGTAGGGAGATATGAGCACTTTTCTGTTAGTGCCCTACTCCGCAGAATGTTGAATTGTCTCATCTCCGTGTGTTATTGAACTAAACTTTTTTTCAAACTTTTTACATTTGTTTTCCATTTTTAATGGATTAAGAAGGAAGGATCAGACAGGGCCAGAGGTCTGATGCCTCCTTTTTTTTCCGCTGTGTCAAATAACAAAAATGTTACAATTTAGTAATGAGTTTGATGTCCTTTACTTAAGAGAAAACAATACATGGATTAGGGGAGTACAGAGCTTCACAAACAGTGAGGAACACTTCCCAAGGGATTTTGGGCAAGAGCATTAGAAGCAGCAACTCAAAAACAAGGCATGGTTGTCTAGGAAGCCGGGGACTTCCTGGTAAGGAGAGCAGGTCCTGTTTTCTAGGGTAAGGTGAGCCAGCTAAAGGTGAGCTGGAGGGTAGATGTTAGCTTTCCTAGACAGTGAGGCATTTCCCATAAGTTTGGGCTGACTTAGGTTGAGATTTGTGATGTGGGCCAGGCCACTGGGGCAACCTCTTTTGAAGGTCCCAATACATACAAATTTCCTTTATCAGCCAGCAGGTTTCTGTTTCAAAGGGCTGTGAGGGAAGGGAAGGAGAGGAAGGATTTAGGGTGACTTATTCCAGAACTAAGCCTTTATCATGTCTCCATATACTCCTTTCCTAGTAAGTAAACTGAATCTTTAAGGAGGGTTACCTGTGTTTAACCTGGGCTTAAATAAAACACGGAAAGTACCACGGATCAAAATTCTCACCAGACTGTGACAGGGGTATCACAGGGTCTACTTAGAAACTCGTACAAATACCACAATTAGTCCTCCTCTTCTAGTAATTTCACATTGCTAAGCAACCCTAATCTAACACCAGTAGGACTCAGAATAATGAAAGTAGATGAAAGCAGTGGGCATTTTCTTCAGTTTCTAACTTGGGAAGGAATTCCTAGATATAATAGGTATGTGGGGGGAAAATCTTGTTGACAGAACAACAATTCATTCACTTCCCTAACTAGACTAGTCATGTACTGTACTTCAGGGCAAACAATAAGGTTATTGTTTGGATGGGAAAACAAGCAATTCGTTGGAAGGCGAAAAGGTGAAAATGTTCTATAAGCTGGTTCTGTTTGGGAAGGCTGCACGTCATTTTCCAGGTAGTCTTAAAAGATGCATGTAACTGACAAAAGTTTGAAGATTTGCCTGCCCACTCCTGAAAGCGAGGATTTCTTTTAATTTTCTTACTGCTTTGGGGGGTGGGGGTTTCTTTTTGTTTTGATGTATTTAGATCCAATCTCCCAACACGCTCCTTAAGTAAGGGCAGTAGGGTCCAAGATAACACTGTCTGTTCTGTTTCTCTCTAGCATACAAGCATTGGAGGTTTGTGGCTGGAAATCCTTCAAAAGTGACAACACATTAGTGAATTAATAAGACCCCGGACTGGGATGAACGAAGCTGCTGGTGAGTTCAGTTTATGCTCCAATTAGAGGACTTTGCCAGGGCAGCCTCATGGTTTGGGTTCCCTCTTTTCCTTATTTTGCATTAATTTCTTAGCTAATGGTGGTCCAATTAGGATGGGTTGGGAAGGAAAGGGAAAAAAGCCTGATGACTTGGGGGAAAAGAATAGAAATTTGGAAGGCCCTGTACCACATCTAGTACCGCATTTCTGAATTCTATAGAATCAGAGAGTTTTGTTGTCGTGAATCGTATTTAGACATTTATAGGCAGGGTTTGGGGTTAGATACTTACAAACTGGGTTGAGGTTACCTATTGATCCTCAAAAAAGTATTATTCATACAATATTTAGAATCTATTTTAATCATTTTCATTTCTTAATGAAAACACACCCTTAACTTGGCCTGATGTCTTTCTGTAAGTTTCTGTACCTAGGGACCTGTTTTTGTTTGATCGACTTTTATTAAAATAAACAAATAAATATAGCCCAATTTGTATTTTCTCTGTAAGCACCAAATGGCAGGCATGCAGACCCCCCCAAGGGAAATCTTTGAATATACATATACACACACACACATACGGAATAAGCTCTCCCCAACCTGCTCTTCTGAATTTCCATCCTTCCATCCCTGTGAAGTAGCTAAGTCTCTAAGAAAGATTTAGGCAAATTTTCAAGTAGTAGGTGTTGGGAATCTGGCCCCTTATATTCTGTCTACAGAAACTTCTGTGGGCGCCATGGTCAGACTGGATGCTTCTTCCTACATTTGTTTATGGGTTCCTCCCAAGTATTTGGATCTCTCTGGTTTCCATTTGAATGTCTGTGGCTGAGAGCAACCATGTGAGCAAAAATAGTCCAGGGGCAAAACAACCTCAGACAGACTGTAGTGAACAGGGAACTGCAGCCTGAAATATCTGCATTGTCATCATTCGGTGCTAAAAGGAGGTCAGTGGATGTTTCTGGATTTGAGGCACAGGCAGGATACGGAATCTTGGAAGATTTTTCCTCTATTGATATCCATGTGATGTGGGGGTTTTTGCTAATAGTTCTTGCTGCTAACTTTGAGTGCCAGAGCAAATAATAGTGGCCAGGGAAATAAAGCCCTCTGGAGCTCATTTAAAGAAAACTAAAAGGAGATTTTTCCTGCCAACCTGGGCTTCATCTTTCAACCCACAACTGAGAGAGCTGGAGACAGAGACATACACTGGAGTCTGGCGGACAGTTCGTAAAAAAGAAGTTGCCATTAATTTCTGTGTATTGCTTTGACTACTGATCTGATGATTGTCATATTATCTGCTGTTGCGTTTACTATGTGCTCCTCATGAATCGTCATTTTGTTCCCTCCAACAATACTTCAAAGTAAGTATGAACACTGCCTCCCAATTTACAGATAGGGAAACTGATGCACAGACAGTGATTTGCTCGTGGATATACGGCTAGAAAGTAGGGAGAAGAAAGATGAAACTGAACTCAGGTAGGCTGGTCCCATGCCTTGTAGTTACCCAGTGTTTTTATTACCCTGGCCTTTGTTTCTTTATCCTTCTTTGTTTTCCCTTTTTCATACAGACTACCTTTGAAAATATCCAGGATCTGGATTAGAGGGTCATAAAAGATCAATCATGGACCTGACTGATGAGAGTAAAGTTTGTGGGATACTGAAGGATTTCATTGCCCCTGCAAACATTGTCATAATTAAACCCATGTCATCAGGAATTGGTTTTCTCTCAATTTGTACAGCTGTCTTATTATTTCAAAGAAATATTTCCCTTTAATGTTTTTCAATTCATAAAAAGAATTCCCTGAATTTAGAACTGAAAAATCTTGTCTAACACTTTTTTGGGGCCATAGTAAGTAAAAATTGGATACCTGTTTGAACCTGGAAGTACCTTGCAGGTTAGACCACAAGATAAGGGTATGTGGGAGGGAGGAATTGTAGCCTAGCACCATGATGATGATTTTAAGCTGTGACATCATGAACCAGGTCCAAATCTTGGCCTTGACACTGATTTTTGCCCGGGCAAGTTAAATAACTTTTACATGCCTCTGTTTCCTCATCTGTAAAATGGGAATAAACAGAGCCTACTTCATGGGGTTGTTACGATGCTCATAATGGGCATTTTAAGCATTGAAACCCACATTTTGTATGAGAAAGTGCTTAATAAACATTAAATATTTTTACTCATTCTTAAAGGCTCCCACACAAAGTTACCTGGTGCAAATTGTGTGCACATTCCAAACAAAACATTCTAGAGGTTTTTTTCATCAGTGATATAAGATTGTCTAAATGTCAGGTATTTTATATCACCTTCCTGAAATCCAGCAGGTTGGAAATGTGTCATCTTCAGCAGCTCTCTCTCACTCCATACATAAAATTTGTCACTCAAACTTATAGATCATCCCTTCATTATGACACTGAAATTGCCCACTCCCTGTTCCTCAAATTAGAACTACTTGGCACCCTGTGCGTACAAGTTCCCCCCACTTCCCCGGGACCCACCCCTCACTCACAGCCCCCTGGGGAGCTCTTCCATAGCAGGATCCTTTCCCCACCACCTGTTGCCTTTTGGAGTCGCTCCAGATATCCTAACTCCTGTCATAATCTGGTCTTGTCTGCCCACTTTCGCGGCCCTTTCATTTCTGAGCAAGTATTTATATTCTACCTACACTTGGGAGACTTGAATCTTTAAATTATCCTCCTCTTACCCCTGACCAGGATACTAACTTCAGATTTCCTCTGCTCTTCACTCAAAGCTCAAGGCCAGTCCCAACTCTTTGGTATCCAGCTTTGCCAAACTGGGGATATGCAATATTTTCAGTGCTTTTCACACTGGAGATCTCACTAAAACAAGAGATTCTAAGTTAGTGGGTCTGGGATGGAGCCTGAACCTCTGTATTTTTAACAAACTCCCTGGTGAGAGAGACACTGCTGTGAGTAGCAAGGCTGTAGATTTCCTAAAGAACATCTTAACTTTTCCCTCTGCTTTTCATCCTGGCTTCTCCAATTGTCCCTACTGCCAGAGCTGTTCCCTCAAACAGTCCTGCTTATTTATCTTTAATGGCTCCCCTCAGTTTATAGAAAAAAAAAATCCAAACACGTTTGCAGAGCATTCAAGTTACTCGACTTGAAATGCTATTAACTAGTCAAAGACCAGTGAAGTAATAACTCCTCCTCCCCAAATGTTCACCTATGATCAGCCTTAATCACCTGTTTGCACCTCTGATAAACCCTTTCATTACTTTTCATTCATGGATGGTAGGAACTTGTTCTTGCCTCCACTCTAAAGAGCTCTTTGAGAGTCCAGCTTTGCAGTCCCAATCCAAGCTCAGAGCTGGAGAGTTGGCTAGTGCTAAGTGCCCAGTCACGTGAATTGTGTTAGACTCTGAGTTACCAGGGCGTGGTCACAGTGGTGGAGGCAGCTGAATGACTGTGAAGGATGCTTTTGTTGTAAATGACTTCAAATAAAAAAAAAAATTGTGTGGGGGGTAGTTGTAAATTCCAAACTGAGAGGAAAAAAGAACTAATCTTCAACACTGAGAATTTTAAAACACCAACTGAAGATTGCTATTGGCTTTCCTCTTTTGCAGACAGCTACTGCTTTTAAAAAGTCTTGTTTGTATGACTGCATGAGTCTGAGAGAAATAGACCATGAATGTCTGGGTGTTCATGTTTAAATGTTGATAGCATCTTACTGATTTTTTCTTCATGGTTCTGTGAGGATGCTTACACATGATTTTGAATTCCTTTCATTTTCTCTCTTTGATACCGTCCTTAGAACTCAATGCACAATGATTCACCACTTTACAGGTGTAACTCGGTCCATTTTTTCCCCATTACAATCTGATTAAATTGTTTATTTAATTATGCTTATAAAAGCTTAACGTTAAAATTTTATTAAAGCATCACTTATTTGCATAATAATGTCAGTGGCCAACTTTTAAAGATGGGTTTAGTTACTAATAATATTCTCGAATCACTGGTTCAGATCCATTCTCTGTCATAAATTCATAATACCAGCAGCTAACACCTCCTTTAAGAGCTCAAGATGCAAATTAGTTTTCCATTCCCAACGTTCTTTGGATGTATTCATAGAAAATTGGAGAGAGTCCTGTAATTCAGCACTTGAATGGCGGCTCTTGTGGCAGAGTTAGACACAAAATCCCAAGATTTTGTTTTAATATTTGCTTCAGCCACTAAACAGTCAGTGATTTTAGACTGGCCACTGTATCTCCCTGGACCTCAGTTTCCTCAATTACAATAGGATAGAGCTGGGAAAAAATTCTTTCATTCAGAAGTATGCATTGAGAACCTACCACATGGAGGTAGGCCATGGGATATATTTGCAACCCAGGTGGACATGGCCCCTGTCTCAAGGAACTCATAAGACACATGTGTCCAAGGTAGATGAGAGACAGCATGAGATGGGAACTTGTAAGCTAAGGAGATGGGAGTTGCCTAGATTCATGGGCTCTGCGTTCCTTATCACATTGAACTTTCTGACATTGTATAAACGCAGCACCATTTTTCTCATCCTCTGCTTTAGGGTCTCAGCCTATGCACAAGTGGGACTCTTCTCCTTGTTTCTCCTTTTCCTGTTTATCTTTTGTTACTTACCTCAAGAATTATTTCCCATAACCAGATCTGTCTGGGGCAGAAGCTGTCCCCTGCAAGTTCATGGCCTTTGTCCTTGAATTTTATCTTAGTCTCATGTTATGGTGTCCATTTAGGTATCTGCCACTCCAGTAGATATAAACTGTTAGGATAGGGTCATTTTTAAAATCTGCTATACTTAAAACTACTGCATAGCGCATACAATACATACGAATTAATTAGTTAATGAACTAACTAATGAGGGCCAATAATTAGTTAATTATTGGTAATGTTAGTACTGTATATCTCTTAGGGCCTTGTTAACAGAGTTCAAATTATCCTATAGCAATGCGGTCAGTAACACTCATTTAGTTATATAAGGTAAATTTTTGCAATAGAAGTATCTCTACTTTGTAACAAAAACTCAAATATGTTGCATTTCAGTTTGACAATCCAATTTTATTTCATCCATGCAGCTTTCCCTAATACCCCACCTGCTCCTCTGACTTTGGACTCAGAGTCCTGGGTGAATCTCTTATTTGACCCTTCCACATCCTACTTTGATTTTTCTTTCCTTTTAATTTGTGTATGATCTTTACCAATGCTATTGTGACCTCCCCCTGCCACCACCCCAAGGAATATAGTTTAATGGATCTTTAAGAAATTTGCAGCACCCATCCATGAAAAACTAATTGGTCTATTGGCTGGATGTAGCAAATCAGGGAGGCAATATACCAACCTGTGGTGTATAAACAATGAACCTTTGGGAAAGAGTAGACACTCAAGCTTGGTGTAGCTGAGATAACCACTGGCCAGTTACTGCATTATTTGTTAAATATTTACATATCTGAATGATCATGGAGAGCAGGGGTCCCCAAGCTCTGGGCCACAGACCGGTAGCGGTCTGTGGCCTGTTAGGAACCGGGCCGCACAGCAGGGGGTGAGCAGTGGGCGAGTGAGCGAAGCTCCATCTGTATTTACAGACACTCCCCATCGCTGGCGTTACTGCCTGAGCTCCGCCTCCTGTCACATCGGTGGTGGCATTAGATTCTCATAGGAGCACGAACCTTACGGTGAACTGCGCATGCGAGGGATCTAGGTTGCTCGCTCCTTATGAGAATCTAATGCCTGATGATCTGAGGTGGAGCTGAGGCAGTGATGCTAGCACTGGGGAGCGGCTGCAAATACAGATTATCATTAGCAGAGAGGTTTGACTGCACAGAGACCATAATAAATCGATTGCTTGCAGACTCATATCAAAACCCTATCAGTGAGTGGCAAGTGACAATTAAGCTGCATCTTACGGAGTAGACTGGACATAAGCAACACACTTCGGGTGTCACTGTCTCCCATCACCCACAGATGGGACCACCTAGTTGCAGGAAAACAAGCTCAGGGCTCCCACTGATTCTGTGTTATGGTGAGTTGTATAATTATTTTATTATATGTTACAATGTAATAATAATAGAAGTAAAGTACACAATAAATGTAATGTGCTTTAATCATCCCCAAACCATCCCCCCCAACCCCAGTCCGCAGAAAAATTGTCTTCCACGAAACTGGTCCCTGTTGCCAAAAAGGTTGGGGACCGCTGATGGAGAGGATGGTGAGAGCTGTGCCATAGAGGAGCAACGGACCAGACTCTTCCAACCACGACTGCACCAGAATCACCAGCGATTTTAAAACCTCCAGATGCCCAGACCCTGTTCCTAGAGAATCCAACTTGGGAGGTCTGGGGTGGAGCCACAGCATCACAGTGCTTAAAACTCTCTAAAGATTGCACTGGAAAGAAGTCAGTGCTGGGAATCTCTACAGTAAACTTCAGAGAATTAGGAGCTATTTATCCCGAGGACTTTGTGATTCCCTTAAGAGATGTGCAAATGTTATTGCTTTTGGAAAAGTGACCCTAAGGGTCTTGTCTTAGTTGTTGAGAATATTTCTTGATTTTAAGCCTGTTCATGTGAGCTAAATTAAAAGGTTTTAGTGAGCACAGGAACCATGAGTTAATTAAAATCAACCATTAGGTTGAAGCAGAAATGCCAGCAGTCTACTGACTTGTTGATTGTTGACAGATTGGAGTGGAGGAAGTTGAGCCAGTTCACATCCTACATGTTGTACCATTAGGGGGTAAATGAGTTGAGTTTTAAAAATTGTGAACAGACATTTTAAATGTATTCATGAACTTTTCAGAAGGTCTGGAAAACAAGGAGGCTGTGTGGTCTAGAGAAAAAGGACCTCAGACCTTGGACCTCCTCCCAGGGCTGCTGCTAACCGCACATGTGACCTTGGGCTCCTTATTTAACCTCTTGGTCAGTTTTCTTATCTGTAAAGTGTGTAGGCTGTATTCGTTATTCTCCAAGTCCCTCCCAACTTAAAATTCTGTCATTTATTTTTAGAATTTCTTTATAATTCTAAAATACCTAACAAGTTAATGTTCTCTCTGAAACAGGAACAGAAAAGCTCTTATATTTCCCCTAAATCTTTTGAAACAAGATAATTTGTATTGTTTCACCAGTGCTTCCTAATGTAGACTAAAGACTACAAGAGTTGTGTAACCATCCCACATTTTGGTTAACCAATTGGCATTTATAGAAGAAAGATAAATCTGAATGACCCCAAATAATGGAGCATTTAATTCAGTTGGGGAAATTTATCCCTTAAAAAAATGTTTTTGGACAAATAACATGCAAAGAGGTACAAAAATTGTGCCTATACAGTTTGATGAGTTTTTCCAAAGTGAACACAACTGTGTAACCAGCACTCAATTAATCAACAGAACATCACTGATGTCCAGGTGCCGCCCTACCCTGCTTGTCACTAGGTCCCATCCTCTCAAGGGTAGACCACTATCCTGGCATGTAACACTACACATTAGTTTTTGCCTATTTGTATGCTTATTTGTATGTCTTCTTTCAATCGATGTGTTTTTAAAATTCATTCAAGTGGTAATATATATGGTAATATATCAAGATTGTTCATTCTTGACTCTGTCTAGTAAACCATTATATGTAAATATCATAATTTAATGTTGACTAGCATCTGGATAGTTTCCAGTTTGGGTCCTTTACCAAAAATGCTGCTAGGAACACTCTGACATATGTCTTTTAATAACATATATTTACCTTTCTGTCAGGTGTATTCCTAAGAGCAGAATTGTTGGGTCATATTGTATAGCACACTGCTCTCTGGGTGTTTCATACATAACCGGCCAATTGCTTCGTGCTGGGGTCCCAAATATATCCTGGCCCTCATGGGGCCAAACCATTGCTCTTGAACTAGAAATGCAGTCAGGAGCCCTGCATGTATACCTGAGTTACGGATAAACTTTCTATTTAAGCCTACTTAGACTAACGTTGAAGCACGTTTTTGTTCATTGAGCAAAAACCACCTAGTAGCAGGGAAAGAGAGACCCCACATAGTAGCAACAGGCACTACAGTGTCACAATGAGTTTGAAGAATGCCCCTTTAAAAGAACACATAAAAACACGAAAGAAAGAAAATGAGTCTCTGTGTATTCATTTAAAGTCATCTGGGGAGTATTAGGCGTGGAAAGACCATGCTTTGTTTTACTTTGTTTTTAGTTTAACAGAGGGTTCAGGCAAGGCACTTCGGACCTGGAACAAGGGCCTCCCACACATCAGTCCCTTCCATTGATCCTGAGATTTGGTATATAAAAAGTTTTATGGTACTTTTCTTCCCAAGCCTTCCTGCAGATCCATTTTTAGGCCCCTCAGAATTTCACCTGCTCATTATTTCCACTGTGTATGGGTGGGACATTTTGACTCAAAGGATGGTTCTGATGTCTTTATGCTACTATTATTGGAGATGTGTTTCTGCCAGAGGTCGTGTCCACCTTAGCAGTCAGTGGCCTACTGGCCCTCAAATGGTTGGGGCCAGTTTAGGCAGCATGTTATACTTAGGTCAGTAGCACATTGTGAGAAAGTCTGTGGATGACTAAGTGTGTGGCTTTCAGGAAGGTGGAGAGTCCTTATTCATTTTCCCCAGAGAATCAGTAGAGGTCTGAGAAGGACCAAGTGAGCCATAATGCCTTTACCTGTGAGCTAATGAAGAAGATCTACTCATGCCATACATGTGGGATCTTGGGTCAAGTTCTCTGGAAGTAGAGCCTGGGACAGGGATTTGGGTGAATGTGATTTATGGAGGGTGTGCTTTCATGAGATGCGGGGGGTGTCAGGCAGTGGACCATGTAAAGCAGGTGTATCATCTTGCCTGATCCTATGGGAGCATCACCTAGAAGCTCGGTGGTCCAGCATTTCGTACATCCTTGCCGTTCATGTCGGTCAGTCACCTGTTGCAGGCTGACTGAGATGAGCAGTGAGCAATCTCACTGACAGGAGGCTCCCATTCAACCAAGGGTTTGTCTTCAGGGAAGGTGGAAGCTGGGAGCCATCAGTAGCCAACAGGAGCTGGGGAATGGATCCACCACCCAGTAACAGGGATCCAGGAGAGGACACCAATAGCATCCACTACACACAGTGATTCCTGGAGATTTACCAGAAGGGATGGTAACAGAGGGATCATTCCTTTCTACACTCTAAACCTTTTGTTGACCACACAGGAAATAACAGAAGACGCTTTATGGTGGTATGTTCTGCTTGCCAGTAGGTATCTAGCCAACTTTTGACAGACTTGTTCTTGAAACAGCTGCTCCCTCTTCAATTCCACAAACACTCCAGGCTCTTTTCCTGACTCCTAATGAGACAGGCTGGGACCTGGAACCTGGGACCTGGGATCTTTACTGGAGTACTTGCACCTGAACATACATCTCCTCAAGCAACAGATACAGAGAAACCGTAAGGGACTAAAAATAACTGTGTGCATGCCCAGTTGGGGAAAAAGTATGAACAATAAGATACAAAAAGACCAAAACCCAACTGCCACTTCTGAGGTGCCAGGAGCAAAATCAAGGTACCATGCATGATCCCTGCACACAGCACCACCAAGGGGGTGGGGAGACCACCTAAGCCACCCCTCCAGCCTCACCCACAGATCTGCCCCCATCCTCACCACATATAAGGGACCAGCTTGGAGTGAGCAAGGGCATGGTTATTTGTTCTTGCTCCCTCATGCTGCAGCACAAGTCCCAACAAAGTGTTGCCTGAATTTCTCATCTGGCCTCTTGTCAATTTCTATTGAATGAAGAGTCCAAGAACCTGGGTCAGTAACACTAACATCTTTCACCTCTCACATCCAACTGAAAAGCCACTATATCCCTCAGAGTCCAGCAAAATATCCAACTTCCTTTCCAAAATACAAAGCATGTCTGTCATCTTCAGCCTAATGCATCCCCTTCTCCTTTATACTTAAACTCCTGTCACATAGTCTAACATATAATGACTGGTGGTGTTTGCTTTGGAGACATATTGTCTTATCTTCACAAAGTAATGATAAGTTTGTCTTAGGTTGGAATTCCCCAGAGGCAGACCCTGAGATGAGGATTTGAGTGTAAGGATGGGATTCCAGGGAGCACTGCCAGAGGAACTGGGAAGTGAGACAGGTAATGGGAGGCGGGCATTGAAGGCACATTACCAAGGTGACCACCATCAGCAGCTGAAGCATAATTCCACTGAGGACCTCTGGGAAAATCTGCAGAGCACATCTCGGAATTGTTCCACCCAAAGGGTGAGGAAATGGGGCATTTATCCACCCACTCTTATCCATCATTAGGTGGGGCCTATATGAAATGTACAAGAGTGGTTCAATGTATAGAAGATTTATCCTGTCTATAAATAATTCTTTTACAAATTAATATTCAATTTTGATTTGGGAAAGTTTTAAAAACTGTTTTCTTCATTTAGTCTGACTTCCAATCAGGTAGCCTGGGACTCAGATGAGACCACCAATAAAAATATTTCCATTTTTGACATAGTTACGAGAAATACACAGTGAATTAATGAATTTAAATTACACAAAGAATTAACCAAAATGTATAGCGCTGACATAGTTTCTTCATATGGTCTTTATCCTTTAATTGTCCAGTGAATATTATGATCTGGTCTGGTGGTGTCAGTGAGATGAGGTGGGTGCCACTGAGGTGATGCAAACCACATGAAGAATGTACATTAATGCAAACTGGCAGGATATTGACTCCATCTTGAACTCTGTGAAATATTAGATAAACCAGCTTAATTTGCTTGGGCTGCCTCTCACCTTGGGAATTCCAGCACAGCTGGAAGGATTAACAACAACAACAGAAAAACCAATAAAGCTTTTTTGTTGTTGATATTTGGCCTTGAAAGCAGAACACATTGGGAGGTTCTGTCTCCTTTTTCTTTTTTTAGAAAGACTTACCAGGTACATTCCATAAACTCTCTGTTACTCACCTTTCCCCAAAGCAACAGAATTCTGAAGGAACAAGAAAGGCCTCAATCCCATTTTAGATCATTGACATTTTTGTTATATCAAAGTTGGTGATCTGTTTTCTTGTCTCTGGGTTCTAGAAGCCAAGACTCATCATGTGGTCATTAATTGATGTTATTCAGTTACATTTTTGTCTACTAAGGGATGTGGACTAGAAAAGGACCTGGGACAATAATAAAGATTTATTTACTTAATTTAAATCAGAGAAGCTCCTAGAATTCTGCATAGGGAATTATTCCTTATCTGAATCTCTAAAGTTTATAATGCTAGTATTATAGGAGCTTCTTTTCTTTAGCTGTGTTGAAGAAATTATGAGCCCAAACAAAGGTAGAGAAATGTGAATTTGTAAGATTATGGCAATGATTATTATTCCATCCTGATATACATGGCTGCCTCTGCTCCCTGTTTCCTGAGCACTTCTATTTTAGTAGACAGAATTTAAGAAATTAATCAATTTGTTAGTGTTCCCCTGAGTTTCTCCCACTGTCCAACTCATCATAAAAAAAAATGGAATACTCTTAAATTCCTCCCTGGCTTATCTTCATCTGTGAAACAGGAACAATATAACTTAATCTGGTCTCTAAAACAATGATCCAACAAAATGAAAACTTAAAGGGTTATTGTACAAAGAATCTCTACGGTGTAAAGTGTCTTCATTTACAGAGCTGTATTGAGGGTAAAGAGAAGCTTCATGAGGCTGAGAAATCTAACATCCTTGGTTCAAATCGCAGATCCATTGAATCGCTTATAATTCATTCTGATCACCTAGGCAAGTCCCTTATTTTCTCAGCACTTCCATCACCTCGATTATGCACTGAAGAGACTAAACTCTACTTTTACCTCGCAGTTGTTAGAATCAGGTCAAAAAACATGAATGAAAGGCATGTTGTGAAGGTCAGTGAGCTCAGTGACTTAAACCACTGTTGCCACTGTTGTTGTTGTTGTCATATTATCATTGCTGAGAAATAAAATAGTGAAATCATCCTGGCCCTGGAGGTTTGGGAGACACTTAGTATCTATCCAAGAATGACATAGAAACAGAGTGTTCAGGAAAAACATAATATATCTGCATGAAAATTTCTCTTTAAATCTTTTTCTTGAAATTTTCACTTCCTAGTTGTTCGTCTTTTGTAACACCTCCCTTGAATATTTGTACTTATTAAATGAGTGAATAAGTGAATTCTACATCCTGCTTAAGTGCTTTTACTCCATTATTTTGATCAATGTTTTGCCTATGTTCATTGAACTTATATACATCTTATCTATATAAAATACATAGCTAGATGACATACCCAAGAGATAAAATTAAAAAGACAAACAATATCAAGTATTGATGAAGATGTCGAACAATCAGAACTCTTAGACACTGCCCATGGAATGTAAATTGATACAAGTATTTTGAAGATTGTTTGGAGAATGTCTACTATAGGTAAACATATGCATTCCCTAAGAACTAGACATTTTATCACTAGGAATAAATATCCCCTCTGAAAAGCATGTATATGTACACCATAAAAGAATGTTCATAAAAGCTTTATTCACAATATCCAAAAACCTGATATTACCCTGATGCCCTTCAATAGTTTCATGGATAAATAAATTGTGGTGTCTTCACACAATGGAAAACCACATAGTGGTGAGACAGTGAACTCTATACACAACAACATCAATGAATTACACAAACATTATGTTGACCAGAAACACCCACTCACAAACATATATAACATATGATCAATCTCATTTGCATAAAGTTCAAAAGCAAGCAAAACAAATCCATGGTGTTAGAAGTTAGGACAGTGTTTCCTCTAGGGGACGTGGGCTGTGGTAATTACCAGGAACCATGACAAACACAGTTTTTAAGATGTTGGCTGGTGATGCTCCATGTCTTGATTTAGGTGTCAATTATGAGGGTGAACTCAGTGTGTGAAAGTTTGCCAAGCTGTACACTTACAATACATGGCTTTCCCTGGACCCCTGATCTCCATACTCAAAGAGTGGCTCTGACTAGTTAACCAGTTTGATGGACTGTTTTGAACATAAAGAAGTTTTATTCCCTTTCCTTTCAACATTAGGCTGGAGTTCAAGTGACTCACCGCCAAAAGGACTACTCTCTTCTTAGTCTATTTGTCTTCAGGACCAACTGGAGTTAGAAGCCTCTAGACAAGTGGTGATTCCACATCCAAACTTCAGAGGTAGCCCTGGTTAGGCCAAGTAGCTGACATAACTCCGTGAGCTGATTCAAGACCAGTTCTCTGGCTATGTAGGGCCTCTCGTGTTCCCGTGACAGGAAGTGCTCTGGATAAAGAAGCCGGGGTGAAGATTCTTGCTCAGGTACTTATGTGGGGATGAGGGGCCGAGAGGTAGGCAGCCTCTGGGCCAAATCTTCCAGGAACATGCATGATGAAAATTCTCTGACACATCCATATTGCTCCAAAACAGATTCTGCCACCTCCAAAGGAAAATGGATGGAAGCATCATGCTGCTTCAGGTCCAAAGCAGAGTGATATGCACCAGTGCCCCAGTCTGCCTCGGGGGTGGGAAGCAAAAGGCAGAGATGACCCTGCAACTGCAGTGACATCAGTTCTGGACATGAAGTGCCTGACTGGTGGCTAGCGTTTGTTATTTCCACGGGGGAACCTCTGCTCCACAAGATCCCACTCATCCGTTAAACTGTGTGTGGTGCTCCAGCAAACTCGACCTGGAGATTGATTGCCCACATGTAGGTGATGCCTGCTCTTCTGAGCTCAGTGACGGGATTGGCTGGCATCAAGGCCCATGCAGCTCCTCATACAAAGAGCTCTCAAGTAACCAGGTTGACCTGGAGCCTATTTCTGCCACTTGGCAATTTTGTTCAAGTCCTTTCAGAACCTTGAATGGACTGATAATTTGATCTTTGTGTGTAAAGAATCCAAAAAAGCCGGAAGACAATTTGATCTCACAACCTATTTTGTAAGGAACTACCTTCTCCAACAATATGAGAGATAGTCATTCTGAGATGTTTTGTTGGCTGGTGGCTAAAATCAGATTCTCACTTTAAAACAAAGAAATGAAGCACTTTAGAATTATTTGAATCCTTAGAGACAATCCTCATCAACATCAGCATTTCATAGATGAGGGAACTAAGACCAGGGAGGTTGCATCTCTGTGACTATGAATCCTCCAGTGATGCCTGTCTTTCTTGTTTTATCCTCCTATCCTTCTTCACCCCTTTCTTGCTCCTCTCTGTATTTCCCTTATCATTCTCCACTTCTGTAGCCAAAGGGACACACGTTTGAGAGAGGTAACTTCAGCGCAGAGGGTGTACTGTAATTGTATATTTTCTTCTATCGTGTCTCTTAATCAACACCTCTCTCAACTCATTCTATCCACACTTAGCTTTTCATCTCATTCCGTTAATTTGGACACTTTTAATGTGGCTTTATCGTTTAAGAGGCATATAGATTTCAATAGGCAGTGGTGATTTGGGGGATTTCACAGCTGAATTTTTTGGCTTTTCTGTCTCAACAGTAAAACAATACTGAAAACACCCAAATCAGCAGAATAAGTCCAAGTTGCAAAATTATACCCATATTCAAGTTACAATATTGGTAGTTGGATCCTTTCTCTCTTAGAAAAGATGTTTTTGACAATAGTTTACAATGGCAGCAAAGAGTCCTTGTGTGTAACAGAGACCACAACATAAGAAAACTGAGAAATTGACACTCCATTTAGGATATCTTTTGACATTAATTGTCCCAGTGCCAAGCTGGTAGCTTTAAGCTAAATTACTTTGGAAAGCAGTCCCAGGCACAGTTGTAGCCAGGAAATCCTCCTATAATTTGTAAATGTTGCTGGAGGGCAAAAAATGGAAGTGGAAATAAATTGAATTTAAAAACAATTAAACAATCATACCTGTGTGTATGTCGGTGTGTGTCAAACTTGTAGCTTGCTTGAATCCATAGAGCACACAAGAGGAAGCCTTCTGAATTTCAGAACTGACCAGAGGCAGAATGAAATCTGAATCTGGCATGCTTCTTTCTACTGTGTCTCCATCTGATGAGTTTGCAAATCTCCAGTGGGGGAAAAAAATCACTCCATGATTCATTCATATAGCTTTATGGCTTCATGTCCATAAGCACTATAATTTTTCGACATTCGTGAACAAGGGGGTATTTTTAATTCTTTGCAAAGCGGTAGTTTGTGCTGCTGTGGACCCTAGAGTACTAGAGTATCTTGGGGAAAAGGTACTGAGCATATTTAAAATAACACCAAATTCATATTCACTTTCTCTGTCAACCAAATTTGATGGTTTCCTAAAGGACTATAAGGAAGCCATGTGAGATTTCTCCTGATGAGCTAAAAACTTGGTGTTCTTTCAGTATGACATTCTTTACATATTCAATTATTATGTACTTTGTGGAGTCAGAGGGAAATGTTTTCAATTAATAGAAAATAATTTTCCTTCTTTACATTGAAAATGAGAAATTCATAATTTTACATTCATTTTTTGAACTTAACAACTTAATAGGAAGCATAAAAATCCATTTACATATAGAGACAAATGACTAATTCTAGATGAACAGCATTTTTCCATGTGTCATTCAGTTTTAGAATCTCTGCTTACTTTTAATCTGTCCCTGATGACACTCAGCTTCCTGAGACAGTACCATGAAACCTGCACTTAGATGAGGCAAAAACCTGCAACATGCAAGCTAGGACATGTAAGCAAGTGGTGCTTTTAAAATGTCCACTGAAGACATTCTCTACTTTTGCAGGATAAGGAAAATTTTACATTTTACCAGTTACAGAAGGACTCTCAAGATGAAATCCAAGTAAACTGGTACCAGAGATCCAATTCATCACTGTGACAAGTTAAGATCACTCATGGGTTGGTAATCAGGGCAACTGACCCATGCCCTGCCCTTTAACCTGGCCTGGTGTTTTCACAGAAGAGGCATATTAAATATAACGAGGCTTGGTGCTTGCCTGGCAAGTCCTTTTTTCCATCATCCTTTTACTAGAATGAGGAGCTGGCTTCAAAGACATAATTTTTCCAAATCCCTCTCTCTGATGCTTTCAGTACACATTTGCCTGAATCCTGACTGCCAGAGCCTGTACTTCTGCCTGACAACTTGCTCTGGCCCCTGAAGGCTGATCGGTCCATGCAGGAGGTAGGCCAGAAGTACCAGGGAATGAATGTTCACCTGAGCAGCCTTCAGCCAATGACTGATGGGAGTCAATGTTCAACTACTCGAGCTCCCGCTGCCCTGAGCATGTGTTCTGCACCAGCTGTCCACAACCTTTTTGGCACCAGGTACCAGCTTCATGGAAGACAATTTTTCCATGGACGATGGATGATTCAAGTGAATTACATTTATTGTGCACTTTATTTCTGTTATTATTACATTGTAATATATAATGAAATAATTATACAACTCACCATAATGCAGAATCAGTGGGAACCCTGAGCTTGTTATCACTTGCCACTCACTGATAGGGTTTTGATATGAGTCGGCAAGCAATTGATTTATTATGGTCTCTGTGCAGTCAAACCCCTCTGCTAATGATAATCTGTATTTGCAGCCGCTCCCCAGTGCTAGCATCACTGCCTCAGCTCCACCTCAGATCATCAGGCATTAGATTCTCCTATGGAGCACACAACCTAGTTCCCTTGCATGCGCAGTTCACCATAAGGTTTGCGCTCCTATGAGAAGCTAATGCCGCTGCTCACCTGTCAGGAAGCGAAGCTCAGGTGGTAATGCGAGCAGTGGGGAGCAGCTGTAACTACAGGTGAAGCTTCACTTGCTCACCTCCTGCTGTGCAACCCGGTTCCTAACAGGGGTTGGGGACCCCTGTTCTACACCCTCTCCCAGAGTTCCCAGACTGGGAACAAGGCCCCACTGTCTACAATGATAACTTACTTGATAAATATCCTTATTGGCTGCCTTCCACCACCAGTCTCACTGCTCCCCTACTCCTCCACCAGCGTTACTTAAATCACCTCCCCAACAACTTACTTTTAAATCTTTGTCTCAGGGTCTACTTCTGGTTCTACATCTGGGGGAGTTACAGAGAACTCAATAGAAATACCTGCAGCCTGACTGTTCTCCCACCCAATCAAATAACTAAATAAAATAAACCACATCTGTCCCCCAAATATTCAGAGGCTAAGTCTTCACTTTTTCTAGGTTTTTTGTTTGGGGCATATCATTACTTAGAAAAAATCTGCTGAATATATATATATAAAATTTACACACCGGTCACTTCCATTCCGCTTAATAAGCACTTGTTCCAGACAGGAGCTCTGGTCAGCAGTCAGTCCTCAAGAGCTGAGAGGCTCAGCAGCTCTGGTCAATGAAATTCAATCTTGAAATAGAAATGTTGCAGAGACAATTTCTGACATTCAGCTTCTCTGACATTCAGCTTTTCAAATAATTGGCCTGAATAGAATAAAAAGAACACTCAGCTTCCATCTTCTTTCCTTTTCCTCTAAGCGATTTAAGAGCAAGTTTAATGCAGTTTACAGGGGCTCAAGGCAATATTCACCTATTTCAAAATGACTTGTGAAGCTTTCTTAAATTACATTTTTTTTTCTGAATTCCATCTTGAGTCTACAGAATCAGAACTTCTGGAATTGAGGAATTCATACTTCACAATCCCTCTCCCCCCCCCATATAATTTCTATACACTCTCAAGTTACATTGGCTCAGTGCTGGATAGGTATTTTTCCCACTTTTCCTTTCTTCTAATCTCATAGTTAAGTTGAATCAGATTGCCCATTCTTTTGACAATCTAAAGGAAACATATTTTCATGTACACCCTGTAGAACAGTATTTACTTGAGCCTGGGCTTAACAGAAAATAATAAGCTGTATAAGATGCCCAAATTCCTATAACAAAAATGAAACAATAAACGCATAGAAATATGAGGAAGAAATTACACCCATTAAATGCATCCAGGCTGATGAGTGATAGGATGGCTGCCTATTCAAGCTGGAAATTTTACACATGATCGAAGCTTTATTTAGTCTAATGGAATGTGCTTCCTGAATTTGGCTCTGACTAAGCCTGAGAGCACAATAGCGAGTATTATGTGATTGGCCTGAGCTTATTCCCATCTCTAAGCCATTGTGATTCAGTCTTGACTGCTTTTTCTCTCAGGTAGCCCATCACCTTGTTATTCTTCTCTGGTTTAGAAATTCATTCAGGATGTTACAGAAATGAACTTGAGCATGGGTTCCTCCTCACAGTCTCTCTCTTAAAACTTCTGAAATCGTTCGGAAGATTAACTTCATTCTAAAGTTTCGGAAGTATAAACTCAGTGATACAGCAAATGTTACAAGTGGCCAGGATTACTGAGTCTGTCTCACTGCTAGATGATTACATAGGTGGACGAGTGCCATGTTTATTGTACCAGCAAAGCACAGATGACCCCAAAATGGTTTGTTGGAAAAATTTAATATTTGCAGTTTCCAAGAACAATATTAAAGACATCATTCTTAGAAGTTTCAGAACACTCAAATATGTCCTTACATTTATATGTCTTTATCTTGACATATACTAAGATAGGTAGGGGGTGTACCCAAATCTAATTGGAACTTGTGGCTTAAGAATCTTCCTAATCTAAACTTTTCCTGTTCTCATATGTTGCAAAAAATATATTTAAAAATCAAAATACCAATTAATGTGCCAAGAGACCCAAGATGGCATAGAAATACTTGGGAACACTGCTCTGTTTCTTAAGGTTTTTCGCCTCTTATTCCTGCTCCCACCTTTCCCAGTCCTTGATGGCAAAATTTGGAAAAATTGAAAAGTACAATAAAATGTTTACTTAATCCCTAACCCCTCTTATCTCCCCTTAGCTGATATAACAGTAATAACTTATATTAGTGTATAGATTTATTTCTGGAAGTCTACATGAGAAATTAGAGACTCTGGGGAAGGGAACTGTATGACTAGAAACAGATCTTTAGTCTTCAGGTATACCTTTGGTATCGTTTGGGTTTTTTTTCTGCATGCTTAAAAAACAAATATCCTACATGTTTTTCATACTTCTCATTGTTCAAGCCTGGAAATACACACTTCTGTGCTAAGTTCATTTCACCATTGTACCAACATGCACAGCTGACTTGAATGCTTTTATTGAAGTGAATCATTCATTTGCCCCAGAAGCCACTATTAAACTTGATTAAGAAATCAGTCATTTTCAATCATCTATTTCAATAATTGCCCATTGTAAAATAAGAGTTTGAACCAGCTTGGTCTAATTTAACTGCATTGTCCACACAAGTAGAGGTATTTTAAACAAACAAACAAGCAATAAATTATCAATAACAAAATAGTTTGTGAAGATAGACTCTCCAAGGAAAAATTATTTTGAGATAGACTCTCTAAGGGAAAATTAAAATCTGTTAATTTTTCATAATGAAATTGTTTAAGTTTCCACCACCACGGAATTCCATGGAAACGTAAACCCCAAGCTACGCTGGTGCACTGGTTTTCTTGAAGAATCCAAGGTGCCTTTCTTGTCTTTCCCTTACCAGCTCAGGCTCAGAGGACAACACTCACTCCCTGAATGTCGGTTTCTCAATCTAAAAATGAAAACCAGAGGACCTGTTTCACTTCTTTCTAAATGAGATAAAATTGGACTCGGATATTAATCAATGAATGAAACAGGTATCACTCGGAGAGTTGAGATATGTTGTTTAATTTTTATTGTGGCAAAACAAGTAATATGAGGAGAAAAGGACATTTCCTTGGCTTACTGATGATTGAGTGCACAGGCAGCATATTCAATCTGATGGCTATTAACACAGACAACTCCAGGTAGCCTGAATCGGATAAACTCTGGGCAAATTTTTAATCAATATATTGTGGTTTGACTAAAGGAGACTGTAAATCCTTTAGCCTGGGGCTCAATGGAATCATGCTCACCACAGTTCTGAGAGCAGGCCTGCTGTCTGAGGAGAAGGATGATCGGTGTTTCCCAGACACATCAGTCTAGCACTAAATCCACCTGTTCGACCAGCCCTACAAAAACCATATAAATCACTGGAAACTGTATGCCCAGAGGGTGCTATTTAATTTGCTACTTTAAAAGTCAGAATTTTCCATTATGCTAAATGTCTCAACCCATTGGTTCCACAAAGCAATGTTTTGTTGTTAAACATTGGTTTATTTCAGGTGGAGGAATTAGTTCACATAAGTTTGGAGGACACTCATCTTTTTCATCTAAATTTAGAAAAATAGATTGAGGTTTATGTTGTCTATTGTCTATTATACCCAATATTCTGGCCTTTCTTATGTAAGAGTTATAAATCCCGACCTGCTGCCATGTGAATTGCAGTGACTTTCCTTGGAATCTGACTTCTCTAGATCAATGACACCACCCTGCTTGAGTGACTTGCCTTCACCAATCGAATGTGAGCAAAGTAACACATGCCTTGTCTGAAGTTTAAAGAGACTTATTTGATTCAGCCATCTCCGTTTCTCTTCTGCTATGAGAAGGGTGTGTCCCAAAGAAAAGCTGCTGTTTTTCTTTGGATGCTGGTAAGAAGAATGTATGTAAGCAGATTCATAGTCTATTTGCAGCTGCCACAGACCAACTATAAAGCAAATGAGAAACAAACCTTTATAAACCTTTGTAGCCATAAGTCGCTGGGTTTCAGAAGCTGTTGGTCATTGCAGTAAAATGTAGTAAGTACTGGCTTACACATTTAGCAAGGATTCTGAACACAGTGAGAAAAATTATCTTAGGAACTTATGCTAGCCAAAATCTTTCTCTAGCCAGATTTCTTTTTCTTTTTTATTAGAAACATACAAGATATTTCCACCTTGTGGAAATTACTCCTTTAAAAACTAATATTTATGACACATAAACTGATGTTTTATTTTTATAGATACCCAGTCTGTGTCATATACTATACCAAGTCCTCATAAATATCCTCCAAGTCTTCAGAATGGTCTAATGAGAAATTACTTTCGGGCTCTATGTTACAGAGAAGGAAATCAGAGGTCAGTGGTCAACATTACATAAGTCACAACAACACAATCAGGATTTTAACTCATGCTGCAGCCCTCATTCATGCCATTTTTTTTATCACCTCTGTTGCTTCATCATCTTTCAAATTAAATAGTCGTTTTGAAAAAGCAGAAAGAATAGGATAGAAAGATATGCAGCTCAACAGAGAAGACACAGTTATTCAACCAAAACTCCTACATGCCTTCCCCAGAGCTTCTCTTGAGGGATAAATTGATCTTTAACAGGTTTTCTCAACCCCAGCATCCAGGTGGTATACTACCTTTCCTCTCTTTACCTTAGACATTAAGGCATTTCCATGTTCCAACGTAACCATGAAGATTTCAAGGATACCATTTAGAAAACTGTAGACAAACGTTTTTAGCAGGATGGGGTTTCCTTTTCTTTTCTGTTTCTTTTACATGAAAGAAATTTTATTTATTTATTTAATTTGTGTTTTTATTGAAGTATAGTCGCTGTACAGTATTATATAAGTTACAGGTGTTCATTATAGTGATTCACAATTTTTAAAGGCTATACTCTATAGTTATTAAAAAATATTGGCTATATTTTCATGCTGTACAATATACCCTTGTAGTTTTTTTTTATACCTAATAGTTTGTACTTCTTACTCCCCTACCCATGTAATGCCCCTTCCATTTGCATTTGTCTTACTGCTAATAACAAAAGTGATTTGTGGGTCGTTTCTTTTTTGTGTGCGTATGTTGTAGATTATTTGAAAAATGCACAAAGTCTTTAAGAATAAAATGGGAACTGTACCATGACACATTTTTCCAAGTGTAATTTATATTTCCATTAAAATTTTTCATACACTTTAAAAAAAATACTGAAGGATTGGTCTACATTTTAAACTGATAGATTTATTTATTAGGTCATTTATTCAATACTTATGTAGCTGTTGTATGTTAGACTGAGCCTTAGGATATGGTGACTCTTACAGATAAGGGTCTACGCTTACTTACATCATTTATATTTTCTATGAAGGACAGATAATGAACTGGTTAAAAAAGGGCAATCAAAACTGTTAAATATTGGATATTGCTTATAAAGGAAATCATCAAGGCAAAGGAGATGGAAGTGCTGACTTTGGATAAAGGGGTCACTTGGAGAAGTAATAATTAAGTTGAAGCTTGAAAGATAAGAATGAGTCAGCCATGCAAGGAATTGGGAAAATACCACAAAAGTCAGAGAGGAAAATAAGGAAAAGGCATGGAGCTGAGAAAGGAGGAAGTATAGAGCAGGAACAGAAAGGAAGCCAGTTGTGCTGAAGTGTAATGAACAAGGATGAGAGCGGGCAGAGGTGGTGAAGAGATGGAGGTGAACATGAAATTTGTCTCCGGTAGAACCTTGAAGTATTTAATAAGAATCTTGGATTACTTTTCAGGGCAAAAGAAAGCCATCAGAGTGATTTTATGACTAATGCTTTAGCAAGTTCACTTCTGATGCTACATGCAAAATGCACTGAGAGGGTAGGAAGGGAAACTTCTGCTTTACCTGTGCATATTGTCAATATAATCCCACAATTCCTACACATCTCAGAAGCAATGACGATATCTTGGTTTGCAAAGATTTAGCAAGTAAAAAAGACAGAAAAGGGGAGATCAATGAGGAAGTTATTATAGGAATCCAGTTAGTTAATGGATAAGGCTAGCTTGGACCAGATGGAGAGAATTAAGCAGATTTGAGATATATTTTGGAAGTACAATCTCCAGAATACAGTGATGGATTGGATATGGAGTATAATAAAAGAGCACTCAATAGTGGTCAACAATTCTCTAGCTGTAGTAACTATACATGTAGAAAATGTAAAAGTATTTTCCTCAGATGGAGAAACACTGACAAAAAAGCAATAGGAGTAGAGAATCACAACTTCCATTTTAAACACTGAAGGTGTTTGAGGGACAAACAACTGGAGATATTAGTCATCACTTGTGGGATCCAAAAGGTAAATATTGGCTGGAGACGTACCTTTGAAGCCCTGATCATTGAGATCAGGGGTTAGCACACTACTGCATGTGGGCCAAATCCAGTCACTGTCTGTTTGAATATGGCCCCACAAGCTACGAATGCTTTTTCATGTCTAAATTGTTGGAAAAAATTCAAAACAAGAAGAATATTTTATGACACATGAAAATTACAGGAAACTCAAATTTATCCATAAATAAAGCTTTATTGGAACCCAGCCACATTCATTCGCTTCCATATTATCTATGGCTACTTTCATGCTACAAAGGCAGAGTTGAGTAATTGTGACAGAGACCATATGGCCTGCAAAAACATTTACTATCTGGCTATTTACAGAAAACGTTTGCCTACCACTACTTTAGATGATATTAAAGCTATGGGATTGGATGGTAGAAACCCTAGAAAATTTTGCTTTGCTGTTGCACAGCTGCTCAGATGTCCTGGAAGGATGTGGGAACCTGGAGAGAGGACCATCCATTCACTCGCCTGCTATGAGCTCCACTTGTGGACTCGCTAAGGAAGGAAGAACATCACAAGAGATAATGAATTGGAAAAGCCAGACAGCGTTCCTGCATGGCAAGCTCCACATTAAGTGTACAGTGAACAGATTTGCAAAGTTTAAAGAAAACCACATGGGAAAAGGGCCTTCTGTTTATTTTTTCTCCTTATTAATTTACCACAACCACCATCAAGGGTCCCACTTTCTGTCTGGGAAGAGATACTGGCAGGGCCGGGGATCAAAAAGCAGCTGCAAAACCCCAAGAAATTATGGAACCCTCATAAAAGAATCAAAGGACAATGTGTTTCAAACCACTTGAAAAACTGAGAAGTCCATTCTGGTCACGTTATTGTGTTTTTCGTGATGTGTTAAAAACTGTAATGAAGGACCCCAGCAGTTGCGGACTGGGGTGGAATGTTTCTGTGAAATTCCAGGCTCCAAAAGGATAGGATTCATGGGATCTTTCAGGGAAGTCTGTGCTTTAGCATGAAAATAATGCCCATGATGTATCTGAACTAAGAACCCAGGCAAGTAATTCTTTTTTTCTTAATCGAAATATAGTTAATTTACAATGTTGTGTTAGTTTCAATTGTACAGCAAAGTGATTCAGTATATATACGTATATATACTTTTTCAGATTCTTTTCTACTATAGGTTATTACAAGATATTAAATATAGTTCCCTGTACTATACTGTAGGTCCTTGTTCTTTATCTATTTTATATATAGTAGTGTGTATCTGTTAATCCCAAACTCCTAATTTATCCCTCCACCCACCCCCTGCCCCAGGCAAGAAATTCATTAGTTGAATTTCAAACAAATGAATGTCTGTAATAGAAAATAAAACATACTCCTTCTTAAATACACTTATCTTTTACTGGATCTACAAAAGTGTCAGTACTGATCATGTAGTTTCTGTGTATCTCAGAAGCAGTGATAATAACTCTTTGGGGAAAGGTTTAGCTAATAGAAGAGAGAAAAGAGGTTTCAATTATTTACCTCAAGATTGCAACTTAAGAGGGAATGGCGACGAAAGCACTGAATCTTAAAAAACAATTCAAACCTCTTTATTTAAATCTATCCCCCAGGCATTTGAGCATAGGTGGTATTTTATTAGTGTTTTGAAATATTGACTCTGACACAAGGAAGGTTAGAAGATGTCACATCCATTCATATATTTTTCTAGAATCCTTACTGCTTCTAATTGTGGTGAACCAACCTCATTCCACCAGTCATGGTTGCTTGTGATGATTTGTCAGCTTTTCCATTTCCTGGTCACTTAAGTGTATCCATCTATTTACTTACCTCCAATATTGACAAATACTGCAGTGAGGAAAAACATTATCCACGCCATTATCTGTTGAACTATTATTATAAAATATTTGGCATTTATGTATAAATAGTTCCAGGTGTAGAACTAAGTGTGTATATTAAAATTTCTGGAATCTCCCTTCCAGAATTCATCATTAAATAGGCTTGTAAAATTATTTTGTTATAATATGTATCACAATGTAATATATTCTAGTAAATTATATTTAATTCTGTAAATTTCTTAAGGCAGTGGCTCTTCAATAAATGTCAGAGGAAAGGAATACAGACACATTCATACATATTTGGTAGATTTGACCTTGACCAGCGTAACCTTCCAGTGATCATGACCAAGTCATTCCATTTAGAGGACATCAGTGTTGTTAGCAGAGCCCCTTGCATATACTAAGTACCCAATAAATAGCGGCTGAATGAAGAATAAAATCAATACTGTCGTTTTCTTTTTCAATCCCTAAGGGCCTGGCACAACTTCCAATAAATACTAGGTTGTTTTCAGATGAAAATAATAACACTTTATAGTTTACAAAGTGTTCTCACATCCAGTTTCTCATTTAACCCTTAATACAGCCCCACAAACTAAATATTCTTATTCACATATTAAGATGAGAAAATTAAGTACAGTTAAATGACTTGCTGAGGGTCATCAAGAAATAAGTCAACCCACTGGGCATCAGATCAAATCTTGATCTCTTTGCATCATCAATTTTCTGTGCAGCATGGATGAGTCAAAAGCCTTTGTCTCATTTATAAGTGAGGGGTGCCGGGGAGACACTCTTGAAAGTTGAATTTCAGGCACTTAATGGACAATTTGTACTGTCACCAGTTTATATCAGCAATGATGGCATCTACAGCTACGAAACAGCCTCCTTTTCTCTCTATAAGCTTAAAGGCTATTTTCCTTGTGAAAATTCACTAACTGATAAACATCCCATATATTGTGTCCATATGATCTTAAGTTTAGATCCTTGGCTTTGCTACGTGCTTAAATATTAGGCCATCGAACTCAAAGAACTTCCCAAGCCCCCAAGTATTTCAAATCACACCTTTACCCTTCCCATTTTGTGTGGAGTTTGTCTAAAATTCCAAATTATTCCATTGAAAGCTTTACTAAATGATCATTTAAGGTGATAAATTCATGCTGCCAGGCACTTACCCTTCTTTTATTTATTTATTTTCCCCATTAATTCCTTTAAAAACCAATCAAGTTGGATTAGTAAGAGGATTATTTTTCCCTTTTGGTTTTGGTGTTTTGTCTTGTTTTGAGTATCAAGTTTCAGGGATGGTTCTGTAAGCTACAATTAGCAAAAACACTTTTGGAGAAGAAGAAGGTGGGGAACATCTTGGTGAAGTGAAGAACACATGTTTTGAGGTCTTTGAAGCCTTGGGTTTGAGACCCAAGCCAAATCACCTAGCCAGGCTCCATCTTGGTTTCTTTCTAAACTATGGGCCTGGTGATGGCCATTCCTTTGAGTAGCTTTGAGGCTCTTGAGAGGGTGGATATAAGCACAGTTTAAACTCTGGAGCACTTTCTAATTGCATTATTCACCCAAACATAAAAATAGGTCATTACCCATCATCAAAGAGAAAAGCAAATAGTCAGGGTTCATCTCGGTTCCACTGTTGCTGGAGAAAGAGGCTCCTTGTCTCTTTAAGAGCTTTCAGACACATCTCTGATCACATCCTAAAAGCCTTCCTGGTTGTGTCGTTTAGGTGCATCAGGGAGCATGGCCGTGTTCCGATCTTCCTGGCGGATGTCAGGATTTACTGTCACCCTCACGCAGGAATGCGGTGCAAGGGGCCCCCACTCTGGCTCTGTGATCCATTGCCTGACAAGTCCTGGTGTCAACCTCAGGCAGACCCAGCGGAGGTGGGACGCCATTTACCTGATAGTGCCTGTGATAAAGTGGGCAATTAGATGCACTTGGAAAATCCTGGCTGGAAACCGGCTGGCATTTGAGAAACATTACAGCCAAGTCAGGCTTCATAAAAGTTAATGGGGAAAAATAAGTGTTTCAAGGTCCACCTTGGTCTCTGAGGAAGTCTGGGACACAGGACTCTATAGCTTTATCTCTTTGTGTGTCTCTCCCACCTTCTCACTCTATTTCCCCCAGACAGGGGTAATATATTCTTACTGGAGATGGGAGTAGAGGGGAGAGATTTGAGAGTTACTGTTTCAAGTTTTTGATCTCAGAGCCGTGTTATTTCCTTACACCTCTCTCTCTTTCCCCCTCTCTCATATGCAGACACATGCAGGCACAGTGCTGGGATTTAATTTGACACACTAGCTTACATTTTGTCTGTCACTGGAGTTTGGTGCCGGCTTCAGAGTGTGATTTACTCGACATGTCTTCTTCGATGGGCCTCTTCACTTCCTTCTAACTGGATAGCATCAGCTTGTCAATGATTAATGAGTCTGGAAAGTGAGTGACAGTTATCCTAAGGGCTCTCAAAAGTTTGTTTCAAGGGACTAGCCAAAATCTCCCGCTGCATGAAATGCACTTAGATTTCCTGTTGATAACAGCCCATGGAAAATAGCTGCTTGCCCCCCAGGCTGCTCCGAGCCAAGTGCTATGCATCAGTCAACCATGTGCCTGCTCTGCGCGGCCCTGTACCTCTGCCATTTCCCTTCAGGCTGATAAACATTTCACCAATGAGCAGTAGGAAGTACGTCGTGAGGCTGGTCCAACACGGGGCCTCATTTGGATGTGGAGGCTCTCTGAAATTGAAAAGTCAGGACTGATCTGGAAAATGTGCTTACAGACAGTGGAACAGGAAAATGATTTCCTCCCCAAGGCTGGTTCCACCTCCGCTGTTGGGTGGAGAAGGTGAGAGGAAGGGACAGGCCGTTCTCTGTGCGACTGGAATTCCCCTCCAGAGTCGGAGGGGATGAGCAAGCCTTTGGCTTTTATTTTTATATTTTATTTTTCACCTAAAATAATACACTTGCAGAGAGGAAACAGAGGTGCCCACAGGAGGACTTTTTTCACCTTTAAATAATGAAGAGGTCTACAATAGGCTGAGGGCTTCTAAGGGATGCTGGTGGCTGGATGATGGGGACTAATTGGGTTTGGGCCTGATTACAAGGAGGTCAAGGGACATCCAGGTGCCCCAGGGTGTGCCCTGATGCCGGCCACTTGATTGCAATCAGTGGGGGAGAACAATGGGGGCTGCTCCCCAAAGTTTTGAGAGGATGTCTGGGATTCTGGGTCAGTGTAGTCATCGTCCCTTTCATGAATAAATAGGCTTGTTTTCATTGTTGAAAGTTAAGGAGGGGGAAAGAGAGGAAAGCAAATGCTTGTACGTAGCAAGTTGTTGAAGTGCTCTTAACCCATGTGTACATTGCTTCCTCGTGTCATCCTGTGATGGTGCCAAAGCAGACCCATTACATTTTCCTTATGATGCCTTTTCACTGGGCTTGAAATCCACCTCACTCATCATCTTTGAAGAGTACACTCAAATGAGCTGTGGACAAGACAATGGTAAAAGAAGAAACTGATTATATATATATATGTATATATGATATATATATATATATATATATATATATATATATAATGCCATACATCATTGCATCTGTGTATGTGAAAAGTTTCCAAAAATCCAGGTCCCCTTGGGAGCATTCCCACCTTCAAGAAGAGGCACTGTCGAGAGATAGAGCTTCTCCCACTTGTGCCACAAGACCTCCAGAGCTGCTGCAGCAAATTGCAGTTATGACCTCAATTCTTTACCCTGCACTCTAGTCTGACCTCTTTGAAGTCCCTCGCATCAGGAGGTGGGGTCTATTTCCCTACCCTTTGAATCTGTCTCTGTGACTTGCCTGGGCCAACAGCGGAGGTCATGTGGTGTTTGTTCTAAGCCCTGAGATGCCCTGTGTGCTTCCTCCTACTCATTCAGTGCTCCTCTGTCACCACCATGACAAGCTGCCCGAATACCCTACTGGAGGATGAGACAAAAGGGACAGAGCCACGCCATTCCAGTTGTCCTAACTGAGACCACCTTAAATTGATCAATAGCTAACAAATCTCCAGAAATGTGAATGGGCCCATCTGAGCCCAGCCTCAATGAAACATTGTTTTTGAACCCGAGTTTGGGAGTGGATTGTTATGCAGCATTATTACAGCAATAAATAGCTGATACAGTTGCTTTCTGTCTAATGTTGTGTTTCCAGGTCTCAGTTCTCACCCAGTCACATTGTTGCTAGTGAGCCAGTCTGTGGCTTCTTTTACATGATATTTTATTCCTCTCTTTCACTTTACCTTAATTCTTTCTTCCTTTCCCCACATCTACCTCTTCTCACTAGTGCTCTTTTTCTACAGTGTTTTAAATCAACACCAGACAACCTTAGTATTAGTAGGGAAGTTTTCTCAGTTCTTTACAAGCATCGTCTTTATTTTGGATTCTTTCTGACATTTGAGAGAAAGAAACAAAAAATAAGCAAATCTGTGACACATCAGATGATACTTAGTACTGTGGAGAAAAAGCAGAAGAAGACAATTATTGAGTGTTGAGGGGAAGAGGGTGGCAAGGGAGGAACATACTGCTTCATAAAGGAGCATCAGACAAGGCTTCTCTGAGAAGGAGACTCATACTGGGCGAATTTAGTTGTTCTAGACCACACTGAAGTGGGCAGAGAGACACATAGACATCACCTTCCCAATCACCCACTTCGAGGACTGAAATGGAGATGTAAGGGTCACCATCGCTCACCCAGGAAAGTGCTATTCATCCGTGGTCACCGTGGGAAGGTAACAGCACTGCAGGGCCTGGATCTCTTCACATGCTTAATCCTTCTAGTATCAGGCCTGTAACAAGCACCTGTTGGGCCAGGAATCTAGAGAGCCAGCTTCTCACATCTGTACTGCCATGAGGAAATCATGTGACCTTGGCAAAGTCATTTATTTTCTCTGGGCTGGATTTTTCTCATTTGTCAAGTAGGGGATTGAATTAGATGCACTGTAAGGAAATTCTCAGATCTGACATTCTGCGCTTTCATGAGATTGTGCAGCTGGTGCTGCATTGGGCTTTGCAGGAGAACAAAAGAGAAGAAATATGATAATAATATTGCCCTCCCCACAGTCACTTATACAGTAATCATCTTGAATTCTTCTTAAAGATGAAAGAGAGAGAAATAATAATGCAAGGTGGTAGAAAACCATGCATGCTGTAGGAATCTGAACAAAACCATTTCAAGTCCTCCTACCCTCTGCCTCAAATCCAGAAGTAGCTAGTCTGCTTTTTCATGAGTTATCCTAAATCTATAGAGCTTTGATCCTTGGTATACCAGATTCCAACTTCAAAGGATGGTGTAGACTTGGACGTCAAAGTTTCTACACTATCTCCAGTTTGGGCTCAGGAGCGTCCCTGGGTGATAGGGTCATTGCTGGTGGTAATTTTGGATGACAGGGCCCCCACAGTGACCTTCTATTCATTCTCTGCCCAACCAAGGCCTCACTGGAACGTGCTTATGGTCAAGAAAAAATACGGCAAACCTTGGCTTGTACATGTGCAATAAAATGGTCCTCTGATGTCTGTAGAGAGGGGCGAAGCTGCCACCTCTTAACCTTCTCAGAGTGGCAGAACCCTTGATGTGGATGATGACCACGTGGGTGACAAGAACATTCCAAGCTTAATAAAGATTCACATGATTCATGAGCTGAGGGGAGGGCTGGCTGGCCAGGAGGAACGAGGCCAGGATGGGGAAAAATGCTTAAGCCAGAAAGAGGCCAGCTTCTAGAGGAAGTGCTGGTAGCCAAAGCCCACCTGCTTGGGTCTGGCTCAGCATACTCCCTCAATTCTTGACGTCAGTGCTGTCAAGGTTAGAGCGTACAGAAGGGCTGGAACTGCACGGAAAACGTCATGTGTGAGACAGGGAGGGGGAGGAAGTGGAGCTGGCGCGGCCAGGGATGGGCAGGTCTTCCTGCAGGGCTATTTTCACAGCATGGTGAGGACAAGGGAATGAGGAAATATAATTTTGCAAAGAAAAATTGTTAAAAGAAAAGAGACAAAGCATCACCATCACGTACGCACACAAACACAGACACACGCACACAAACGCACACAGAACGGAATATTGAGTGCAAAGAATAAATAATTCTGTTTTCATCCTGTTACCAAAAAGGGCTGGTTCTCTCCAACTGTTGACTGCTATCTTTTCACTATTTCTTTTTTGATTACCCTGAAAACTTTTGAAAGTTGTTAACTACTTTTGATAGGCATTAATTACAAATGGAAGTTCTGGAGCCAGACGTCTTGAGACAAAACCCCAGTCCCCATCACTTCCAAACTGTGGTCTGGATACTGTACCTCCATATTTCTTAGTTTTGTCATCTACAAAATAGAAATAATAACAGCTTACACCTCGTAAAGTTATTATGAGGATTATATAAGATAATGCATGTGAAGCACATAGAAATTCAGTCTTATTTATTATAAAATTTTCAACTCAAATAAAAATGCAGCCGTTTCTGGACATCCAATAACATCCAAGAAAAATGGATGGAGATTGTGAGAAGTTTAGAAAGGTATACACAAAGCCATCCTTTATTTACAAAATAAGGAGGGAGCCATCCAGATGTAAAAAAATTGAATAAGACACATATTCAAGTCAAAACAGAGAATAAAGACAACCAAATAGAGATTTTCACTAAATAGAGGGATAGTAGGTAGATCTTTTTTCAGAATGTATAAAAAGGAAATACAGTTTACTGAAAATAAATTTTAAGTGAGAAAAGAGTATCCCCTTATTCTTTGATTTAGACAGCACTTCATATGTCATTTAGTTCAAGCTTTTGCTTATTACAGGAATCGTTTTTCTAACCTCTCTGACAGCTTTTCAGTCAGTGAGTGATTCTTTCATGTGGCTCAACATTCACTCACTCATGAAGCAATCTGTTCCATTTCTGAACAGCTCTAATAGGAAAGATGAGCAAAAGCTACCTGGAGAATTATTTGTGACAAAAAAGACAAAAGTTTAATACTGTTAATTTATGAATAGCATAATTGTAGTACTTCTATTTCTAGTAATAGCAGATTGAGTTATTTGTATCAAAATTTTTTCTGTTGAAAGCAATGAGAAAATTCTGTATAAAATAGTTTAAAAGAATTCTTCTTAAAAACTGTCAAAGAAGTGATAAAATAGTAAAGATTTGCCAGGTCAGAACTGTAGAGAAAAATGCAACCCAAGAGATAAGCAAAAAAAAGTTTGATTTTGCCAAAACCAACACATGTGAGCTTTGGTTTTGAGATCTTTAGCCTTGCAAGAAAATCGAAGAAAGAACCAAACCCAGAGCCTTCTTAGGCTGTGGAATCATCAACTTAATTAGAAATTTCTAATAATCCAATTAGAAATCCAAGGAGTGCAGACTTAGAAAAGGGTAAGCAAAAATGAGATGGCACTTGCATGGATTTGGCAACAAATTTGCAATTCCTTGTGCCCTTTAAGAAAACACACATACACACACACACACACACACAAACACACACAGAGTCAAGTTAATTAAAGTAGTACTAGCCTTGGTAATAATAATAAGTAGATGGAAGAAGTAATGTAAATTCTCACTAGAGAAAGATGCTGTTCTCACAGACCCTAAAATGCTTCTGTGAGAATAACTTTCAAGTAAAATGAGAAACACAAATTCAAGGATTTCCAATCACCCAAGGAAACAAGGAACCATGAGCAAGAAACAACAAAAATTAAAAAAGAAAGAAGGAGAGAGAGAGAGGAAGAAAAGAAGCAAATGTTAAAAATGTCAGATACTCAAACTATTAGACACAGGTTATAAAAATTGTGTTTGCTAGATTTAAAAAAATTAAAACCAAGTTTGATAATATCTTCAAGGAATAGAATAGTAGTTTAAGAAGTGAGCTAGAGTATTTTAAAAACCAACATTTCTAGAATTAAAAATATAATAATTAAAAGTTTAACATATGAGTTTAAATGTAGATTAGATGTAGTCTGAAAGAGAATTAGAACTAGAAGAACCCTTAGAAGAAATGATCCAGGCTGTAGCATGGAAAGACAGTAGATGAAATACAGAAGGGAAATCAGAACATAAAAAGGATATTGAAAAGGTCTAATATAGCTTTAACTGGAGTCTTACGGTTGAAAGAGACTATGGCAGAGAGATAATATTTGAACAGATAATAACAGAATTTTTCAGAACTGATGGAAGTTAAAATGTAGGGATTTGAAAAGCCTAAAATATCTCTAGCAAGATAAATAAAAAGACATTTACACTTAATCATGCCATGGTGAAATTGCAGAACTCCAAAGAAAAAGAAAAATCTTGAAAGTAGAAAATAGAGATTACATTTAAGGAAAGGACTAACAGCTGATTTCATCATAACATTGAAAGTCAATAGCAAACGGAAAGATGTCTTTAATGTGCTAGAAAAGGGAACTGTTAACCTGAAATCTACACCCAGTTAAAAAAAAACCTTCCAAGTGAAGACAAAATTAAATTATTTTCAGGCAAACAGAAACTGAGAACGTTTGCCACCAGCAAACCTACACTAAAGGAAATACAAAAGAATAATCTTAAGGCAGAAGCAAGAACCCAGAGAGAAGAGCCAAAGTGCTCAAGGGAATGAAGAGCAGAGAACATAGCGGATATGGGGATAAATCTAACAAAATAAACAAAATAACAATAACTAAAGTTAATAATAAGGTATCAAAGATCAAAATAGAATTAAAATACAAAATAACATTAACAGATTAACTTGGAATGGGATAAAAAGGAGTTAAAGTGTTTTCATGACCTTATATTTTCTAGGATGTAATAGAAGTATTAATCAATTTTATACTTTGATGAATATTCATGTTTTAATTTCTAGAGCATAATTTCCAAATTAGTAAAAGGAAAAATTAGAATAAAAAATAAATCAGGGGCTTCCCTGGTGGCGCAGTTGTTGAAAGTCTGCCTGCTGATGCAGGGGACACGGGTTCGTTCCCCAGTCCGGGAAGATCCCACATGCCGCGGAGCAGCTGGGCCCATGAGCCATGGCTGCTGAGTCTGCGTGTCCGGAGCCTGTGCTCTGCAATGGGAGAGGCCACAACAGTGAGAGGCCCGCATACCACAAAAAATAAATCAATAAATCAATAAATAAATCAAAAGATTGCAACAGAGAGGGAAATGAAGCAGAACAGGTAGGAGAGAAAGAAAATAAAAAATAAGATGGTATATTTTAAACACAAGTACATTAGTAATTGTTTAAATCTAAGTGGATAGATTGAACAGTTAAAAGAAAAGAATATTAGCTTGGATTAAAGAACATTCCAATGAAATCTGGTGTATAGCATAATTTCTGGAGGAGGGGCATTCACACCATAGTTTATGAAGAAGTTATCCTCTGAAGTTGTGCAGTGCACACGCTATGTAGTCCTGGATCCAACTGTAGAAAAGATGAAAATAAAAAGATAGAAAAATAGCTATTAAGTGAGCATGAAACAAAGGATAGCTGGTGTAGCTATACTAATATTAAACACAATAGATTTAAGTCAAAAGACATAGGGAATCACTTTAGAATGATAACAAGTTCAATTCATAGGAAGATGTAACGATTTTAAATATCCATACACCTCGGGCTTCCCTGGTGGCGCAGTGGTTGAGAGTCCGCCTGCCGATGCAGAGGACACGGGTTCGTGCCGCGGAGCGGCTGGGCACGTGAGCCATGGCCGCTGAGCCTGTGCGTCCAGAGCCTGTGCTCCGCAACGGGAGAGGCCGCGACAGTGAGAGGCCCGCATACCGCAAAAAAAAACCCAAAAAACCGAAAAACACATACAGCTAATGATAGAAATTCAAAATATGTAAATGAGAAATTGATGGAGCCATAAGAAGACATAGTCAATAAGAGAACCAAAAAAGATACAAGCATGATATAACAGACTTTAACATACCTCTCTCAGGGATTGGAAGACCAAGCCACCCAAAAATAACCACTAAGGGTTTTATCATCTCTCTCTCAATAACTGATAGAACTACAGGGAAAAAAATCAATAAAGAAAAGAACAGAGGTTGAAAATTAATAAACTAGACATCCAGTACAAGGAGTTAATAAACTTTCATAAAGTAGAAGAAAGCAGTAAAAACGGTAAGAGCAGGATAGAGGAGATCAACATAGCTGAAATTTGGTTCCTTGAAAAGACAAAATTTAAAAACATCTGGCAAATTAATGAAAAATTAAGAGAGAAAAAAGGAAAGAAGGCCCAAATAATCAACATCATGAAAGAATGAGTCATCATACCCATAACATTGGTATATTGTTAAGAAGATGTTATGAGCACTTCCATCAATGAAAGGAAATGGAAATTTTATATAAAATTCACAAAACCTTAGAAAAATATAATTTATAAATCTCTCAAGAAGAAGCATAAAACCTGATTCATCTCAAAACTTTTATATCCCCTTAATGGAAAACTAGAATGGCTTAAATTTTAGAAGCAATTGTGCAAGGTCTTCAAAATCTTCATGCACTTTTACCCAACAGTCTCAATTCTTAGAAACTTTCATAAGAAATTGCGCCTAACTGCACAATCTCGTGGCACAAACATATTTCACAGGGTTATTTATACAAAAAAGAAAATTGAACCAAATCTTATGTAAAACTATTGCTGAACATCTAAGGAGAGTCAAATGAGCCAAAAACATTTGTTTTCACCAGTCTTCTCATTGGAAATATGGGAGATCTCTTTCTGTTTCATTTGTATTTTATTTGGGTGTATACTATAAATGTCCAGCAATAGAGGCATTCATTCAGTAAATCATGGTACGATAGTATGAAATGCAATGAAGTTTTTAGAAATGATCATTTTGTGGTAAATGTACTGATATGGAAAGTGTTTTTAAATACCTTGTTATATGTTAAAAAAAAGAACTTATAAAACAGTATATATGGTGTACTGCCATTTGGAAAAAATATATATGATCTATGTCTATATGGAGAGAGACACATTTCTATAAATATAGAATGAAATCTAAGCAGATAGACAAAAAAAAAAAAAGGATATTTCTTGGTGGTAAGATTATAGGTAGGTTAACTTTTACTTCTTTCTCTCTTTTGGGCCAAAGCAAATTACAAGCCCAACCTAGGTTAAAGGGGGGTAGGGGACTTGATTTCATCTTTTGATGGAAGGAAAGAGTGTGGATCGAGAAGGCAGTGAAGGATTGAGGCCTCTTTTCTACGCTCGAGAACATACTTTAGCAGAGTGTGGAGTTGCTCTTGAAAACTAGTCAAGGGAATTGAAACACTGATACAGCAAATAGCTCCCACCATGGAGCTGTCTTATCATTGAGAAGTGCAATGACTTAAACCCTGAGATCTGGCTTCTAATGAAATTTGAAGATGATCAACATATTGAAAACTAATTTTTTTTAATTATTAAAATTGTGTGAGTCCCTCAACAAGATAATTTTAAATAGAAAGTTAGTCGTCATTTCAAGTCCTTCACTACTCAGGGTCTGTCAACTCTTTGGTGCTCTACCATGATCACACTTTAAATTCCACTCCTTCAAATAAATATAACTGATATCATACCATTATGTAACATTTTACAACCTCTTGATACATAGTCCTTTATTACTGATTTTTAAAAGGAAATTCTAAATAAAATGAGTTGTCAATAATGCAAACTTAGGGGCTTCCCTGGTGGCGCAGTGGTTGAGAGTCCGCCTGCCAATGCAGGGGACACGGGTTCGTGCCCCGGTCTGGGAAGATCCCACATGCCACGGAGTGGCTGGGCCCGTGAGCCATGGCTGCTGAGCCTGTGTGTCCGGAGCCTGTGCTCCACAGCGGGAGAGGCTACAACAGTGAGAGGCCTGCATACAAAAAAAAAAAAAAAATGCAAACTTAAATCCAGATGTATGAAAAGTTCTTGACATGTGGCAGTTAATGAATATGAGCTAATACTGATAAATAACTTTAAACAAAGTTCTAAAATTTATTAAAAATTTCTTTTTAAAGATATAGAAGAAAGAAGAAAAGATTTGAATCCCTGAATCGGCAGTAAAAGAACTGGACATAAAATTTTGAAATTACAGGTATGAGATTTGTTGTCTTATAGCATTTAAATATTTTGCAGAAGAGAGAAATATTCTTTTATTAAATATATTTATCAATTGCAGTGTTTCTTATGTCCTTGCATCAGTTTGCTGCGGTCAACTACAAGGACAGAAGTTTATATGCATGGTGCCTTATACACAAATATCCAAAAAGGGAATCATGGTTATATGTAGTATTGTCTGCAGTACTTAAAGAAATTATCATGAGTTTTGGGCTCCACGTTAGAACAAAAATCCGAGTTGGGGGAGTGGGGCTCAGACAGTGATATTTTCTGAAAGCTCTTTCAGTGACTCTCATATGCAACCCAGGGCTGAGAATTACTGATTTAGGCAATTTTGAAAACCCGAATGTCCTAGAGAGGAGACCGACCTCTCATTGATGAGGCTTGAATACCCTTAGGAAGCAGACAATTATTTTGGGGAGCTTTACCCCTTGGGCATAAGTTCTTTTGATTGTATGAGAGGAAAAATGGACCAGATCAGGATAGGCTCACAAGGCACAGTGTCCTAGAAAGTTAGGTCAGGCTTCAGAGAGAAACCAAGTTTTATAGGGAAGCAGACTTAGTAACAGCAAAACCAAGAATTATCTGTTGTAATGCTTAAGACAGAGCTTCTTATTTCAGGGAACAGAATTATCACTAGTCCGGGGACTCAGGACCCCAAGTCCATTTGTGATCAATGCAACTCAGTTACAAGTTCCACTGGATTTGGGGTTAATACTGCCAGTAAACCTTATTTATCAGTTATACAGTGACCATTAATTTTTAAACTGTTATTTTTTTGAAATTTCAAGGCATTTTGTCATCAATGAGAACATTTTAATGTAGTATTCTTTTCCATTATTACTAAAATGATGGTCTGTCTTAAAATTTATGATATCTTAGATTCAGGGTAACATGGTGTTTGGTGTTTCGAGTTCTCCAGAACTGGGCTGTGGGTAAGACCTGGCATTAGAGTTAGCTGTGAGGATTTAGGGTCACTGAGAGGAGAAAAAGATCAGAACTGAAATGACAGAGCATAACACAGTCAAGATATTCAACAAGGACTGCTTCTAGTTCTTAAAATCTTGTGCTCTAGTATGCGAAATAGGCCAAGAATAGTGATGTACCCTGAGAATATTGTCCAGCAAATACAAAGTGGTTTGTTCATGAGACCACTTTTCCAACTGCTCACGCCCTCTGTTGGTGGTAGGCAGAGTGGATAAGTGTCCTAGCAGTTTGCTTTTATCTTTCAAAGTCTGTAAGTTGGAAGGTGGAAAGTTGTGGGGTTTCACTGCCAAGTTCTGTGGAAAACACTATATGGTTTAAAAATCTAAAGGATCAAGATTGAAAAGGACTAGGGAAGGATTAATGAGTTGCAGTTGGGGCTTAAAGAATTTCAATAGGTAAAGAGAGGGCTTTTCAAGGGCTAATGAATGTGAAACTCTTGAGGGGAAAAGAGTAAGGTGCATTCCTGGCACGATGCCTTGTCTGGAACATCTCCTGAATCAGACCTGGAAGTCCTTACTTGGTTAATCCAGGCTTCATTTGCAAAGGCAAGAATCTACTTGCAAACAGTTGAAATGTGACCATATGCTTTCTCTCTGCTATTCCCTTCTGATGCAGAATTGGAGCTTAAGCCTCTCTGAGAGTTTTCGATCACAACTGGAGCTTCATGCCAACGTTTCTTAGCCATAGAGACCCATTTCTCATCTTGCAAAACTTGTGCCAGAAAAGAACTCCCACCCACTTGCAGAGCAGTTCTGGCGCAGACAGACCCCTGAGGGCACAGAGAGGGATAACAGAGGGAGAACTGTATACATCCCCTGATTCTTGAAGGGTGGGGAGGTGTTTCTGGTGCTATCCTCCCAGGGGGAAGAATCCCACACACTGAGGATAATTTCTACGCATGCCAAGTAATGGGGCAAAATTAAATTGGACTCTCCTTCTATCTTAAATCTAATTCATCTTCCTCTGCCATGTACTCACTTCACTAAAATATGGCATTAAAATTCCAGCACTTTACTTTGCACTTTCCACAGCCTCCTATAATCAGCAGTAATCTGATCTACTAGTTCATAAAATCCTAATATGGAATGACTTAGAAAAATGAAAGAAATTGGTCCTCAGCAAATGAGTAACAAGACATCAACTTGGGAGTATTAGAGCCCAACAGTAGAGAAGCAGTATGCAAGGGATAGAATTATTATTATTATTATCATTATTATTACTACTGGATTTGTTGCATTGTGACTAAGAATCCATCCATTGTGTTAGTTGTTAGTGGAATTACATGCTCCTTGAGCACATTTAAATATTCCTTGGGAATGATTTGGAATATTGTTTTCTACAGAAACAGTATTGCTTAAATAGGTCTGTAACTGTCAGCAACTCATTTAATTCTGAATTTGTTTGGCTTCTAATTTTCACACATTCAGGTGTCACATCTGCTATAGTCTGGGGAAAAAAATGTTTTCTTTGAAACTAAAACCCACCCCATTATTGATTCCAATGTACCTTACAGCTTTAGGATAGAAGTACACAGGATTGTGTCAGCTGTACAAGGGTATGTTTTATTACTTCTTTAAAACTAAGTTCCTATTGGAATCTTCTCCCCATCCCGAGTGAGGAAATCCCAGACAAAACTTCTCTTGTATTTACTTGCTTTGTCCATGCCAGAACTACAAAAGGAGAAATCATATTCTGGCAGCGGTTGTCCTGAGAGGGAGAAATAAGCTAACATGTTGAAACATTTAGAAATATACCACGAGGGACTTCCCTGGTGGCACAGTGGTTAAGAATCCGCCTGCCAATGCAGGGGACACGGGTTCGAGCCCTGGTCCCAGAAGATCCCACATGCCGTGGAGCAACTACACCCGTGCGTCACAACTACTGAGCCTGCAAACCACAACTACTGAGGCTGCGTGCCACAACTACTGAAGCCTGTGCACCTAGAGCCCTTGCTCTGCAACAAAGAGAAGCGCACCGCAACGAAGAGTAGCCCCGCTCGCCGCAACTAGAGAAAGCCCACGCACATCAACAAAGACCCAATGCAGACAAAAATTAATTAATTAATTAATTTATAAAAAGAAATATATCACAAATATTTGTGTGTTATGGGGTGTTTATATGTGCATATACATATATATGTTTATCTTATAATGATAGCATAAGAGCCAAGATTCCTACATATTATACAACTTAGATTTATTATCAGCTCTAGTTTCATGACATTGACTAGAGAGGATGGACTAGAAATAATGGTCCCCTTTAACTTTAGATTGCATGATTTTATAATTTGTGTATATTTATATTTTTCTATAATTTGTATATATTATGACCGACTTAATAAGGTAGAGAATATGGGCAGGTCATGTGCATACTTTTCTTTTCCTCCTGAAGGCCAGGTGTGTAAGACTGTATGCAAGAGTAAGCTTCTAAAGATTTTGTACATAAGTGATTGCAACAAGATGAACATTGATGTCCAGGTACGTTTTGAAAGGACAGGAAATTATTTTATGCTTTTTTATATTCCTTATAGTATTTATTTCATTGTTTTGACTATTAAATATCTAGGAAATGACTGATTAAATAAAGGAAGAAAGAAACAAATGAGTGAATGAAAAAATATGTTCATATCAAATAATGTGTATGAAATCTACAATAGGAAGTCGTTAGATAGTAAATATTTTAGGCTCTGCAGTCCATAGTCTCTGTCGCAACTACTCACCTGCCATTTTAGAGCAAAAACAGCTATAGACAATGTGTAAACAAATGAGTGGGGCTGTGTTCTAATAAAACTTTATTTACAAAAACAGTCTGTGGTCTTAATTCAGCCAGTGAGCTATAGTTTGCCAATTGCTGATCTAAAGCATCCAGGGCAATCCTTTATTCTCAAAATAACTGAGTAACTTATAGGTATTTTAATGATTTGCAAGACTGCATGAAAATGTCCGCTCAGAGGAAATACTTCTCACTCAAACTGATGAGCCATCAATACACAGATGGTGTATAGGACCAGCCAGACTTTTGTACTTCATCTCCTCACTGTCACTAAATTCCTACTGACCTTGCTGCATTTTATGTGCTTTTCCCATTTCCGGGCTAAATGAGGGAAAGGGGATAGATGGCATAAGAGGACATTACATGTGACTGCAGGCAGCCCAAATTGTCCACCCGTTAGTCACTTTGGATTTCCAGCGGGGTGAATGGTGCATTCATGAATGCCCAGAGACAGCCCGGGCAAGGTCCAGACAGTCTGCTGGCAGAAAGAAAGCTGAAAGCAAAGGAAAGCCTGTGTTGATTGTCATCTGTAGTTATGAGTCTGAGAAATAGTAGCTATGAATCAGCCTGTCTGAGGCTCTGCTGTCTTTATTTGCAACAGTAAGGAAGATAATATTTTTAAAAGCTTTTAGGAATAAAATGAGCCTTAACCACTAGAGAGAAGAATCACAGTCTGTAGCTATATTGCCTCGGGGTCTAATGATGATTCATTGTAAAATTAGACCAATTAAGCATCCTCCCCCAGTTCTGTAGTCTTGAGAGAGTTAGATAAGATCATTGGTTCCCTTTGACTCATGGAATCCTAAAACAAAAGGGATCCCAGAGATCTTCTGGTCATAGGGTCATGGAATGTTTGAAGAATAGGACATCTCACTGGAGAGCTGGTCAACCCTTTTATTGACAGATGAGGAAACAGTCCTGGTGAGGTAAGTGGTGTCCAGTGAATCATAGCTAGTGGGTGGTGAAGGGAGAACTTGAACTGGCATTCTCTATTCTGGGTTGATAGATTGATTGGTTAACTCATTAATACAATTACTATTCATTCAACCAATGTATTTTACACATGAATTGTCGAAGTGATTTTATCAGAGAATCCTTTTTGGTTTTTCTCAAGGATCAGAGAAGATGGACATTCCTAAGAACCTACTTCAGGAAGTGCTGTGATTATTACTCCACACCCTCAAGCCCTTTCAACACCCACATATCCACTTTACAGGTGAAGAAAATGAGATCCAAAGAGTCTAGGCTGTTCACTCTTGGGTTTGTCTGAATATTAGAATGACCTAGGAATCTTTTAAAAATCCCAAAGCCTATGCCACATCCAGATCAATAAATCACAATTTCTGGGGCAAGGCAGAAACACTATATTTTTTGAAGTTTTCCCAGGTGATTTTAATGGGCAGAAAGTTTTGGGAACCACTGGGCCAGGTGATGTCTTATGTTATACCTCATGTGGGAAGACTTATTATTCATTGTGGAAAAACAAAGATCTGGGGACATGAGAAGAAACGAAATAACATTTCTCAAAAGGAGGTCCTGCCTCATACACACATACACACACACCCCCATAGAGTAGTTCTGAAGAATAAATGAATCAATATAGGCAAAAGTGCTCTAGGAAACCAAAGGAGTTATAGTATATAGCACACTTTCATATTAAGCAATCCTCAAATTTCAATTAGCTGTGAATGTTGTTTTATCCAACTATTTATTTGGAAGAATTATTCAGAAATTTGAGAATCAGTAAATTTTCTAAAGCACTTGTTTTGAAAGTAGTCCTAAAATTGCTTGCTTCTTCTTCTGACATTTCTAATATTGCAGCTCTAAGATGACATTTTGATTGGAGTCTATCTGCTTAGGGTCCTAACTTAGCAGCCCACCCGCTCTGCCTTTCAGAAAGCTTTACTGTAGATGCTCTTCAAAGACAGCAGCCGTAGTTCGGGTTCATTCACACTTTATATGAAGTAACTTACTTGTGCTTCCTTGAAAACTGAAACCTAAAAACCATTTTTAGAAGAAATTGTGTTTATACTATATTTTAAAATGTAAAGTTATTTTGCAAATGTAATGAATCAAAGAAGATGCAGGATATGTCATAATTAAGCTCCATCTTAACTTGATACTTTTGCATAAAAAGTTTATTACCCTATTCCACTGAAATACCAAATATAATATTCTCTTGGGTTTTCTTTATCAAATCTTCCCCTACCAGCCTCAGTCGGGCAGTAGGTGACTTTGGTATAATAAACTAAAGTGGAAGATTATGATATACCATTAAATGTTCCCACTGGAAAAATATTCCAGATGCATTTTTAAGGTGGTTGTTTCTGGATTGCAGTTTTGGTGCCTTTCAGAACTTGCTCACTTTCTTCAGGTCCAGATGAGCTCTCTGGTCCTCACTCCCCTGGCTCATTTCTGTTTCCACAATTTGCCACCATCCTTTTGTCTCTATCTCATTTACTGGAGGCTCATCCTCTCCTGCTCTGAGATCCTCTGTCCTCCTGCGCGTGGGGAAGCAGCACAGCAGGAACCCCTGACCCCCGAGTTGCCCATCCAAAACCAATGCACTGTCTCAACATGCTCAAATGCATTCTTGCTCCCAGTGGCTTGAAGTTGCCGTTGCCTGGTGAGCACACTCTTCTTACCTAGGTTGTGTTTAACTGGGGTGACTTTAAGAGATTAAGGAGGAGCTAAGTGACTCCCCACTCTCAGCTGCCCCTCCGTGTATTCTCTCCTATCAAAGTTTAGAATGTAAAGCAAAATAAAATATTATAACGCTTCATTCTTATGCTGATATTCAAAAATCTCGCTTTCTATAGGAAATCATTTTGTGGGATTTAGGAGAGAAGACCCAAGAAATGCTTGCTAGGAAAACCAAAGGACAGAGTCAATAGGAAAGAGTTGGAGCATTTGTAAAAAGAAAACTGCAAAGCATGGAAGATCTCTTCTATTATGGTAGTGACAACCTATCAAAATAAACAGTATTGGTGGTATTTGCTTTTCTGAGACTTGAGCCAGCATTTATATTGATAAAACTTCCTCACTAAACAAAATACAGGCCTATCTATCTTCAGTTTTTACATGTGGGCAGCCTGACATCCCAGGGCATCCATGTGTCCACTGGGTATCTTCATCCTATGGCAGATAGATGTTAATCTTAGAAACCATATATTCTCAAATGCTTCTACTTCTGGAGCACCATGGTAACAAAAATAAATATAGTATTAAAAAATGAATATATTCTTGTGGGTGAGAGTGGAAAAGGACGGAAAGGAAGAAGAGAGACTGAGATACCCCATGCTAAGAAGACAGAGATAAACAAAAGTGGGCTTTCTACCAACACATGATGGTCTGTTTATTTTGATTGGTCACTAGGACAATAGAATATATCTTTAATGTTTGGGAATTTTCTTTTTTTGATGGCACTAGCTCTTTCCCTATTGACCCAATCTTGTTGTTTTCAGAGCAAGCATTTTTTGATTCTTCTTTCTTAAATCCCACAACCAGAAATCAGGGGGCTACTAAGTGCTACTGGGTGAAGATAAACTCATGAGACATACCTTTCTTTTCGTGAGACTTATCTTTCAAACACCTCAGATCTTTGTTTCTAAGAGCATCCATACTCCTTGTTTTAGAAAATAAGTTCAAGGTTTTTAAGATAGTTGCTTTCTTCAAATATTTTAAGTCATTTTCTTTGGTGGTTGTGAAAAATGCAACTGAATACATGAGGACATTGGACTATCTGTTTTAGCATTATTGCCAAAATACTGCTTGAAAATTCTGATTCGTCACTCCTTATGGGACTGGTGGCACTGGTTTTCTGTTGTTTCTGTGTGTTTGTGTGCCCATGCATGTGTGTGTGTGTGTGTGTGTGTGTGTGTGTGTGTGTGTGTGTGTTCCTAGCTTGTTCATCTAGAAGTTTTATTTCCTTTCATCGTCCAGGGCAAGGACATCATTAGAGATTCCAATGAGACAAATCCATACCAGGATCAATAAACTAGGGACATAGACCTCATTTCTTATTGCAGAAGGCAAATTCCTTGCTGTTTTCTAATATTTCTGGGTCATAGAAAGGTGACTTGTTTTTTTTATTTATTGTTCTTCCTGTCGGGTCCAGGTCAGGCAGGGACCCTCCTGGTGTCTGCATAATGATAACTGAAGCCCTTATCCCTGCCCTGGACTCATGTGCAGCTTTTCTTTTTCTCTTTTGCTGCAAGGAAACCTATGCAAGCTGCTCTTATAAAAGATTATAGCACCTGAGAACTGGTAACTTTTGTCCAGCTCCTTTTTTTTTTTCCTCTGGCTGCGCAGCATGGCATGTGGGATCTTAGTTCCCCGACCACGGATCCAGGGATGGATGGAACCCGTGCCCCCTGCAGTGGGAGCACAGAGTCTTAACCACTGGACTGCCAGGGAAGTCCTGTCCAGCTCATTGTACTCTGGCCCTGATTTTGGGGGCAGGGGGAAGTCAGCCCCTCTGAACTTTCAAGGAGTTAAAGGAAAACCACTGAGTGAGCCTTTAAAGAGGACAGGAAGGTCTAATCCACATGCATCACTATCTGCTTTGATCGTAAATCCCCAAGCACATTTATTTGTACTATTTGTCCCTGTTTGACATGGGAAACAGACATTAAAAATAATTTGGCTTCTTGCTGGGGCCTATGAATTTAAGTGATATGAATGTGCTTGTTCATTTTTGCAACGATTAATGCTTGAGGGCCTAGGTGCCAGGCATAGCATACAAAGAGTGGCTCTGCCTACAAATTAGCAGGTCAGTGTAGGAATCTGGGAAACAATTCCAATATTTCTGGAATCACAGAGCACTGAGTTCATATTCCCAGGCTCTGCCACATAATTAATGTGGAACTATGAGCAATGGACTGAACTTCAATAGATATCAACTTCCTCACTGAGAAACTAAGGAAAATAGTTCCTACCTCACAAGGAGTGAGTGAAACTTAAATGACATACTATACATAGAGGGTCTGGAACAAACTATGTGCTCAACAAAAGTTAATTCCTTTTTTCTTTACATGGTGAGTCTTTTATCCCCCAGTCAATATCCCTCCATCTGACTTTATTTTGGTCAATAACAGCCATGTGGAGAGATTCAAGTCTCCTAGAAGTGGGACCCACCGGTCTTCACCTGCCAACAGACATTTATCTCCTTGCCTTAAAAGGAGCTCTGTGCTATGTGAAAAGGAGAAAGGGATGCTGCTTCGGACCAGGATGGATTTACTGCTTTCTGCTCCCTGTAATTTGAAGGGTTAATTTGCTTTCATGTTGCTCCCACTGAGAATCACTGTTATTATGGGATGCAGGTTCCCACAAAAATAAAGAGAGATGCTTTTTTTTCAAAGCATAAGCTGGCAAGACCATAGTTAATTTCCATGAGAGTCAAGAGAGCAAAACTCTGGGCCAGTCTTTGAATATTCACATGGGACATTTTATGTCCCAGAGACAGTGCTTAAAAGGCAGGAATCCCATACCTTGAATTCACTTTCCCATGAAAGGCTGCAGAAGTTACTGCAGGAAACAAAAAAGCAATTTACCTTTACCCTAAACAATCCTCCCCCCCCCCCTTTCTCCAATCTCCTCTTTCCCACTCCAGTTCACTACCTGAAAAATTCTAGCACTGGGAGGGAATTTTAACTCTTTATTACTCAAAGTGTAGACCATGGACCATAGCTTTGGCCTCACGTGGGAGCTGGTTAAAAGTGCAGCGTCTTGCCCCCTACCCCAGACATACTGAATCAGAGTCTGCATTTTCATAAGATCCTCAAGGATTCCCCTGCTCCCTGGAGTTTGGGAAACAGGCCTTTAGCTGGCATCCATGTGGTCAGGCCACATAAAGCTATGTTTCTGAATTGTGGAAATGCTGATCAAAGCCCTATTTGTTGTATGTCTTTTATCTCTATTTTGCTGTCGTAAAAAATCTTTAGCACAAAGGAAGGCAATAACACCAAAACCTCCATGTGGAAAATTTAGACTCAGAGAGTTTTAGGACTGCATTATTTATCGTAGGTCTTCTGTTATATTCAGGCCCACTGGAAACCTGCCTGTACATGTAACAGTATTTTTGGCTATTAATTAATGTCATCATCTAGTGAGGATCGTATCATTCTTACTTGTGAGTAACGCAGGACAGTTTTGAAAACCATACTTTACTTTTGTTTTCTTGCAGCAGTGGTTTTATATAGGCCTCTGGGTAAAGCAGATACTGTTGGGCTGACCTAAACTATACCAAGAAAACCAGAGGGTGAAAAAAAATCCAAATAAAATTTAAACACAGGTGTTAGAGATACTTTGGAAAATACCAAAGTTTTGGGGGTTTTTTTGTTTGTTTTTTCATTTTTCTGTTGTTGCTGTTCTTTTGTGTTTTTTTTTTTTTTGCGGTACGCAGGCCTCTCACTGCTGTGGCCTCTCCCATTGCGGAGCACAGGCTCCGGACACGCAGGCTCAGCGGCCATGGCTCACAGGCCCAGCTGCTCCGCGGCATGTGGGATCTTCCCGGACCGGGGCACGAACCCGTGTCCCCTGCATCGGCAGGCGGACTCTCAACCACTGCGCCACCAGGGAAGCCCCTGTTGCTGTTTTTTTAAACTAAGACAAGGATGGGAATTAATAAAATAGTGTCGAGCATGCAAAATATACAGTTAATGTCGAAGTATAATCACATCATGACGTGTAACTATATCATGAAGTCATGGTATTCTGACTCATTTGTAAACATAATTTATTAGCAAATAGATGTTGAATATTAGCCATACGTAAATTATGTTACAAGGGCTCTGGAGGAATATGAAATGAAGACATTTTGCCGTCAAAAGTGTCCTGTGACTAGTGAGGATGAAGGTGTTTATAGCTCATCACTACCCAGAACCCGAGAGAGACAGCCCTACAAGTGATGCAGGGAAAAGGGAGGGATGCAGAAGCAGAAGAGGTGGGTCAGGATCAGCCGATAAAACCTCATCCCTGAAGGTATCACCGAAGGGAGTTGTTAACCAAAAACTCTGCCTACTGTCCTCCAATTGCCTATCTTCCTGAGCCTACTCACTACAAACCCTCCACGATCCATCACCCAGGAAAGGGTGAAGAGCAGAGCCTTCTGGTGGATTAGGGGCAACACCCTTGCACTCAGGGGAAACAGGAGAAGTGAGCTGCAGGATCTGGGCTGCGAGCCCCCTGACAGGCGCATCCTTCACACTGTGGCATAATGTGGCCTGGTATGCTTTGAAGGCCTCGCATGGCGGTCGTCTTGACGTGTCTTTCAGTGGACACTGATTTTTATCACTAATCCATAACAAACTATTCTGCCGACAGAAGGAAAAGGTGGGGAGCCGGGTAGAGGAGTGGGTAGCTGATAACAGTCTGCATTTAGGAAAGGTTTACAGAGATCAATATAAGCATCCTTTGGGGGCTTCCTCTGGCTGCCAGCCTGCTGTGTGGGGACTTTCATGTGTGCACAGAGGGGGACCGAAATCACATGTCATGTTTCTGAGCTCCTAGTTATTAAAGAAAGCTCACACAGATGCAAAACAAACTTGTAATACTCAACCTTTATATCAGTTTGTACACATAGAAGCAATTGTCAAAGCTCCTGGAGCTGTATACCTTAGACCTGTGCATGTCACCTCATATAGATTTTATCTCAATACAAATAAATACATTAATTAAGTAGCTTAGTTGGGTAAGGGAGAGGGGGAAATGGGGGTTTTAGGAGACACGCTTCGCCTGCCATTGATAATTGTTATAACTGAGTGATGGTGAGTCCATGGGGGTCCCTTTGCCAGTATTTCTTTAAAACAAAAAGGCAAGGAAGTGGTTAGCTTAGTCAGAAGACTGGTTTACCTTTACAGGGTCAGGAGGGGACAGGCTCAGAGGTGGGACAGGGGAGCTGGCAGCATCTGTTTCTTGACCTAGAGGGTGGTTCCATGGGTGTTTGTTCTGTGATAACTCACTGAGCTGTGTATCATTTTCTCTGTGTATGTTATGTTTCTCAATAAAGGTTTTTAAACTTCTGTACCATGAAAGACACAATAAAATACACATATAATAATACATGCATATAAATTAACTAAAGGATTATATGTCACAAGCTTTCCTAGGTGCCATTTTGCACATAAATTAGAGCACACAAGAAAGAGATGAACATAAATCACCCCCCACCCCACCCCCCAGCCTTCAGTGCTGTTGATCGTTGCTAAGAGAAAAAAAAGATGTCACCCAGAGGGAGGGGAGAGCATCTTGGGATGTTTCATAGTCTGGGCCCTTCTAATCACACAGTTTGCATCTCCTTCCTTGGAAACAGGAGTCAACAAGCATTTTCTCACATGAGTTTAAGCAAGACCAACATGCCTCAGGGCCTTTGCATCTGCTGTGGACTTGGCTTGAGGCTTGGCTCCCGCTGCAAGTTGGAGAGCTTACTTCCTCACTGGCTTCAAAATGTGACTCAAATCGCACTTTCTCAGCACTAAAATCTAAAATTGCTACCATACCTCTCTTGACGTTTCCTAACTCTTTTCTCTGATTTGATCGTCTTCTTAGCACTTATAAATTAAATGGTATTTGAATCTCTCTCTCTCTCTTCCCCATTGGAATGTCAGCCATACAAGCACAAGGATTTGTGGCGATTTTGTTCACTGCACCTAAAATAGTGCCTGGCACATGATAGGTGCTCATTAACTATTTGCTGAAATAATTGAATCACTGAAAGGAGAGATGTGGGAGTAGAAATTGATGTTACAAAGGCAGTCTTTGGCATAATGAATTCACTGTTTACAAATGCCTTGTGGTTAAAGAATCTATTTTACCTTATTCCATAATACTTTTTACTGCTTATTTTGTAAAGCTATAGGTAGAATACATTTTGAATGTTATGGATTATGGAACCTGACCCGGAATCTTTGTTTGTACCATGGATTTCATTAGAACTCATGTTCTGAATTCCAAACAGCACCATGCGAACCAGCCTTTGAAATATGACAATGTGCCTTAATAGTACCTCGAGTCACTCCCAGGTTGAGCTGTGTATTCCACGGACACTCCCCAGATTTCTCTTACTGCAATCATTACACCAGCTAAAGGACATATTATTCAGCTGATATCCTGCTGTTGTTATGAAGGGAATTGATTCTAATTGCCAGTTTCCTGCATTTTTCTTAAACATTTCGCCTTTGCAAGAAAAAAAAAAAAAAAACACACACGATGAAAATTCCACACGTTACTAGGATTACTTCATAAACAGAACATTCTTGACTTTGGAATTCCCCCCAGACTCTGAACTGAGCTTACCCATACAGAAAACCTGAATTCATTCTGAAATGGGAGGAAAGCAGGGCAAAATGTTATCTTGGAGCTATGACATTTGACTTCCAGTAGACACACAAAATGGACACACATCAAATGTCAGGCAGGCTGATAACGGACAGGAAGTACCTCTGTCAACACAGTGAGCTTGACCTTCGCTGGCAGCAAAACTCTGGATGCAATGCATCTGCTCTAAAACAGTCACCCAGGGAGTGAGCAAAGCCGGGCCTGCAGGCAAGGATGCAGGACCGTGGTGCTCGAGGATCTCAGGACACCCTACAGATAATCAGACTGAAGTTCGGCCAACAGGGAGGGCCCCGTGTATTTATCCATTGTTGGGAGATGAGCAGAGAAGAAAAATAGATGCTGGTTCCAAGTCTTCCCTGGCTCCGTTATCAGGAAAACAGGACAATATAATACAGAAATAAAATACAGAAACTTCCTCTTTGCCATCATTTTGAATCTGTCCTGGCACAGATTTGCACTGACATCAGCTCCCAGCGGGTCCAATATGAAATTTATCTTCATGGAAATGTGACCTTTGGCTGCCAGCAGACTAAAAAATATAGCCAACAATGGGGCAAATAAAGATAAAGACGTTTGTGCAGAACAAATGCTGCATTTCCTACACACAGCTTTATAACTCCCCTGTCCGGGGAATGAAAAGAAAACAAATGGATACAGTTGGCCATCGGGAACCGCTGCTGTGTTATCTGCACACTGTGTTATCTGCACACTGCACACTGCACACTGCACACTGATAAAGTAGATAATCTCCTTGCAGGGATTGGAACAGGATGACTAATTGATATTGCTATGAATAAACAGTGTGTGATACTTGCAAGGCGGGCGGGCAGGGACTGTCGTAAAATGTTCTAGGCAATTCACTAGATTTGTGTGCTGAAGACCTCATTTTGTTTTAACACTCAGGCCTCCTCAACTTTAGGGTTCAGGAAATGATTCTGTGTTCCCACATTATGTGTGTACGTGTGTGTGAATGATTTAAGATTTTTCAAGTGTCAGACGTACTGTTTTGCTTAGCCAATCTTTTTAAACCCAAGTTCGATCTTAATTAAATCACATATGTTTTGAACTCAACATGTATGTGTATTTTACTTTGAGTGTCTTTAGGTTATGGTTTAATAACTTTGGTCTTATTTTGCCCTGGTGCATGTTTTGGTTTTCCCTATTAATGTCTTGCATTTATACAGCTGTTTTCAAAGCAGCTGTGAAATATTTTTAAAATTTCTTCCCAAGGGGAAGAAACTGAGTATAAGCAATACAGAAAAAGAAGAAGAAGAAAAAAAAAGACAAACATTCTTCTATGGGGTTCTGTCAGTGTATTTCAGATATACCAGGAAATCAGCTAAGCTAAGCAAACATAGACATTTTATGTGGCAAGAACAAAGTAATAGCCTTTTTACTTCAACAAATCACTGTCATAATTGTCCTAAAGCAATTTGTTTTGAGGACTAGACTTTGGGAAATCCTCCTTCCCAAAATATCCCCTTTATCTGGCTTTTCCTGATAGCAGAAATTCCACTGTTTGAGAGGCTGCAATAAAGGCACGGGGTACAAATATCTTTGAGAAAGGAGGGGCCCCTGAAATATTTACACTTCTGGGTGAGGTGTTTAATCAAATGTGATAACTAACTGGGATGTGTTTTTCTCCTGAAGGCACTGATTTCCAAGAGGGAAGGGTGTCAAGATAGTGGTGGGAAGTTCTGACAGTGAGGGTAGGAAGGTGTTAAAGACAAGAGTCAACATCCTCTTACCATGCTGAGGGGTGTCTGTTTTAGTCCACGGGTCTGTGCAGTTAAACATCTGCCTGAGAGTCTCAGAATAGAAGTTGGACATAAAACATCGTAGGATATGGCAGCTTTTCCCAACTACCTGAGCTTCCTCTTCACCCCAGAATTTCCGATGGAATTGTTCTGGGCATATGAGCAAGACAGAGGCAGAAGAAAGTTTGAGAATCACTGTACCAGCTTATTCATTTGTCTGTTGTTAAAATAATTTGAGCCCCAATAGAACATTGCTCCCCAGGAGTTGGCAAAGTACTCCCCAGCTCTGCATATCTAAGTGGAAAGAAAGGGGTACATAGGGGTCATTTTTAGGGCTGGCCTCTCTCTCTTCCATGTGTTGCTGACTAGGGTTCTTGGCCTCCTTAAGCAATAGAAATTGATAAGAGGCCAGACAAGAAATTCAGGCAAGGCTTTATTGAGGCCCCTGATGCAGCAGAGGGAGAGTGAGAATAAAAACAATTCCCTTGCTCACTCCCCAAAGGGGAGTGAGCTTGTTCCTTATATGGAGTGAGAGTAGGGGCGGGTCCAGGGGTGGGCCAGAGGGGTGGCTTAGGTGATTTGCACACTCCTTATGTGGTGCTGTGTGCAGGGGGCATGCGCAGTACCCTGCTTTTGCTCCTGACACCTCAGAAGTGGCAGTTGCGCTTTTTGCATCTTGTTGCCCATAATTTGCCCCAACTGCACATGCACGCAGTTATTTTTAGTCACATAGTTTCTTTGTGTTCTGTTGCTCAAGGAGACGTTTGTCCAGGTACAAGCACTGCAGCCAAAGGGCCTGGGTCCCAGGTCCCAGCTGGTCTCCCATGGGCAACTCCCCCCTCTTTCCGGTCCACCTGTCCCCTTCTCCCACCACATATGCGCTATCATATGGCCAAGAAGGCAGAGAAGGGCAATGCTGCAGTTGTGTAGAGTAGGGAACGGGGTTGTCTGCCTTGAGTGTCTAGGAATCTATCTGTAGGGGGAGATATCCAGACACCTCAGAATTTCAGCCAATCACACGTTACCGTCACAATTGTACTGTCTCTGAACCACATGTCTAATCACTTACATATTTTGAACTTCCTTTCTTTCAGTTCTTTGACTCAAATAAAAACTAAGCTCACCTCACACTCACTTCTTCCTTCAAAACATTTACCACAGTTTTTAATTCTGTTAATTTGTGTGCCTGGCCTACTGGACATGATCAAGGAATAATTGCTGAATTTTACTTGTTCAGTGTTATCAAAGACTAATTATTCTGTTTTGTTTTTCAAAAATTTAAAACATGGTTTATCTGCAAGTATAGAATGAATATGAATCAAAGATTTCAACTCCATTATGAGGGGACCTGGACTATGGAAAACCAGTTCCAAAGAGGAATAGAAAATCAGAGGTTATTCCAGGCATTTGAAAAAGATGGACTAAAATGTCCAGGTTAGATAAAAAGCTGGTTGGGCTTCCGTGGTGGCGCAGTGGTTGAGAGTCCGCTTGCCGATGCAGGGGACACGGGTTCGTGCCCCGGTCCGGGAAGATCCCACATGCCACGGAGCGGCTGGGCCCGTGAGCCATGGCCGTTGAGCCTGTGTGTCCGGAGCCTGTGCTCCGCAAAAAAAAAAAAAAAAAAAAAGCTGGTCAACATCTCACGGGGGCAACCAGACAGTCACCTTAATGTTCCATGTAGTGTAGTGACTCCAAGTAGTGTAGTGGTTATATCACATCTGCTTTACACACAGAAGGTCCTGGGTTCCATTCCTAATGGAACCACAAGACTGCTTATGTTTCTGTTCAAACGGTCACCTTAAGAGTTTTTTTTTTCTACCAAACAGAACACTCTTACATCTTCTACTGGATGAAAATCAACATCTTCTCCACTAGATGGTGACTCAAATGAGAGGAAAGATCACGTCTTTTATTTTACTCAAATTAATTAATTTTACAAAGAAACTTTTCGCCTTATCTATACATGGGAACCAGGATTACTTTCCATAAATCCAAGGTAACACCCCAAAGTTGGCACAAGAGGACAGTGTTTTCTTCAATGTTGGTAAAGTCTTCATTTCACTAGGCCCAGCTTTGCAGAGAAGGCACAGAAAGCCTCCCTAGTGGAGGGGCACACTTCCTGGCCTTCAGGTTCATGCCTTTGAAAATGTTTGCTTTCTGGAACACTGGCTAAGCCAAGGTCCTTTTCCCAGTTGGACCACTACACTCTTATTAAGCCTAGGTTTTAGGTTTGCTTGAAGAGGTCTCTTCTGACAGACCACATAAAACCATTACAATGAATACTGTTGTCTGCCAAAGGCTCTCAATCTGGAGCCTGCTCTCTCTTGGTTAAAAAGGGAGATTAGCAAGCATTAGAGAGGTGTCGAAGACACCCTAGCACCACACTGAGACTTTTGTCATGACATTGGCAGGGTGACCTACCAGGAATGAAATGTGGGTAACCATCTCAGTAAATGACTCTAATTTTTTTTAACAGCACATCTCCTCCACATATTGGGAAACACAGGGCTAGAGATGATGGCTAACAACCTCTCATGCTCTAACATTCTTGCTTTTCTTATTTAGGAATAGCATCAAGAAATGAAAGACTTTAGTGAGCTTCTAATCCAAGATTTCGGAGAAAAGGTTCAGATACACAACACAGGATTCGTGACTCCTAACTACAGTCCCGTGCTCCTGCCAATCTGGCTGTGGCACACATTGAGTTCTATTTCTAAGTTGATGGGTCTAGTCAGAGCGAGACTGTATATGGTAATAGGACTGGATGACTTCTGAGAATTCGGGGAGGAATCCCTGTAGGCAGCATTGAAATAGCCATGGTAAGAGGAAACATGGGCTCTGGTGCCAGAGCTGCCAGGATTTTGCTCTCCACCTCTACTCCTTACTATCTGCGTAATCTTGGGTACATTTTTTAACCTCTTTGAACTTCAGTCTCTTTATCTATAAAATGGGGATAGTATTCAGGTTTCTCTCATTGAGTTGCTGTGTAGATTAAATGAGTAAACGGAAGGCATTCAGCAGAGTACCTGGTCCATGGTCAGTGCTGCATAAATGCAAGGTGCTGTTGAAACTGGCCTGCCCACCTCTCACAGGATTCCATTTCTCCTTCCATCCTCACCCCACAGCTATTCCTCTCGGTTTTAGAAAATAGCATTTCTACAGTACACAAGATCGTATTCTTCTCCACATGCTGGCCGAGGAGCCTGGCAGACTGAAAATCTCCAGCTTGCTTGCAGAACAAAATCCAAACGGACTGTGTTTTTATAACGGGAAAGATCAGTAGTGAAGTGGAGAACCCCAACCAGTGTTTGTTCCTGCAGGACGAAATGATGGCAAATGAGCGAGAATTTGGGAGCATAGCAAACATGGAGAAACTGGCTGAAAGCAGGGCAGGGTAGTGAAAGAGATGTAAAGATGGACAGAGAGATTTTAACTGAATCAAAAAATAAAGGAAATTTAAAAGCTGTCCTTGAATTAAAAAAAAACAACAAACTTTGGGGATCACTAATGCATGACTGTTAGACACCCTTACTAGGAAAACACCAAGACACCCTTAGTAGGAAACACCAGTTGGGCAAATGTTCTGAATGGTCTCAATCCTCATAGCAGCATTAGATAATTTGGACAGTCATGATGGAATCTTCTGATTTTCATGTCTGATTTTTAAGTAGTGAATTCAGACAGATCTTCTGATAGAAACAGAGGGGCTTTCTCCGTTTCCAAAATTTCTTTCGAAGAACATTTAGAGTCTGATTGTTATGTGCAAAGTCCTATGGTAGAAGCTTCCCTCAAGGAGTTTCTGATGGAATGAGTGAAAAGCAGAACACACGAACAAATAATAGAAATCTGAAGCACTGTGACAGAGCCAAGAAATGGCGCTGTGGTCCATTTGTTACCAGACTATGGCTGTGGAGAAAGGGAAGTGGCCAGATCACAGTAAGAAAAATGCTGACACTTTGTGGGCTGGTCAGATGCCACTTTGTTCAGTTCTGGTTGTGCTGTTTTAAGAGGGACACTCAGGGAATATAAGATGATGGTCCCTGGTGATACTTTGCCAGGGAAAAGATGATGAAGGGATCCCTGAAATCATCAGGTGGGCAAATCAGCAGAGTACCATGGGAAACATCATGAGGAAGAAGTCAGTTCTTTCTCTAGTATTTTTCTAGGTTGACCAGATGGAAATAATGAGGAAGCAGCTTCAAGCACATGATGAGAATGTAATAAGTCATGTGTGTTACTGAGAGCAGAATAGGCTATATTTGGAGGTAGTGAGCTCCTGACCACTGAAGGCATTCAAGTAATTTTTGGATAATAAATATAATGACTGCTAACCAAGTGATCCCTACACGGGGAGCCCTTGAGTTTTTTCCCTACTCTAATATATTTTATGAACAGTAGAAAAATTAAAACAGAATTAAAATAGATATTTTTTTTATTTTTTGAAAATGTTAAGAGCACATCTCTTTTACAAAATGAAGCACACAGATGTCATTTTATCCACCATCAGCCTAACAGATTTAGATCCCAATTCTAGCCCAGCTCCTTACTAGATAGGGTGTCCTTTCATACAAGTGTTTCCTCAACCCCTCTAAATTTAAATTACAGCCCCCTTGGTAGATTCCCTCATAGCAACCCTTTCCCCTTCACAGCATTATCACAACTTGCAATCATCTCTCTGCCATATACTGAAAGCTCCAAAAGGACATGAAACACTCTGAATTGGTCGCCCCAGATAACCCACCACCCAGTGTCGGTGAAAATGAGTGGTTTGCATATAGTTGTTGAAATGAATTTAAAAATGTAAATTCCTGCTCTTTGGTTCCAAGTTTTTCTACATAGTGGAGATAAAAATGCCTGCCCTCAGAGTTTTATTTTTTAAAGATTAAGTGTGTGTGTGTACATACAATCAGCATACATAGGATATGATAATATGTATAAATGTGTGTGGTATATGTTCACATATATGATATCTGAGTTTCAAATCCTGTGTGGTGTGGCACATAGAAGGTGCCCAATAACATGAAAAGTTAGCATTGGTTTATTATTATGGCTTCTCAATACTGAGTGTGTAGTCTGTGTTAGAGAACTGTGGATGCCCAGAAGTGGAGAAGTGAACTCTAGCTCTGAGATTCGAGGCTCTATACATCCAGAAGAAAACATGCAGAAAAAGGTAATACTACCAGATGCACGGATTCATTTATTCACTCAACAGTGTGTTAGGTGAGGAGGAGGATGCAAAGGTGGATTCTACTTGGAACCTAAGACCTTTACTTAACATAGTGAAGGGTTGGTATAAAAGATGGACACGGACGCATAACTACAAGACAGTGAGATGAGAACAAGAAGAGAGCAAAGTAGAGTGAAGACTAACCACAGAGATGTTTGAATCTGTCAAGTGATACTTGAATAGAAACTCAGATCGGAGATTTACAGGAGTCAGGGCTGAAATTCAGAGCCAATTTCTACCATATCTACCTGTCCATACCAGTTAGTAACAGGCATTGTTCCACTCACCCCAGTGTTCCGTACCTACCCACCCAGTCCCTTGTGTGGAGCTGCCCCAGAAACCAGCTGGTAAAGGCTTCCTCCCTGGAGCTGCAGGGCTCCTTCAGGACCAAGCTGATCTTTTCCTGAGCATGATCTCTTATTGAATATTTGACAATCACCCTTCCCAGGAGGATCTGGGAGTGTGGAGGAGGAGGAGGGAAAGCTTGAGGAAGAAAGGAACATCATAAAAAGGCAAAGACCACGTGGTCTGAAATCACTGAAGTCCAAGGTGAGAGGGCAAAGCAGAAACCAGTGTGTGGGCCTAGGTGAGTGGATCTTGAAGGGCAAAATATTATGCAAGCGGGGCCCTGGCATTTTGATGCCGACATTGAAATCTACCACTTTCCAGCTTTGTAGACAAGGGCAAATCATTTGACCACACTAAGCCTCAATTCTTCATCTATATAATAGGAATAACGATGGCACCTTACCTCTGTGTAGTTGTGAATATTACTATGATCCATGACAAGTGATAAGTAAAGAATCTGGCACAGAGAAAGCGATCACTACTGTTATTGTTGAGTGGCTCTGTGCTTATTGCTCTGCGTGCACCGTATTATCATTCAACCCTCGACATCCCTAAGCATGATTGAAAAAGATGGTAGCCTCTGGGTAACAGAACACATGAAAGAGTCCACTGTTAGGATGGATGGTTTCTGAGCCCGAGTTTGTGCTGCAGTTATTAGGTCCACTATCACTCTGAGAATTGTGAGTGGATAGCTGGCTGACACATCTTTGGTGCTATGGGAACACAGACCTTTTCGATGTTCCTGCTTGATAATTTCACAGGCAATGTTGTATGTAATAAGAATTGCATGACCCTGAACCCAACCAGAGCACTCTTAGCAAGAGAGAGGCACGACAGCCAGCAAGGCAGCAACAGAGCTCGAGATGTGTGTAAACAGGGGAAAAAAAGGAGAATTAGCCTTTAAACAGTAGCTATGAATATGCCATGGTAGCCATAAAGGCTGTTTCTAAGCCATGCTCTCCATATTACAGTTTGGACTTTGTTTCCTTCCTTCGATGGAAAGATGTTAAAAGGTTAATTTCAAAATGAAAAGAGAAGAAGATCATGTCCCAGGATACTGGGCACATGGGGGACTTCCTTAAAGATAGAGAGAAGAGAGGGGCTTAGGGAGGCCATGTTTCCTAGAAATCTGCTCTTTTAAAACTCACCTCCTTAGCTAGCTGCCTCACGTAACTTCTCACATGCATCACATTAAACCTCAGATTTGAGAAAGACGATCTCCTTTAAAACCCAGTGACTAATTTATTTCATTCCCTAGATTGCTATCTGTCTCAGCCAGTCAGATTAAATATTGATGGAGATGGTGATTTCTAGTCAGAACGTGCAGCCCCGTGGTAACATCCAAAGAGAACGAACCTTCTAGGTGCACCTGCATTTGGAGATAGCTGGCTCCAAGGCTTCCATCTTTATTGGGATCCAGTTAATCTAAACTACAGTCAAATCCCAGCCCTCCATCAATCCTAGCCTCTTTACTCCTGGGAGACAGATTTGATTTAACTTTCAAGGAAACCCACATTGGCTTTCTTCCCTGTTTATTTATTTATTTTTTCTATTCTCTTCCACAATACTGGTTAGGAGTAATGACTTACTTTTTACACCCCATATTGGAAGAAAGGTGTCCTTGGCTGCACCCACAGTCAGCAATGGGAGGAAGAGTCAGTGGTAGCTCAGCGGGCAGTGCATGGAGAGACTTTGAAATCCCGGGCATGGTCAGGATGTAAGTGTTGGTCTTTATTCAAGAATTTATTTCACCTCTCAGGGATCCTTGTTTAAGGTCGCTCCTCTCTCTCTGCCCTGCTCTGGAAATCTAAGATACTCACCTTCCTCCTGGATCCTGAGTTTTCTACCTCGGGTAGAATTCCCAGGTCACTCACCAAATAGTGGGCCCATTTTTTTTTCTCATCCATCATCCTTACCATTCTGACACACACCCAGACATTCCCACAATGTCCCCAATAAGACCCACCCTTCAGCAGTTACTTAGAAAGGATCTGAGTCTCTCATTCTGTGAAGAGTGTCTGCAGCCACAGTCTGACAGGGATTTGCATTTTAAAAGAAACAATACTCAAAAGTATGTGACATTCAAGACCTACAGAAGAGGCTGTTATGGAAGAAATTTTGTATGTGGAAAGGACTGACTGGTAAGTATTGATCAGAAAGGAAATTTAGAGTAGGCACTCATTGTGTTGGATCAAAGAAAAGGTATCATATTTCTTTGGTAGGGGTTAAAAAAAACCTGAAGTTAGTAAATTCAGAAGAAACTGTCAGTCAGACTTTGTGGAGAGAAAGTGCACTCACTACAGAAGGGAAGAGAAACAGGATAGTGGAAGACATTGCATTTGTTTACCCACAATTCAAAAGGGAACCCAGAACGTAGTATGAATCTGAGCAAACACAGTGGACTGTCCGAGACAAGAGTGAACGATACACTTTCACTGAGTATAGGGTCTGAGAAGGAGAAGTTCACATGCAGAGGAAGGAATGTCACATGCAGCCATCAGAGGTGGGGCTGGGGACTCAGAGGCCAACAGCTCTCCACACACAATTCTCTTCTCCCATCACCTCCTTTCCACTGTTGGAGGCTCCTCAAGTCCCTCATCTAGCTGAGTGGTCCCTGAGGTGGGGAACAGGGTCTCAGAGCCATTTCCTTTGAAATTCTACACATGCTGGTTTGGCTTCTAACTGCCCGATATCTGAACACCTTCATGGTTTTGCCACTGAACAGCTGTATGACCACCTGAGTCATTTGATCTATTTGGACCTCATCTATAGATGAGGGTATTGGACTAATGTAATGAAGGAACCCAGGATTCCTTCCATCTAGGATATATGTTATGTTTGACAAACAGATTCTGCTGTTTGGAAAAGAAAAATACCTGAAAACCACAGATCTTGAGTATCCATGACAAACCCTTACGTGGTCCAAGTTGTTCCACAGTTTTGACTGAAATTAACCTTGGTCACATGACTTCTGGGTCATTGGTGATCCCTTTACTGTAATAATCAGGCTGAGCCATATCCTTTGGTATATTGTTGGTAAGATAGCAGCAGGAGGAGCAAGCCCGGGGATGATCGAGGACCAGAAACTGAGGTCAACGGTGAGAAAGGATTTTTCTTGATTTTATAAGCTTGTAGGGGAAGGAAGAGGCTTCAGGTCATGCTAACAAGCAATAATCCTAACTGGTAGCCTTTTTCTATAGCACTTCAATGTGTCAGACACCTTTCTAAGCATCAGACCTAGAAGGAACTCATTTAACTTTCACAGCAACCCTATAAAATAGGTATTATAATTACAGATTTTATAGATAAGGAAACTGGGACACAGACTATTTAAGTATTGCCCACGATTGAGTGTGCTCTAGGTGCAAATTGCCCACTATTGCCCACGATTATGCAGCTATTAAGAGAAGAGCCTAGGATTTGAAACCAAGAACTCATGTCTTGATTCAATGGGCATGAGACAGCAAGGGAATCATTCACTTCTAAATCTCACGGTGAATATAGAATGAGGCCAGAGAAATTTCTCCTGGATGTCAGTTCCCTTAAGGTCAGCCTATTGAGCCTTCAGACTAAGTTCCCCAAAGACATTGGAGACAATCTGGCTTTCTAATTAATCTAAGAGTTGGCTTTAGTGGGAAATTAATGAAAATGATTCTGGTAATTTCCATTTAACTTTTTCTGAACTTGTAAGTATCTTGACATGGGAAGTGTTCATAGAGAAAACTACTTTACAAATCAGTAATACAGCATATTTATTAATGCTTTTAACCTTTACAAGAACCATCCTTTGAAGGGTTCCCTTTGGACAGAGATGAAGACTGAGTGACTGAGTGCAGTAATGTTACTTATTCAAGCTCCAGAGTAAATGATGTCAGAGAAGGATCAAAACTCCTATTTCCTGAGTTCAGACCAAGGATTTTCCAATGAGACCACGTGGACCCCATATTTCAATCTGTTTTGGTCTCTGTTTTTCTCTCTCCCCAACTTGTATCTTAGCATCTATGTAAATCAGGATCGCCAAAGGAGTTCAAGTGAAGAGTACTTGAGTGAAGTGACAGCCCACAGAGATGGACATAGGATTAAAGAACTGTGTGCTATAGATGCCCTTCCTAATGCCTCCCATGCATCTCCTCATCTCCTCTCAATCTCCCTGTTGCTATCTTGACTCAAAACTTCACCCCTAGATTAATTCACCCCTAGATTGCTGCCTCTGGTTTCTCTGCCTCTATACTTCTCCTTTCCTCAATCTATGTCCTTGCTACTTGCAATTCTATCTTTCCAAGGCTTTGTTTAAAACTCCAAGCATTTGATCATAATCTTCATGGGTTTCTATTGTCCTGAGGGTTACTCCATTGTCCTTGGTATGTGTAAAGGCACTTGGAGTTCATAAACAAGGCAAATTTCTGCCTCTACCTCTCTGTATGCCAAACAGTCTTCATAGATTCTTTAACAGCTGTTAGTCTCATCAACGTTCTGAGGAACAGTACACATTTTAGAGAAGTCAGTACAGTGTTACTATTAAGGACATAAGCTTTGGAATGTGATAACATGGGCTTGGCTCCCAGCTCTGCTTCCACTAGCTTGGGACAGCTGGAGGGTTGGCTGGAGGATGCATGATCTAGGATGATCTCACTTAGATGTCTGGAAGTTGACAGGTGATTGGCCAAGGACTGGCTGGCTCTCAGCTGGTCCTCCTTGGATCTCTGCCATGTAGCCTCCCATCTTCCAGCAAGGCAGCTTGGACTCATTCATATGGCAGTCCTAGGATCGCAAGTGTAGCTGGAAAGCAAGCCCAAATGTGAAGTGTGTTTCAATTCTCTGCCTGCATCACATTTACTAATGTCCCTGGACCAAAACAAGTCACACGGTGGAGCCAAGATTTAAGGGATGATGAAATAGACTCTAACTCTTAATGGACAGGGAGGAATCTTGAGCAACGTACCATACATTTTAAGTTTCAGTCTCCTTATATGAATAATGGAGATGCTAGTGTTCATTTCTGAATCATAAATTTGTAGGAAGGATTAAACAATATGAGCTATATCAAGTGCTCAGTACAGTATTTGCACCTAGAGCACACTCAATAGATATTCTTCACTGTTTAAGTTCAAATATGAATTATGTAGTAGCTATTGAAATGTAGAGAACATTCTTTGACCTTTCAGGGAATCTAAGTTGTCATTGAATTCTTGCTGTACAGTTTTAGTTCATGTGGCTTTTTTCTTTAATCTACTGGGTTTATTGCAGAATATTGATGATACTTGATTTCCAGGGGGCGGGGGGGGGGCAGCTTTAAAGAGCCTGGGAGCAGAAAGAAGTCTTTACATATGTAGACATTAAAATGGACCACAGTAAGTTAAAAAAGAAAAAAAAACACTATCTCTGGATTATAGTGATGAAAAGTACTTCAGAATGTCCTTTGGATTTATTAATTTTGATCTAGATTAATTATCTGAATAGGGTTTCTGGTTGAACTCACAAAGCTCAGATTTTCATTTAAGTCAATTTATCAGAGTTGTGGGTGGCCACATCTGGTTGTGTTCTGAATGGTGTAGAAGATATCAACCAATTGGTCTTGTTTTAGAATGCAAACTTGTCTGCAATTATTCTCTCTGTATTCACTCTTTCAATGTGATTTTACAATTCAGCTTATCAAGAGAGGCAGAGTCCATTTCCCCACTCCTTGAGTCTGAGCTGGCCTTGTGACTTGCTTTGGCCAATAGAATGCAATGGAACACATGATGTGTGAGTTCTGAGCCCAGACCCCACTATTGTTCTTCCACTATTGCTGCAGCTTCCATGTGAACAAACCCTGTTTCACTTGCTGGAGGATAAGAGTCATGTGGAGGAGAAACAAGGCTTACCACCCAGTAGTCAGCCAGGCCCTGGCAAGTGGCCTGCCGGCCACAAGACACATGAATGAGGCCATCCCAGAGCAGTCAAACCAACAGTTCAATACATACACATGAGGGAACACAGCCAACATCAGCCTAGACTGCTGAGACTGGAAGAATTGCCCAGGCAACTAAGTTTTGACGTGATTTCTTATACAACAGAACCTAAATGACATAGAACTGATGGCTGTAACCCTCTGCATCCTCTTAGGCAGGCTTCAAATGTAACCTGACACCTCATGAGATCCAGATAGTCTAACCCAAACAGTCTAACTCTGTTTGTTGCATCCCATGTGGCTTGATAGATGGGAATTAAAATCTTTGTTAGAAAAGTCTGCCATTTTTCTGTCACAAGCATGAGAGAGGGAGTTTCTACCCATTGTCCTCCTTTCCCACATATAACATATCCATGTGTTCAATACATAGATGCTTCCCATCTGTGAACGTACCATGAAATGTGTCACTGTGGCCAATGTGGCAGAAAGAAAATGGCATAATTTTCAGAATCAGACCACTTTAGGCTTTACCTGGGCTCTGATATTATTAGTTGTGTGATCTGAGAAAACTATTCAACTACTCCAAGCCTCACTTTTTTCAACTGCAAAATAGGAATTATATATACATATATATATATATTTCAAATTCAACTGCAACTTGGGGTTACTACGTGAAACAGTAGTATTTGTGTGGTGGTATAAAGTTAATCTCGAGTTTTTTTACACTCCTCCCTTTGAGAAGTGTAGTCTATATCCCTTTCCCTCGATTCTGTCCAAGGTCTGTGACTGCTTTGACCAACAGAATACATTGGGAGTGAAGCTGTACCAGTTTTCAGGCCCAGATGTCAAGAGACTAGCAATTTCCACTTCCTGTCCATTGGCTTTCACTTCCTGTCTGTTGGAACTCTCACTTTCAGAGCCCTGAGCTACTAAGTAAGGGGTCTGACTGCCCTGATGCAGATAACACCTGTAGAGGCCGAGAGACAACACAGAAAGGCAGAGGGGCCAGTCCAGATCAGTCTTGGAGACATTCCCTGCCATGCGTGGGGGTGAAGCCACCCTGGACCCTCCAGAGCAGCCCAGCCACCTGCTAAATACCAAAAGTGACCCCAGGCAACATCACATGGAGCAGGAAAATTAGCCCAAGGAACCCTGCTTGAATGCTTGACTACGGAGTCATCAGATCTAATAAGATGGTTATTGTTTTGAACCACTCAGCTTTGAAGTAGTTAAGAACAATTTGCACATGGCAGGCACTCAGGACACAGGGTGACAGGACTGAGGGGATCCCTTGGGTGCGAGACTTTCAGTCTTTAAACCAGGAATGTCTCTCTTAATACATACTGGAGATTATCATTGTTATGTTGTATTAAAGCAAAAACTAACAATGTTGTGGTGATTTCATTTCTAGCAAAACTACCCTAAGGCCACCAAGGAATTTCCTACCCTCACAGGAGGAGAAAAACATTTCTGGATGGAAACATTGCATGAGGCTGTGTTTTATAGGAGACAATCTACTGAAAATCAGTTCAAGTTGATTTTTCTTATCTATGAGGCATCATTTTTTTTTTTAAAATAGGCTTTCTTTAGAACCCTCATACATGAAGAAAACAGCAATGTGAGCCCACCAATCTTAAGCTCCAACAAAAAGCGTTTGTTTACTGAACTTTTAAAATAATTTTAATTATCAGAGCAGTTGATAGATACAGCCCATATCTTGTTAAAATTAGTATCTTTTGTGATTGTTATTTGGGAAAGACTTTAAAAATGTATATAACTACTACCTTGATTTTTTCCCCTAAATATAAATTGTAAACATATCCATATCACAAAATAAAATTGCACTTTTTCCTAATGGCAAAAATAATAATCTGTGTTGAAAATTTAGAAAATATAGACATGAACAACAATGTGAAAGCATTTTTGATAGAATAAAGGCATTTCTTCTCTAATCGCTCATTGGTTATAACCAAAAAATCAAAAAAGAAAAGGAACATATGAAGAAAGGTATCTGCATTGCCAATGATATCAGGAGTTCTTAAGAGCCCGAAATGAAGAAAAATGAAAACACACAAAAAAACAAAACTTTGTTTTCACTTATATGTGGAACCTAAAAAGTGAAACAAACAAACAAATATAACAAAACAGAAACAGACTCACAGATGCAAGAGAACAATCTAGTGGTTGCCCAAAGGGCAAGGGGTGGGTGGAGGTTGAAATAGATAAAAGGAACTAAGAGGTACAAACTAGCAGTTGTAAAATAAGTAAGTCAAAGGGATGTAATGTACAGCACAGGAAATATAGTCAATGGTGTTATAATAACTTTGTATGGTTCATAATTATAAAAATACAGAATCACTAAGCTGTACACCTAAAACTAGTATAATATTGTAAGTTAACTATACTTAAATTAAAAAAAAAATCAGCCAGTAGAATGATACTTGGGCAAAATCTAGGGAGGATAAAAGACACCAGTAGGTGCCCCTCCTGTACAGCCCCACAAGTCTAGATTTCTATAGAAGCAAGTGAGAGGCTCCTGAATTACATATGGGTGCCTCTGGACTAAAAGATGGAAGGCCAAGGTTCTCTGTGGTCCATCTGCAGAGGGCCTCCTGGATACTTGGCTCCACCTTGTCCAACAGCAGTGGGAGCAGTGGCTGAAGGTGAAAGCCTTCTTCACAGCAGAATTACTGGGTGAAAGTATACAAATTTTTTTTAACGCTTTTGGTTCCTACTGTCAAATTGTTTCCCAGGTGGTCTGCAGCAATATTATTTCCATTTGTCATATTTTATGAATTGCTGTTAGTATTATCTTTCTTTAAATTTGCTGATTAGGGTAAACAAATATGACATTGTTCATTTTATTTACTTTTTTTTAAATTAGTAATGAAGTTAATTAATTCTCCACATTTATTAGACATTTATATAATTTTTTGCCTTTTTGATTGACCTATTTATAACCTGTACTTATTTTTGTTTTAGGTGTCTTAGTTATGCTCTTTATTTTACTTATTTTTTAAGTTTTTTAATTATTTAATTAATTTATTTATTTTGGTCTGCATTGGGTCTTCGTTGCTGCGTGCAGGCTTTCTCTAGTTGCGGTGGGCGGGGGCTACTCTTCATGGCGGTGCGCGGGCTTCTCATTGCGATGGCTCCTCTTGTTGTGGAGCACGGGCTCTAGCCATGCGGGCTTCAGTAGTTGTGGCATGCGGGCTCAGTATTTGTGGCTCGTGGGCTCTAGAGAGCAGGTTCAGTAGTCGTGGCGCACGGGGCTTAGTTGCTCCGCGGCATGTGGGATCTTCCCGGACCAGGGCTCGAACCTGTGTCCCCTCCATTGGCAGGCGGATTCTTAACCACTGCGCCACCAGGGAAGCCCTACGCTTCTTATTTTTATTCATATGCTATCTATTAAAAGTTATTCCCAGGCTTTTGTTCACAATCGTTTTATTTATTTATAGGTATACACCCTGAATGCTCATTCTTTTGAGTGACTGGAGAATTTGGCAGAACAGCGAACTGGCATGACTTCCAGAAAATTAAGAGATCCTGCAGGCTAGCCTTCAGCGCCAATGTGCAACAGGTGTTTCTTGATGTCAAAACGAAAACCTCCTTTGGAGTTACTATTTTCCTATTCAATCCTATTATTTCAAATTGCATGTTCCTGACCTGTGCAATTATAGAGACAGTGTCTTTTTTAGCTATTACTTTGGGAAAGTTTTTCACACTGTGTCAGAAAGCCCTGCGATGCCGCGATGCGCGTGCACCTCGTGTTACCGCACTGACCTTGCGCTTGTGCTTGGTCTAACCACCATCTCTCCTTTTATGGATGCTTAATCTCAAGGCCACAACGGAGAGTGTGGGACTTTGGGACTGAGGAGCCCCTCTGCGGTTGGATTGGTTGGAAGGGGTCTGTGAGACGCAACCTGGTGTCTGGCTTTATCTCCCCTGGAGGTCAGGGCCGCGCATAAATATCACCCAGGTTCCCAAGCATCAGTCTGCCCAGCCAGCCCGACCCTGGGGGAGTCTGGTGAAACTGAACCGGCCTGCGGCTACTAGAGAACTGCCTGCTTTCCCACCTGAATTCCCCACCCTCAGCTGGTAGGGCTTTGGGGTGGGTGTGTATTTCAGTTTGTCAAAAAGAGATCAGTTCCTGTGCTGAAAGGCAAGCCTGGGGCAGTGTTTGACAGAGTCCGGACCCTGGGAGGGACAATTACCACGTAAGTGGTTCTCACGCTGGGTCTGGCGTTGGGTGCCAGCTCGCACATTAACTCCTTTGACGGTATTTTCGCCAGTTTACTCAACGTTCTCAAGGGATGGCTTTGTCGATTGTTCCTCTGGCTGCTGTTTTGACAGTCGATAGCCTCTTGATGCCAGCTTAGGCTGTCTACTAAAAAAGAGGCCAATGTGAAATTTTAAACCCAACAACTGCTGGTCGTGGTATGGGGTGGCTCCAGCTCTGTTCTCTCCCTCTTTCCCCCTCTCCCCAATGGTAATGGGCTTTTAATCAAATGCACGTCTTTCCTCATTCTCCCAGGCTTTGGGGAAGGGGGATCATGCATTAGCGTGGGTGGATCAGAATCAGGGGAGTGTTGAAACTTCCAGCGGAAACTGACAGGGGATGATGCTAAGAAAGGGTGTAAGCAGATACAGTTTATGTGTCAAGGAGATTCCAGAAAAATGCCTATGTCTGGAATATTTTCCGGGTCAATTTCCAATGAGCAGTGGTGACAGACTGGTCAAGAATAAGGCTCTGACCTAAACGACAAGGCTTCCGGGAGTGGGGATTTATGAATAGACTGTGCTATTAGCCACGTTAGTAGAACACACAAACGTCACAGTTCCATGCTATTTCTAAACAGTTGCAAAAGAAAGGAACAGAAATAGAAATCACTTTTGTCTCTAAATCCCCTCCTCAGGTGTGTATCTTAGCATTCCAGCATAGCACGTTCCTGGCATCTCTCCAGTGCCCACCTACCAAGGTGTAAGTAGGAGTCAGATGCTCTTTTTGAGAACAAACCTATGGTCTGAAACTAGCTACCTTGTTAGTGCCATGATCCTTCTAGATTGCTCATGGTTGCAAGTTCTCAGTCCAATTTAAAATCCCAACCTATTCAATCTATTTCCATTTTAGCTTCCACACTAAGCACCATTTTGAATTCTATCAACTGAAACCAACTGAAGAAATAAGATGTTTGATTTTTTTTCATTGACTCCTTATCCCAAATTAAAGTGCAAAAAGTGGAATAAGTTTTACTAAAAAATGTTTTTGCTGTTTCAAAAATCAAATGGGGGTGGTTGTCCATGTCTTTATTAAATAAAACAATTTCTTAAAAGATTTCTAACTTGGTTCTATAGAGCTGTTTAGAAAGTTAATACAAATTAACATGGACATTTTCGTATATGATTATCAAATATTTCAGGGCTTATCATAGTCTTCTATTTCAATTAATAGAGTAGTAATTTATACCTAATTTTTGTTAGCTCAGGGATCCCAAGGTCTTAATTTATGTTTTTGATAAATACAAAAGCAACAGAAAAATGGGAGTGAGGGGGTGACTCATTCCAGAAATTAAAATGGCCCTATTAATCGGTCTCCTTAATTGCCCTGACCACACCCTCTCTTTTGGGGGGGAGGGATAAGAAGAATACCCCACAAACTGGAGATTAAGTTATAGTCATCTGATATTAAAGGGGAAGAACATTTTAAAAATGCATTTGCTGATCACTGCCACTTGCTTTGCAGAACCTAATACATCCCTCCCTGATAACATCAGAGGAATTAAGGCCCTCTTTATGTAGCAAATGCTTTTCACAGTTCAATAACCATTCCTGTTGCTGCTATAATATTTCACCCGCATTTCCCCATGCTCAGAGCAGGCTTCAGAACTGGAGCTGTTTCATTTCTTTTGAGAGCATCTTCACCTCTCTTGGCTACCTTTGACCACCCCTCTCCAAATATTTGCAGGTCATAATCATTATATTACTCAGCAACGTAGAAAAATAATTTCTCTGCTTTGGAGTCTAGTCTCTAAGACATGGAGAATACAAACGCCCGGCCCTGGCATTATCACTCGTCTCCCCTGGCTGTCTAAAGAACCAACCAAGAGCAGTGAGTGAATGGCTTGACACATGAACCAGAAACAAACAGCAAAAGACAGGAATCAAGGGCTCTAATGTGTCTGCACTAGAAACCATTGTGTAAGGCACTTCCTGGGAATTATTTAGGGATTATGGTGTCGAAATTGCTTAATCTGTAGGAAATACCCCAGGCCTTCAATTCACATCAGCAAATATGTATTAAGTGCTTACTCTGTGCTCAGGACTGAGTTAAGCACTTGGGGGAACAAAAAGAAAATATAAGTTCATGTCTAAGCGAAAGTGCAAGTGGATTCTATGGAAGGAGGGCAAAAGTGGGGTGCCTGCCTCTCTGCATATATTATTTCTTCAGATCTTAAAAACCCTGCAGGCAGGTCTTCTTGACTCCTGTCTAGCTCCCTCTTAAAGAAAACAAAATGAAAAAATAAAAAAAAACCAAAAAAGGTTTTATTCCAGATTCATTGTTTCAATTTTTAGTTTTAGAAACAAACACCCTGATGGTTTTGAAACCTAAGAAGGAGGAATTATTAAAAATCAACATTTGTCAGAGTGAAAACGAGTGGAGGCGGGACTTTAAAAGACTCTCAGATCCTTAAAAGGACTGCTCTGAAGACATGGGGGGGGGGGGAGAAGAATGGGAAAGGAAACGGAATGGGAGCTATTCCGTAGCATTTATTTTAGCAACACCAGAGAAAAAATTGAGGGAGACCCACGAGGTTCCAACATTTAGGAACATTTTACCCCTGTTTTGTTTAAATTTTTATTCTACAAAATGAATAGACTCCAATCTAATTTTTTTTTTTCATTAAATCACCTAGAGAGCTCTCTGGTTTCTGGACCCACTCCCACCCCTCTTTTAAGGAAAGATTCAGCCATGCTTGTTGTTTTAAAAGGTTTCTAATCACAGGAGAACCACATTCAACTTTGCTCATTTCCTGTGCCAATTAACAGACAGGAGCGGTGTCTCCCCACTGTTACCACAAGGCATTCCAGGGACTGACCCTTTCAAACTTGACTCCCAGTGCCTGGGAAAGTGGCACGGGTTTTGGAAAGAGGCAGGAAGTTAGAAATCCTGAGTTACAGCCCAAGAGCCTGAGAACCAGGAGGGCAGGGCAGCTCGTCGACAAAGAGAATGGAAGCCCCAGGAGTGAGGGAGAGCTTTATTTTTATTTCTAAATTTTATTCTGTAATGAAAGTCTGGGGCCTGGGAATAAAATAACAGCAAAAATACCTTGTTTTATTGGGCACTCAAGGAGATTCCTGGGCCTGATGTGCTCTGTATAAATCTGCCAAAAGGGTCCAAGTGTTCTGATCTCCAGAGTTTAGATGAAGGGAAAGAAAGCTCCCCAGGTTGGCCCAGCGGGGCTGGAGCAGAGATCAAATGGGAGGACTAGGTTTTTGTGGAGGCTGGGACCCCACGCGTCCTTACAGCTGCTCTGACCTCCTTGGTTCACAGGCGGCTGGGCAAAGCGAGAAAGGGAGCCTAAGAGGACGGAGAGACATGTCTAAGAGAACTGAGATTCCGATTAGTTTTGATACATTGGAAAGGCTGAAACCAAGTCAGGAAAAGCTCTTTCCCCTGACTGGCATGACCACCCCCTCTTCCCTTCTTGACTAAATCTTTGAAGCCCCGCCTACCTCAGGAACCTGATATGTCATCTATTCCAGCGTATCAGTTATGTATTGATACAGTGATCGTGTGTAACAAATTGCCACAGAATGTAGTGCTTTAAAAAAAAACACCATTTCTATTTTCCTCAAGCCTATGGTGGCCTGGGAAGTTCTGTTGATTTGGGCCACGGCTTTGATGATACAGTGGGGCTCCCACAAGCGAATCCGGGCAGCAGGCAGTGGGCTGGGTGCCGGCTGGTCTGGGATGGCCCAGTAGAGAAGGCTCAGCTCTGCTCCGTGTGCCCTCATCCTCCACCAGACTAGCCCGGGCTTGTTCTCATGGTGGTGGTACAGTTCCAAGAGCAGGAGCACAGGTGGACAGGACCTCCTGAAGATATCCACTCCCCATATCAGAAGCTGAGCTCTGTCCAACTCCAAGGGGCCACATGGACTTGAATGGTGACAAAATAGAGCCCAGAGACCTTTCCTCTAACTTCCACTGATATTTGAATTCCCACAGGAGGGTATCAGAACCCCAATAACGACTGTGAATGAATTTCAACAACTCAGCAGGGTAGGGATACAGGAATTGAGATTGTTTTAAAAATCATAAAGCAGCATATTGCTGAGTTTTACCCTCCAAAATGTCTCCCTAATTTCATGGTTTCTTAAGTCCAAGGACCCAGGCAGAATACTTCTTAAGCCCAAGTACCAGGCAGTAAAAAAATTTAAGAATAATGAAGGTAACTCTAGATAAATAGTGTCTCTGGATACCTAATGTTCTAGGTTTGTGGGTGTCACTTTTCCACCTCTAACCAAACAAAAAGAATTATAAGAAAATGATTAGTATGATGTTAAGTTCTGCAAATGGTGCAGGAATTAAAAAAAAAAGATCTTGTCCTCCAGGTGTTGGCATTTAACTTGGAGGTACAGTACTCTTATTAGTAATGATGCTTTAGGAAGTAGTTCAAAGCAAGGAGCACCTGTGGTCAATCTGATAGAAGAGTTGTGGCCTCAACAAAATTGCAGAGACTCAATGTAATAGACTGATTACAAAAATGGCTCAATCTTCCAAACCACCACTGGTAAGCATGCCATTTACAATGTGGCTTTGGAGCTGCCCCCATCAAGAGGCAGGGTCTATCTCAATACCTGTTGAATCTGGACTGGCTTTGTGATTCATTTTAGCAAAGAGAATGCAGTGGAAGTGATGTCCTGCCAGTTCTGAACCTTGTCATCTTCACAGGCCTGAATCCCCTGCTGCCCACTCCACCCAGGACACCAAGCTCAAGGACAGGAAGAACCATGACCTTCCTGTAGCTTCTGCTTTCAGCCTGCCAAAAACTTTCAAGGCAACTAACTATATAGTGTACTTACCTGCTTAAACTGTGGGAAGGAAGGAATATAGAAAGAAACATTTCTATTCCAAATTTCCCTGCCATGGCTTCCATTTTCAAAGAAGCTTTGGGTATTCTTCAAAGTGTGCCCGGATCTAGATCTTTTTCATATCTCCCCAGCTTCCTCCCTGCTGTAATCCTGCTCAGAAAGAAGCAGATGAGTTCCAATCAGTGCTGGCAGCTCCCAAAGGGAAGGTCACAGCCGGTAATAATATAGGCAGGCCCTTAACAAGATGTTTGAAATATGCCCCAGAGCTATTAGATGAAGTAGCGGATACTAAAATGTACTCCTAAGCCCAGCTCTTTGTGTAACTTCAAGTACAAGCCAGCTGTTCATCAGTCTTAGGAAACAAATGCAGGAATAACTAATTAAAGGAAGATGTTTCAAGGCCAAACAAGGCGGGAATGGTGTTTTGATGCATGAATTGTTGGCCTCCTTTGTAAAATCTTTCTTCCTCTGTGTGCTGTAACCATTTTGAACAACTTCAACCCAACGGAATTTCTATAACCACTCAGGAAGTTGGAAGGGGTGGCTGTGACTCAGTTGTTTGGGTGTTCTCAAAGCTGCCCTGAGTGGGGACAGACACTGCTGGGAGAGCTTACACATGATGCCACTGGAACTTTCATTCCTCCACAAACATGTCTACTAAGGGTCTCCCATGGACCATGGACATACCACTGGGTAAACACTGGCAAGCAAAAGACATCTGGCTGTTGCCCTCAAGAGCTTACAGTCTATGGAGGTCACAGGTGGCTGAACCCTTTGTCTGAAACTTTCTTTAGCGAAATAGCTTGAAAATCCACTATCCAGAGCAGAAAGGAAACCCGGCTCCGTTTTTTAGACTCTCAAATATTGAGAAAGCCCCACCTGTGCTCTTCTCTAGAACAGTTTGTTTCCTCATCTAAGACCCACACAATCTTACATTTTCTCTCATGACAGACTAATTGCTTTTATGCAATCATCATTTTATTTTTATGATATCATAATTCCATCAAATTGCTGTAAAGTTAGGATGAAGAAAGAGGGAAGTCTTTGCCTCACTTTCAATTTAAGGTAGCAGACTGTAGTGGCCACTGGATGTATCCACCATGATGTCATCCCCTTTGCTGTTCTCAATGTTGGGGAAAAAGGAGCTGGATGACAAGAATAAGATAATGGATTAAAGCAGGATTTATAAGCATCAATGCCTACAGAGGCCAAGCAGGAAATGAAACTAAATGATGTGAGCAGGTGAGATTAATAGGGGCTGGGTGAGAATTAGGGGCAGTAGAGGGCACATGCCCCACGTAAGGAAATCAGCCCTTAAGTTCCAGCCAATTGTTGCCATAAGGGACTGTGGTTCTATTACTCTCAGAGCTTTTTCAAGAGCGTGCAGAAATCCAGAGTTGATGTGAATTCCCTCAATTTTGCAATCATGGGAGTAATTTAATTTTTTTCCCTTTTAAGTAATGTGTGGACCACACACAACATGACATTGGGCAGGGTGTGGCTTTGGGGCAGTCAGCTGGGTGTCTAGAACAAGGGATATAAAGTTGTATTGAGAAGATGCCTCTTCATCTTCCACTTCAATGAGGATGCAGGCAGTTTACTCAAATGTGACCCATAAGGTACCTCCTCCAAAGATTAAAATCCAAAGAAGACTACCTCCTCCTCCCATAGCTTTATCACCAGTCTCAATGAATCTGTGGAGGAACAGGCAAACCATCCCCGAGGTGCAGATGTCCAAAAGCCAGAAATCTTGTCTTGCCCTTGCCTGGCACATAATGACTTTAATCAAAGCCTTTGGGTTTGATGAGATAATACATGCACCTTAGTCTGCCCGACTGGACTACTGGGTGCTCCCGGGGTTGAGCCACCCCAGTGTGCCTCGGGAAATGGTAGGTTCATATGTTCACCTTCAGTAAGGGAAGCAAATAGAGTCAGTCTCACCAGAGGTGAGCTGGGGAGGTTGGCTGTACCCCAAGAAGCCAGACTTGCGAGCTGGCTTTTAATGGAGTTTCCCAAAGCCATAGATCTATTCAGAGACTCCTTCTGGTTCAGTTTAATGAAACCACAGAAAATTTGCAAACTAACCTCACCAAGGGGAGACATTAACAGAAAGCAGATTTTTCTTCTTTGGATGTTATGGCTAATGAGAGCATCTTCAGGAAGGCACTGGAATAAACCCATTCTCTGTGTCCTCAAGGTCTGGGAGAATGTGGAGCTGGCAGGGCTCTGCTTTGTGGGGCGCACACCACAGTTGCTCCAGGGCCTTTGCACTTTATAAATAAAATGCTCTTTTCTTTCGTAATTATAAAACTTTGTTCCTTCGAGTTTTTCAGATCTCTGCATAACTTCCACACAGAGAGCTCCCTTTACCAACTTATCTGCGAGAGCAATCACCATTCTCTTCTTTCTCCCATTGACTCTAGTTTCCTTTGTAAAACTTCTCTTTATCTTTCATTAACGTTATACATTTATTTACTATTAGTCTTCTCCACTAGAATATAAACTCATTGAGGACAGGGGTTTCCCATAGTTTGAATACCGTTGTCTAATGCCTAGAACAGTGTGTGGAACTATGTGGATGCTCAAAGTATGTACTGATTGAATTGAATAAATGACTTATGACTTATACACTAAGGCGAGATGTTCTTTGAGATGAATAGACCCTGGCTGGGTCTCTCCAAGCATCCTTTGTTCTGGCATCACATTAGATGTCAACGATGATCACACGCTCTTCCCCAAATCTGTATTCCACTGAAAATCTTGTAAATATATCTTTATAAAGAAATCTAATTTTGGCATTCTGATTCAACTGCTTTTTGCAAAATGATGCTTCCCATATATAAAAAGAAAGACAAAATATTTTTCTCTTAAATTGCTCAAAATATACTTGGGCCATCAAAAGACCTTCCTTAAATTACTTTGATGGTTTAAGTGTGCATGGATTGAATAACATTTCCTTTCATAGATAAATAGATCTAAAAGAAAAGGGAGAAATTTGTAGGCTTTGGTTTTTATTTGGAAAATAATAGCTGTGGGCATTGGATCAGCTTCCTATCTGTACAACTCACCAGTTTCTAATAACTGACATTTCACATTTTTGTATCATTTATTCTACCCACTCCCTGGACTGCCTTCAACACAAATTCAAGTTATTTCTCATGCTAGTTGATAACTGAGATATTTTTAAAAGCACATGAACAAACCAGGAAGAAATACTTGTCTGTAGGCACTTGCTAAAGCTGGCATTCCAAGTTTCAATGTTACTTTAAGACAATTAGGCTATGAGAAAAGAAAATCGGGTATATTAACCTTCACTTTATTTCCCACACAGAAATAATTTTTAAGTGATATTGCATTCTAACACAGTGCAGAGAGGTAGTGATAGGAGAGGGGAATCAGAGTCTAGTTGGAATTTCAGCAAACATTTAAAGGCTGGCTCATGGCCACTCTATGTCAAATAATATTGATCTTTGGTTCCAATCTCCATTTACTAAAAAACCAAACTAGATATATTTGCTTTAATATATCTAGTTTCCTGTGTTTGCGTGAGAAGAAGAGGGGCTGGGGAACATACAGAGATAACTGCCAATTCATTCCAGTATGTGTTTGGCCCCAGTATGCCTCTGTAATAGCTCTTATTAGTGTGACCCAAAGACCTTCTCACTGAACTCAATGCTATTCCCAAATCATCTTTCATGTCTTTTCAGCAACATTTGACACTAGTGACTCCCTTCCTTCTTGGCACACGACCTCCTTCAGTGTCCCATGGTGCAATATTGTAGTTTTCCTTCCACCTTCATGGAATCCTTTCTGTACCTTCGGTGTGGGAATCTCTTATTTTACCCATTCACTAAATGTTGGTTGTTCCAAAACGCAGTTCTCTTATTCCATAACAGTTTTAGAGGGTCTCAGCTACATGCTTCCCTTCAGTTCCCCATTATTTGAGCTAGAGTCTAATCTCCAGTTGGCACCTTTAAACTTTAAGACAACCACCTACTTGTTAACTTCTATTAAATGTCTCAAAAACATTCTAAATCCCCAGTCCAAAGCTAAGCTCATGATCCCATAATCTAATCTTCCTCTGGGCTTTACATCTCAGATCAAGACACCAACATTCATCCCATTATGCATATCACCCTTAAGCCCTCTCTCTCCTTTATCCCCTCTCCAAAACAACCCCAATTTTATTTGCTAACAAATTTCAACTTGTTCATTTCTTTTCAAAACTATGACCATTACTCTAAGCTATCATTTTATTTTCTCTGGAAAACTGAGAACTCCTCCAAATGAGTCTACCCACATCAATTCTAACCTACCCCTCTCTACCCGCCTCAGGGTAGTACAGAATAGACCCATCACCACTGGCTTCTTACTCTGTTTGGGGGCAAATAGCACACATCAACAGTCCACAGAGACCTTCTCTGCCTGGTCTCCACCCATCACTTAAGCCTCGTAATCATCACAAATTCTGTCTTCATATGGGCCAGCCACCCCAACAGGTCTTTGGGCCTGTTCCCTAGTATTCCTTCTCATTCCTCCTCATTGCAGAGTCCTCCACATGGTATTCTATCCTCCTGGAAGTGCTTTCTCCTCCTCACCTGGTTAACTCTTACTTACCCCTCAGATCTCAGTTCAATGGCTACATCCTCAATAAAACTTTCCCTCACTTGCCCAACAAGATCAAATCTCTTAGCACCTCTCCTTTTAACACTTAATTCAAATGTAATTTTTTATTTATTCAAGTTATCTATTAATTTTTCAGTATTGTTTCTCATTTATTATTTCTTAATGTCTGCTGTCTTCATAGGCTGCACGTTCCATGAAGACAGGAACTATATCTAGTTTGCCCACCATTATATGTTTACTACCTGGCACAGTGCCTGCCATGTAACAGGCATATCGCTAATATTTGTTGAGTGAAGGAATAAAAGGAATTGCAAAGTGGTATTTACCTTTGAACTTCTTATCAAAGGTCAGATTTGGGATGTGTGCCTACCTTCGAGTCCTTAAAAGAAAATAAAATTCTAGGCAATGGGTGCAGCCTGGAGTTAGTGACTCTAATCTCCAAATTTGAAGATGCTCTGGAGCTCAAGTCAGTAGAGTCTGAATATAAAAGGAATAAAGTATCAGCAGGTATGGGAACTGAAGAAAGATTTACCCAACTCTTTCCACCCTTTACTTTATCAGGAACAAGTAACCCTTTATCTGCTTGGTAAGACATGTCCTCTAAGAGCAATAATTATAGTCGTAAAGCAGGAAACATACAGGTTGGTGGTATGGATGGAAAAAAGAAAGGATACAGAAAGAGGAAGGAGCCTGAACTTTGTAAGGAAAATCAATCCCTGTACCTGAAAACTGGAAGGGAAAAAGCATTTCACAAAGGAAAATGTAGAAAATAATTTCTACGAAACCTTAGTACCTAATATATAAATTCCCTATGAGTACATATACGTACAAATGGCTGCGATAATCCTGGGTTTTAAATAATCTCTGCCATTCCTATAAAGCCAGCACGGAATTCCCAAATTTTTTGCCTTCAGATGAGCTCTCCAGGAGTATTTCTCACATTCAGAAATGCTATAAGAAACTGGTGGACCATATGTTCTGATTTGGGGCAAGAAATATAAAGTCGCTGTATGCACACTATACTTTCAAGTTTTCGATGAAAACAGCCCTGGTATTCTTTTTTTTTTTCCTTTGGCAGCGCCGTGCACCATGTGCTATCTTAGTTCCTCATCCAAGGACCGAACCCACATCCCCTGCATGGGAAGCATGGAGTCTTAACTACTGGACCGCCAGGGAAGTGCCAAGCCCTGGTACTTTTAATCATAACAAATTAAAAGCAGCCCAATGTGTACATGAAAGGATGCTCAATATCACTAACTGTTAGAGAAATGCAAATCAAAACTACAATGAGGTATCACCTCACTCCAGTCAGAATGACCATCTAAAAAGTCTACAAATAATGAATGCTGGAGAGGGTGTGGAGAAAAAGGAACCCTCCTACACTGTTAGTAGGAATGTAAGTTGCTGCAGCCACTGTGGAAAACAGTATGGCGGTTCCTCAGAAAACTAAAAATAGAACTACCATATCATCCAGCTATCCCACTCCTGTGCATATATCTGGAAAAGACAAAAACTCTAACTCGAAAAGATACATGCACCCCAATGTTAATTGCATGGAAGCAACCTAAGTGTCCATCGACAGATGAATGGATAAAGAAGATGTGGTACATATATACAATGGAATATTACTTAGCCATAAAAAAGAATAAGATAATGCCATTTGCAGCAACATGGATGAACATAGAGATTATCATACTAAGTGAAGTAAGTCAGACAGAGAAAGACAAATATCATATGATATCACTTATATGTGGAATCTAAAAAAATAATACAAATGAACTAATTTGCAAAACAGAAATAGACTCATAGACATAAAAAGCAAACTTATGGTTATCAAAGGGGAAAGGGGCGCAGGGATAAGTTAGGAGTTTGGGATTAACAGATACACACTACTATATATAAAATAGATAAACAACAAGGACTTACTGCATAGCACAGGGAACTATATTCAATATTCTGTAATAACCTATAATGGAGAAGAATCTGAAAAAGAACATATATATATATATATATATATATATATATATATATATATATAAACTGAATCACCTTCCTTTACACCTGAAACTAACACAACATTGTAAATCAATATACTTCAATGAAAAGCTGTTCATTTTGGGGAAAAAATAAAGCAGCCCAATGTGTTAAGTAGGAGTGTGTCAGTACAACGAAGACATTTTTCAAATGTAGGGAGGCAGTGAAGCTCTGTGCCAGGATTAACTCAGAATACAACCTTTCTCTCCTTTAGAGCCACACATCTTGAAAGCTTTTCCCAGAAGTCCTCCCTGATATTGCATGGATTCTGGCAGGACACAAGACTTATTCAAGCCTTAACACTGGCTTCTGTCAATGCCCCTTCACTTAGTGTTTTTGCTTCTGACCTGCTTGGGCCACTGGGATGAGAGGGCATGGTTGAAATAAAAATTACACTGAACAGTTGGAAACATGTAACCTTGAGATCATAAACAGGGAGTTGGTAGTCCAAATTTATTTCAAGATCATCTTTATTTAACTTGTGTAATATTTATAAAGATCTTTTTCCTTGTTGCCAGTATTTAAAAACCAAGAGATTGTACACAAAATTCTAGTCTCAGCCTTTAAAAAAAGACTGTCCTAATGACAGAATTGTCTAGGCTTGGGTTGTAGATTTTACTAGGTGTGTGTCCCCAGGGAGCTGCAGTCCCCGCCAAGTAACCTCCCCTCTACTGACTCATGTGTACCACCAAATTGGCCACTGTAGGCAGGTGAGTTACCCATTCTTGCCTAAACCCTTGCCTAAATCATTTCAACCCAGACTCAAACTCTTAGAGCAGTACTATTTTCAGCGAAGTTATCTTAAAATGCCCCAGGTCAGTAACTCAGGGCCTCAAGTACATTTTGTTTCTTTTCTGATCCTGACTTTTTGCTTCCATTCATGTTAAGCGCTATGTTTTCTTGCTATTGCATCTCAATTCATGCCTCAGGTCCAAAAAATGAGTTGTCTAGCCCTATTCACCACCAGGAACGCCACGTCTTTTGGACTGTGGACACTTCTTTGGGTTTTTCCTGCTCTAGGACTAGAGCCTTGCCTTGAAATCCCAGCACTTTTGAGTGGATCTCCACTACTTAATGACCCTGAAAACAATTTGTTCCACCAATAGTTCTCACCCCTGGGTACACATTACAATCACTTGAGGAATTTTTTAAAAATGTGATGTCACAGTGAAGTTTCAATGTAGACTAGTTAAATAAGAATCTCTGCAGGAAGTCCCCAGAATTCTGTGTTTTTTAAGTTCTCCACAGAATTCCAAGGTACAGCCAAGGTTGAAATCCACTGGACAAGTAATGTGGATTACCTTCTCCTTCCCATAAATCTGTCAGAGTCCCAGGTTCTGCCTTTGTTCTCAAGACCATACCACCGCCAGTGATGGCCCCTTGTGTATATATATATATATATATATATATATATATATATATATATATATATAATCACTTCTTTATATGTGTCAATGACTCTAAACTCTGGCTCTGCATTAGAATCACTTGAGGACGTTTTAAAATACTGATGTTTGCTCCCGGATTAGATTGATTAACTTAATGAAATCAGAATCTCTGTTAAGCTAAGATTGAGAACTACAGCACTAACTTATTCAGTCTAATAATAAGATCACTTCCAAGAAGATGTATCTGTTACCTACTGCTAGCATAATCTGTGTAACAAATAACCACAAAATCTTAGTGACCTACAAAAATCAGCATTTATTGCTCATATGTCTGCAGGTTGGCTGAGCTCAGCAGGGCAGCTCTACAGATATTGGTTTGGCTTTTTCACACACTGGGGTGGGCTGGGAGCTGGCTGATGGAGGCTGGAATTGGCTGGTGCAACTCAGCTCTGTTTCATGCATCTCTTCTCTTCTAGGGTCTAGCAAGGAAGCCTGGGCATGTGCTTCTCCTGATGTTGGCAGAGGCATCAGTAAACTAAGGGAAACAGGTATGTACATTTCAAGCCTTTGCTGTGTCATGTGTGTTAACATCATGGCCAAACGTAAATCACAAAGTAAATTTGGCACATGACAAAACCAACATCAATGGAGCAAGGAACTATATTATTCCCATGGAAGTGAGCGAAAGGGAGAGAATATTCCAGAAAAATAATCTAATCTAACACAGAAGGTATGGAGATACCTTTTCCTTGAATGATAAATAGTTCAAAAATTTAAGATGTAGGCAGTATGTTTGAGAATTCTCAGTTAACTTCACAGTAGTTTCTGTGGTCTTTTCAGCATACAGCTGCTGCTGAAGTTTTCACTGACCTATTGCTGCATCATGTCTTTGTCACATCTCTAGGTTCCAGGATCTCTGCTCTAAGCATGTATTAGCAGCAAACAGTTCTCTTGTTCCACCTGTTACTGAATTTAGAAAATGAAGAGGGATGATATCCGAGGTAAGAACCCCCTATTGAAAAGTAGAAATCATAGGCTTGTCCTGGGGTTCAGAGCATTTTTTCTCACTGTGAGTTTTGAAAATCTCTTACTTTTATATACAGTAAAGATTATGGCGACAATAGAGAATGGAAGTGCATGTATCTCAGACCGCAGTCTCAAGAATTCATCTCACAATAGTGGTCAGTGCAATCTCGAACTCTCTTTTATTTTTATTTCTTTTGGGCTAACTTCTCCCATTCTTTTGTAGACTACGCTCAGTGATTGGCTATATGTCGCACAAAAGATAGTCAAAGCTGTTTAGAGTCCTCTTTGAAATTAAGTGAAAGAAGCACTTGATTACGAAAGTGTGGTAATTGGGCCTAGGATCATACATATGCATTGTTTTCTAGTTGCAGCCAAAATCAGGTTTAGGGATTTCTGATGAGTTCTTTTTGATGGTGGTGGCTGTTACAGAAAAATGAATCTTTCTGCTGCTTGTTTAGAAAACCAGACGTTATCACCACTTGATTATTCGTTTGCTGTACAGCTTGTTTCATTTATTAAAGGAAAGACAAGGTTGAAACTGGATCTATACAATGCATGTCAGTGGCTTTATGTGTTTGTGAGTAATAACTAGCCTTCGGTGTTCAGTGTTGACTTTCTAGGCTATAACTCGACATCATTTTGATTTCTCTTTTGATGAGCCAACACCATCATGGAGCCATCATTAGCTTTATATAGGAGGACACTTATGAGGACGAGAGGGGCAAATGTTCCCTTTGGAAGTAGTCAGGGAGTGGGGAGGAAGGGGAGGCTTTTGTTCAGTCATGGAAAATGGACGTGTGTCTCATGGTGGCCGCAGTTTAAATAAACATAAACTCTGAACCAGAGATCATTTCCTCAGTGCTAGCAACACCAAACCAAAATACAGTTTTCTTTGGCTAACCCCAGAGTAGGATGTGGGTGCCAGCCTTGAAAACCACATGATCGGGTTTCAAGCAGACACCACTTGGGCTGTGCTTTTGTCTTAAGGAAGGAAAGTCATAAAGGCATTACTCCTCATAACACCATCATTATATTTAGCAAACAGATGCAACCATAACAACAGTTCACTTCAGAGAGAGGTCTGGAGGGCTTTGCCCCTTTCAGCATCAAATATGAGACCTCTCCGGATTATAACTCTGCAGAGAGAAGGGGCATTTTTCAAGGAGTGGAAGAGAGACAGCGGGAACCCAGGACGTAGGCTGGTGGGGGAAGAAGTGCTCAGCTGGTCTCCTGTCCCCCTGTGAGTTCTGGAGTCATCACATCTGGAATCTGTGTCTAGAAACATCACCTGGAATTCCCTGGAAATTCCTTGTTTCCCAGGGGTGACTCCACCACGAACAAAACAGCAGCCTGTGGTTTCAACCTGCCCCATTTTGTCTTTCTTTCATGAGGAAAATTCTTCAGGGCCTGGGATCATTCCAATCATCTCAGGTTCTGTGAGTCTCAAGTCCAGGCTTGCTGCTTCAGAGATTTTCACGGTGTGGAGTTTTATTTATTTATTTACCACGGAGTTGTTGTTTTCACCCCCTTCTCAGGAGCTGGGGAGGGATGGGCAGATGATAGAGTTGGGTGCCCTGAGTTAATGACTAGCCCTATATTCACAAGCTCATTTACTTTTGTCCTCACCTGACGCCTCCGTGGTGCCAATGAGTGGGAATGAATTGTATTGAGGGCCACTCAGTCCCTTAAAAGAAAAACTGCTCACTTGGCTGGAAATGCTTTGACAGAAGGCAGAGCAGCCGGTCACACAGAACACTGTGTCTTCTGGATTTAGGGGCAGAAGGGAAGTGGTGGGTTCAGTGGGAGGAGGGGACCAAGCAGTCATTTCACATGAGCTATTATGGGGTGGCCCGAATCACAGCCGTCCAGGTATAGGCTCTTGTGCTGCAGACACTGCCCGCCGCCCCCTTTTCTGCTCCTCCCCACGGAATCGGGGCCTGACCCCCCGGCACCCTTCCCAACAATCAACTCCCCGTAAGAAGGTAATCATCTTATGGTGAATTGGAGAAGAAGAAAAGGCACTCTAGAAAAATGTTATGATAATAGAAAACTCTTCGGTGTTGGAACCATCTGGTGTGCTGCGGTCACAAAGAAGGTGGTAATTGAGTGCCTAGGAACTCCTTGTGGCCTCAGATAATGGGCGCTCACCCTGATTTGTATTCTTCACCAGAGTAATTAACCATCATTTCACACCACATCTGTACCGCATTTCCGCCATCAATACAGCCCTACACATAAGTTACGACACTTAATTAAGTCCACATCATTCTCCTCCAAAGAACACAAAGATCTGTGTAGAGGCCCCAGTGGCAAAGAGGCACAAATGAGGTTTTAGTGACTCTTGTTTTGTGGGAGGGATTGAGATGGATGGGGCACTCATGCCACCAAGGTTCGGCTCCCGGTGGGGCCGGTGGGGATGCACCCTGACAGCTTTAGGCTGGGCGACAGCTGTGGATAAGCTTCGGCAGGCGGCCTCGTGGCCGGGCGTGCTCAGAGAGGGGCTGGCAACCCCATTGTTGCGTAATCTTGCTTTTGAAAATGTGCTACAATTGATTCGATCTGATTTCTAAGGTGCTGTCACCAGAGCATCATTAAAAGTCCTTTAAGAAACTGGAGAATAGACTAGATCACCAAAGGCAGCTTTGTTCCCACTCTCTGCTGGGCTTTGACGGGCTGTCCCTTCCAGCTGATGGAAGAGGCACAGCCTGTAAGCTCCCAACAATTAACACGGGACCATTTTATTTTTCTTTAATCGACAAGACAATGTTACTAGGAGAATCAAAGCAATGCTCTCTGGTAAACAGGAGTTCTTGCCTTCACCATCTTCTTGGTGTGAGAATGATTCCACATTCCTATGGTTGGCCAGAAGCATCACTTTACTGAAAGGTTGTTTGCTGTGTGTGTGTGTTTGTGTGTATTTTCTCCCCCAAACCGCTCTTAGAGGCTTAAAAATTCCCTCCTCCTAGAGGTTGTGCAAGCAGCAGACAGAAAAGAAAGCTGAGCCTAATGAGAAGGACATTAATCCAGGACCTAAGTACCAATGGATGAAAGCAGAGATCCTCCACAGCCCCCCAGCTGTCTCAGTCATAAGTAAATTAGCGACCTTTTTTCCTCCCGTCAAATGATAAGGAGGGAGCCAGTGTGCGGACCCTGAAGATATTTCTCACAACAAGTGTCAAAATACCCTGAAAGCTCCCGGGGGTCCGCCTCCCACACGCAGTCTGCCCTTCATTTGTTTATCTCAATGCTGACAAATTGCGGTTTTTTCACAGCCTATCTGTGGGCCCAGCTTCATTTGCATGGCCTGCCCTCCATCTCCGAGCAGATAATGAGGTTCAACATAAAGCCTCATTGAGGGCTCTGCAGAGTTGACTGCGATGAATACAGAGCAGAGAATTAGGTGGCTGGGATGCTATTGTGCATGCCCCTAGCCTTTTATCTTCCCTCCTGCTCATTTTCAGGTCTTTCAAGGAAACTGCCTCCCTCCCTTTTCTCTTTCTCGCTAGTGTCTTTTACTTCCCTTTCACTTTGAATGGGCACCATCTTCCAAATCGTCAGCTCAGCCTTGTGCTATTTCAGTCACCGCAATTATCTTCCCAGTCTTATCCTATGAAATGCTAGAGGTTTCCTTTCACTGTTCAAGCCACTGAGGAAAGCCCTGAAGCATTGTCCCAGGAGCAGTGGGCCCCTCCAACCCCCCCCACCCAGTGGCTGCTCAGATACTCTCTTTGGCATTGTAGAACCCAGCCACCTTCTGTCAGAAACACTCCGCCCCTGTCACCGGACAGAGAGGTTCCACTGAGTCCACCATCGAGGTACGGATGATGCTTAGGGAAGTTACAGAAATTCAGGAACTCAACATTCTTCAGAAATGCGGTATTTTGAAGGTGTGGACTCAAACATCTATGATTTCAGTTGATGGGGCTTCCATTTTTAAACTGAACCCAGAGGGGATTTAGCTTGGTCAGAATGAGGGATGTTACACAGAAGGTTTCTCCAGGGAAGAGTGCTTTGCCATTGTAGAAAACATTCCTCAATGAGGTAGGTGGGAGAGAAGCTTTTGGAGATGAAACAATGGTCGAATTAATATGTTTGGAAAGGATCTTACAGATGGATCTGGGTGATAATTTTCAAAATAAAGGGAAGAGGCCCAGAAGGTAAAGTGATTCATCCAAAGTCACACAAGTCTGTGAACTAACCCCACTAATCTCACACAGATGTCTAGAAAGGAGCACAGACTGGCTACATGAGTTCTCAGCAAAACATACTTCTGGTGCATTCTACTCTATTTCTGTTTCTCTAAGCAAAGGCTCCCAATCCGTTTCATTTTGAGATGGCCTAGCTCACTTTTTTCGTTTTTTTTTTTTTTTTTTGCTGGGACCCCTTACAAGGATCATCTTTAATTCCTAGACCCCTGACTCCTTCCACCCTGATTCTTGAACACAGGATTCGTTGTCCCTAATTCTATCATAACAAAGCTGGTGATTCTTATTTCATCTGCTTTCTGCCAGGTTTCCTGGTTAGGTGGTTATTTAGACATAGCCCCAAATCCTAGCTTCTTCGACTTCCCTATTCTCTCTCTCTATGCTCTGTCCAGTGGGATGGGAAAGACCTCGGATCTACTAGAAGTCAACAAAATGGTCAGAAAAACTATGAAGCTGATGGGCAAAGAGCCTGCTAGATAACGGCTGAGAGTCCCTCCAACTTTCTTATTTTGTGACACCATGAAATGCCAAAAGGTTTTGTAAATGCTTGGATGTCTAATAAATTTAATTCTAGGTCCTTGTCTTTTTTAAATGATGCATTTTATTTTCTCTAACTATTAATTCATACGTGCTCATCATAGAACATATGGAAATTAGAAAACTGTATTTTACTTCTCACCATCTCTAGTTCATCACTTGATCATTATTAATGTATTTTTAGGTATGTCTCTTTTCTATTTCAAATACATTAATGCTATGTTTTTACTATAAGTTTCAGGGCCACATATTTCTTTCCACTGACATATCTAGTTTTTAAAGAACAAATACTAAATAGTACGTATAATGACTATAAGTACTATTTACATAACTAGTAATAAATAGCTAACAAGTCCCATGAAAGAAGAGCAATAATAATTTCACATGTAGTGACAGGTTTGTGTGCAAAAGAAGTTGAGAATTATTACAACAGAAAAATACTCAGTGATATAATCGGTTAAGTTGGAAAAGTCGAATGCTTTTCTTGTTTATATTTTCTGGATGCAAAAAAAACATAGGATATGTGAAGGATAACAAACAGAATGAAAAGCAAGGCTTCCAAATCTTGACTCTGTTCTTATCTCTGTAAGTTAGGAAATGTGCTTAGCCTTTCTGAGTCACCCTTTCTTCCTCTATAAAAGATAGGTAACAATGCCTCTCTTTTAAGGTTTTGTAATTACTTAGGATAATGTATTTTAGCCATTTAGCATGGTGCCTGACAAACAAGGGAGGGTTTCTGCAAGAGTATGAGCTTAATAAAGATGCTTGTGAAATCTTCTGGAATTTGTCTTTGTGATGGATTCTCATGCCTCTGATAGTGTGTGATTGTAATCTAAATCTTCCTGGTAGCTTAGGAGGAGACCAGCTGATTAGTTTCCATTGTGAGAACATATTTGCCTCTCCTCTGTATGAAACCCAGGGACCCGCCCCCCAGCACTGCTTCAAGGGCCATAGGGAGAATGGTGGTAAAAGCCATCTGTCCGGCTGGGATGGAGAAGTGATTGATAAAATTTTATGCACGTGTTCCTTACAAGTCATTGATTGGGGTCTGCCTCAGTCTGAATGCGCTGTCCCTATAGGTATTTCATAGGACATATGTAGTGGCATTTAAGTGCTAATTTTTTCTTTGGAAGAAAGGAAGATTTGCATCGGAGACATTATTAAAAACACAGATCGAGGCTGTAACATATGGTAAATAAATAATAATCCTCACAGTTCAGCATGATAAAACCAGTCTCACTGTGGAACCCAAGAGAGCATATACATTTACTGGTTCCACTAAAATAAATGATGACTCAAGTCATTGGAGAGTATGGCATAGCAGAATACATTCTAATGGTTAAAAAACTAGGGTGTTAATTCAAGTTTATTTCTTTATCAATTATGCAATAAATCACTAATCTACTTAGAAATTTGATTTTTTTTTTAGCTGTTCACTTAAATAGCGTATTTTCTGATGTGTCTCGTTATGAAGAGAAACAAAGATCAATGAAATATTTAAAATAGCTTGAGCGGAAAAGATTACAAGACAGAAGCCTGAGCTACAGCTCTGTTCCATTTTAATCACATTTGGATGAGACATCAACTTCTTCAGATGGCAAATGAAATAATTAGTCTTGAGCAAAAAGAGATGCTTTTCCTGCTGTATCAAAAACCTACCAGTTTCCCCCTACTATCTGTTTTCACCTTCTTCTTCAGTAATAGAATCTCTGATTTAGCTAGAAATGACTTCCTGGATAAAGACTACAGTTCCCAGCATCCCTGGTGACTAGGTGATCATGTAACTAAATTCTGCCCTTGTAATTGGAAGAAGTGTGTCCATGCCCAGAGTGTCTTCTGACTTGTCTTCTTTCCTGCTAGCTGGAATGTGATAGGAAAAATGAGAACTCCCATAGTTCCCATAGCCATCTTTGACCTAGTGAATGGCATCCACACACAACAAAATGAAACAGAAGAATCTTGTGTCCATGACACCATGGAGCATCATACTATAAATTTAGGACTGATTTATGTTCAGAATGTGTAAATGTCAAGGAAAATAAATATGTACTTCTATTTTTTTAAAGATTTATTTTTTATTTATTATTTTTGGCTGCATCGGGTCTTAGTTGTGGCAAGCGGGATCTTCGTTGAGGCATGCGGGATATTTTCATCGTGGCGTGCTGGTTTTCTCTTCTCTAGTTGTGGTATGTGGGCTCCAGCGCGCGTGGGTTCTGTAGTTTGCAGCACGCGGGCTCTCTAGCTGAGGCACGCCAGCTCAGTAGTGTGTCACGTGAGCTCAGTTGCCCCATGGCATGTGGGATCTTAGTTCCCTGGCCAGGGATCGAACCCATGTCCCCTGCATTGTAAGGTGGATTCTTTACCACTGGACCACAAGGGAAGTCCCTATATTTCTATTTTTAAAGCCACTGTTATTAGGCTTTTCTTTCAGATTACACCCAGTCTTAATTTATATATCCACACTCAGCATTCCATTTTTTGTTTGTTTGTTTGGTTTTTTTGTTTTGTTTTGTTTTTGGGTTTTTTTGCCACCCTGTGAGTCTTGTGGGATCTTAGTTCCCTGACCAGGGATTGAATCCGGGCCCTCAGCAGTGAAAGCATGGAGTCCTAACCACTGGACGGCCAGGGAATTCCCTCAGCATTCCATTTTGAAATTCAAGTTATTATAGGTTTTCCTGAAGGTGTATCAAACAGTTATTATGGGAGTATATCTGCTGCCCCTCTGTGGGAGGTTCAGGGACCCACCCCCAATATTACTTTCACTGAGATGGGGGGGGGGTACAAGGAGGCACAAAGCCCATTACCTTATGTTTTCCAGTTTATACAAAATTCCACTGTGACCATGAGTTCTGAGCAAGAATCAGATACTGTATTCAATACTGGTGCTACCCAAAACAAAGATGGCAAAAGTTCCAATGTCTCCTTACTAGCTGCTCAATTAACAAGCATTGTGTGGGACCCCTGGTTTCTAGTGAGGTCTGTGCTAAGCAATCTTCCAAATATACAGAAAACATGGTATAAAGAGTTTCACTGGGAAAGCCAGATAACAAGGTTGAAACCAAGAATAATCGAAACTTAAATTGAATAATAGGGATGTAACTTGTAACAAGAGTTTCCTTAGGTGGGAAGATCTGGGTGGGTCACAGTTGTTAGGAGTGGTCTTAGAGAAGGAGACATGATAATGGAATGTAGAGGGTTCACAGAATAAATGGGGGAAAAGACAGCACAAGTGGGAAGGCAGGAGGAATCTGTCCATTTATTCAACAGCCTCATGTGTGCAAGGCTGTGCTGGGTGCTTGGGATGACAAAATAAACCTTGAACAAGTAAATTTACTGCCCTGTAGTTTAGTTTTCTCATCTGCAAGATGGAGATAGCAATAGAATTCTATTCAGGACTAAATTTATTAATGCATAAAAGCATTTAGAAGAGTACTTGGTACATAACACATACTCGATAAATATGGGCTATCATTATTGTTATTTTTTGAGGAGCTCAAAGCCCAGTGAGGGTGACAATATGTAATTATTACAAATGATAACATGGTATAATGATTATATAATAGATTATATTGATTATATATATCAATATATCAATATATAATATTGATTAGATAGATAGATAGATAGATAGATAGATAGATAGATAGATAGATAAATAGATAGATAGATAGATAGATTATAATGATTATATAATAGAATGTGGATGTAGCACTCTGGAAAACACAGGAGGAGAAAACTAAGAGTTGGGAGGAGGCATTTGTGAATCCTCCCCAAAGAAATCATACTAGAACTTGGACTTGAAAGGTGACCAAAGTGGTTGTTTCTCCACATAAAGAACAAAATTCCAGGCAGAGGCACAGCTTGTATAAGGGCAAGGTGGGGAGACTAAAGTGTGGCATGTGGAAAAATGCTACAGTTTTTTGTTCTCCTTATTATCAGTGATCTTCTTGTGTAAAATTTTCGACATCATTTAATTGATAGTGGATAAGCAATTTTTACTGACAAAAAAATACAGCTGATGGCTGTAGAAGTGTCTAAGCTACGCCACATGTCATTTGAAAGATGTGTCTTATACACATGTGATGCAAGGGGAGGTACTAATGGAATCTCCATATAGTCCCCGCCTTTCGCAGCCCTTGATGATTTGTTCTGACTGATGATGTGAGTGGAAGTGATGAGCTCACTTCTGGTCACATATTACAATAAGAGCTTGTATGTGTTTTCCACGGATTTTCTCCCTTGGCTATGCTGCCATAAAGAGGTGTGTGTCAGACACCTTTGTTGGATATGTCAAATGAATGATAGAGAAAAATGATAGAATGTAGAAAGTTTTGTTATGCTAATAAACTGTGTTTGCAGGGTTAATCTGTAACCACAGCATAGGCTAGCATTACACTGACTAGTGTCAGAACTGTTACCAGAAGTAGAGTGTCATACATTGTTATGGACTAAATGTTTGTGTTCCCCTCCAAAATTCACATTTTAAAACTCTACCTTCCAATGTGACAGTTTGAGGAGGCGAGACCTTTGGGATGTAATTAGGATTAGATGAGTCCATGAGGCTGGAGCCCTCATGAATGGGATTAGTGCCCTTATAAACGTTATGAGAGTGTTTGTTTCCTTCTCTGCCATCTGAGGACACGGTGAGTCAGAAGTCTGCAGCTTCAAGGGGACTCACCAGGCAGAAGTGACTGCACTGGCACTCTAATCTTGGACTTCCATCCTCCAACACTGTGAGGAAAAAAATTCTGTTGTTTTCAAGCCACCCAGTCTATAAAATTTTGTAACAGCAGCTTGGACTAAGACACACATCAAAATCCTAAAATATGTAGCTTTGGATTAGTGACTGGTGGTATGCAGTGATGAAACATGTTGGAGGCTAAAAGCATGATGATCGTGTTTTGCAGGAATAAAATATTTGCTAAAACTGTCACCTGGGGAAGTTTACTTGATACCAGATGACATGAGTTATAAGCCAGAAACTCTCGGGAAAGACACTGAAAAACAGAACCTTAGTTTGGCTGTTGCTTTTTTTGTAGCTAGATTTCACAAGGGGTCAAAGATTTGAGAAGGGTGATTTCAGAGAGAATTGGCTGGTGCATATGCAGAACTAAAAGGGAGTAAAAATAGTACATAAATATGGGGAAATCTGGCTTTGAGACCCCCAAACAATAGGTACTGGGACTTAAAAGCGCTTTTAAGGCCAATTTTACCAGTAAGAGCTTTCAGAGCAAAGGGTTTCTTTCTTTCTTTTTTTTTTTAAAAATGATCTCACTAGAGCCTACAGTCTCAGTAAATTAAAAGCTAGATGCAAATGCTGAGAAGGTGAAAAAATAAGCATTTTAGAGTATACTGAAAAGAACTGTGTGATTACTGATACATAGAACATACTAGAATCAAGTGAACTAGAGGCTTACTGAGCTTTCGAGAACTTTATACTGCCGAAGAAGCTATAAATCCTGTCTAAAAACATCTGTAACTATTGAGGTTTAAAATGACTCCTCAACCAAGAAGCAGGCTGAAAAGAAGTACAGTCTTAAAGGGCAGCATATTCCCCAAGGCCCATTAAATGTCATCAAGGGATATAATGGACAAATAAGAATATCCTGGAAAGGGATCCAAGGATCTTGGAGAACAATGGGCAAGGAGTCTCCCCCCAGAGGACAGAATCCATGTCTAATCAAGTAACATTTTTCATCCCCAGGTCCTTAGAAGTCTTCCCAGGCAAAGTAGACAAATGAATGCTCTGTGTCTTCCATTGTTCCCGTTTATTGCTGTTAATCTTATTTCCCTTCCACCATTATATAATGAGGAGTGAGAAGAAAACATGTTGAGTTCATACATTTCTTGACTGAGAAGAGCCATACTTAGACACAGTTGTATAATTGTTGAGTATCATGTGGATATTCTGCATTTTGAGCAGGATTAAATGATAAGATGAAATCTTAGATCATTTCTCTTGGGGAACCATTGAGTGTTCTCTATATATGAGAGTGTACCTGGTGGAATTCCTATAGGAAACAGAAGGAACTCTCAAATTAGAATAAGTTGAGGGAGGTTTATTGATGTAGAGTTCAGTTATAAAGATGTAGGTAGAGTGTTGAGGGGACATTGAGGGATGGTATAGAAATCTGGGACCGTTGTCATCCATGGGCCCAGAAAAATGAGAGTGAATGGCTTACAGGACCTGGAAAAAGAGCAAGAGTGAGTCATTTAGGTCAGAAAGCCAAGGTGACCTCACAGGAAGAGAATCCGGGGCATAAATACCCTGACCTCATTCTCCTCCTCCTCCTAGCTCTCCTGGGCCTTCCTCTTTAGTAATCTCAGTTGGAAGGCACTGGGCATTGAAGCCTTCTGATGTGGTCCATATATATTAGCTTCTGTGAGCAGAGAGCTAAGTTATGAAGGGGAAGAGCAGATATGGAAGGGCTGACACATGACATAAGGAATGGGAAAGAAGGAAAAAGAGGGTTATTAACTGACCAGAATGGAGAATTTAGGCATGTAATCCTACTCACACTCCCTTCCACACATTCACAACAAAGTTTTCAGTGAGGAATAAACACATGTTGATGCATGTCATAGATGGGAAGAATTCCAAGCTTCAACACTGGATCAGTGATCTATGCACTCAGAAGGGGTTGATGTGGGCCAGGACCCAAGTTCATGACTCCTTCCAAGGTATCAGACTGCTGGCCCAGGACTAGTCATAGTCTGGTTTAAAGTAAGTAGCAGGGAGTAGAGTTCATGAAGTATGACAGTGTATGAGCACCAGGTGATCACTCCACATTCTCCACTGACCACCCTGCTCACCTCTTGGTAGATTCATCGCATTAATGGTGTCAATTCTTTACTCCTCTCTATACCCATGCCCTTCACTATGTGACTTTGGAGTTCCTTTCACTAAAGAGATGGAGTCTGTTTTACCACTGCTTAAAGGTAGGCTATTCTTGTGATTTGATTTAACCAATAGAAAGAGGCACAAGTGATACCATACCTGTTCCAAGCTGAGTCTCAAGAGGCCTTATGTGTCTGCTTATGCTCTTGTGCCTCTATCACCATGAGAACATGTCCTGGTTAACCTACTGGAAGATAAGAAATATCTAAAGCAGAGCCAAGTCATTCCAGCCAAAGTCATCATACGTTAGGCAATACTGGCTGAACTCCACACATGAGAGCAATCCCTGGCAAGATCACTACAGATTAACCTGCCTGCAGTTGATTCAAGATGGGTGAACATGAATAGTTATTTTTGTACACTACTGAGGTTTTGTGGTTGTTTATTACAGTGCTACTGTGACAACAGGTAACTGATACAGTCTCTCATTCTTCTCCAGGTACATTAAATGATCACTTCATAAAGCTATTATTCTACTTTATTGACAGCTTTGACTGCATAATGGCTTTAGGTCTAACTCTCATGAATAGTCATTTTCACACTGCCTTTTTCTTTAGTCCCTATAAGAATTGTTTTAGGCCCTCATTCACACTCAGTTCCTTTAATCATGCTTTAGCCTTAATTAAAGCCAGACTCTAGAATCAAACAGTATTAGGTTTAAGTTCTGGTTTTGCTTTTTAACAACTATAATCTTAGGAAGATTAATTATACTCACCAAGCTTCAAACTCTTCTTTTGTAAAATGGGAATAAACTGTTGTGAGAACTAAATGAGATGTGTGAAGTTTTTAGCATAATGCCTTTGCTTTCTCTCATTGATAAGTCTTAGCCACAAGAGAAAAGATTATATTTAGTTCTTGTTGTTATCACACTTGGAGATGAAGTACAGCATGTAAGTCACCAAACTGGATGGAAGGGATGAGATGAACCACATTTACAACCACAATTTTTATTTCTGCCTATTGTTTGTTGCATCTTTCCCAGGGAAGAATAGTTTTATGAGGACTAGTAACTTTATGAATAAAAGCAAAGGGGCCAAGACTCCTTAGTTTGTTTATGGCTAATGTTTACACATTCCCAGGAGGGCAGCATTGCAGGTTACTTTACTAAGTCAACAAAGTTTGGAGCAGCTGATTCTAGTGTTCTGCTGAAGCCAGACTGTACCTGTTGGTGAGTCAATTGTTGAATTTTCACGATTTTTCTTTAGCTGGATGCTCTATATACTTGCTATTAAAAATTAAATTAATAAATTCACAGTGAAATAAGTTACATTAAAAACAAAGGTAGCAAATACTCAAAACTCATCACTTCTCAGTTATTTTACCACATTACTACTGTCTATGCTCTTGAGGTTATTTATCAATTCCATCTGGGTGGTAGAAATATTATACAATGGTATGGTATGATACATCTTTTCCCAACTCTGAGTTAGTGACACCACATTGATCCATTGAAATTGCCCATGGTGGCAGTATATACAGCTGAGAATCAGCACATTCTACAGACCAGGGTTTTGTCTTGGCAAGTCAGTTGACCACCGTATACCAGCACAACACTGGGTGGTCAGCTGACCTAAGCAGACATTGTTGGTTTTGCACTTGTTTAAAAGGACATTTTCCCCTGCCTACTTTTGCCATGATATGATATTAGGAAGTTGCCTATAGCTGTCATTATTCCTGCAAGGAAAAGTTTTCTTCTTCACTAATATACTGATAAGTCAAACAAACTTTAGAAAAAGTCATCAGAATTAACTTCAGAATGTGGTCATTGCCATTCTTAGCTACCTCATGGTCTGGCAAGGGGTAGAGTGAGAAAAGTATAGCAAACATACGGCAACCTTGGAAACCCGGGGCAAATATTTTCTGAGGATTCTTTCATTAATCTGATTTCTTGGCTGACTGTGGTGTGTGGAAGGAGTAGGGGCTTGAAAGGCAGGAGATGAGTGTTCCAAGCCCTGCTCAGCTGCTGCTCCCTCTGTGGCCTTATTCCTGTCACTTTCACTCTTTTGGGGCCTCAGGTGTACTCCTCCAGAAAATGAGGGCATTGTGGTGGATAATGTATGAGATCTTATTTAGCTCTCAGATTTCCTGATATTCAGGTCATACAGGGGAAATAAAAAGGAACATCTCTGAAAGACTCTCCATTTCCTCTCCTCCAATCTCCTTATGAATCTTTGGTGACAAGGTCCATTTTAGAGCCATGTAACCAGCTGAGTCACATCTTTCAAAGGAGGGAATTTAATGTAATGAGAAAGATTTTTCATAGGAAGATTGTGACCCGTGCCTCACTGCTTCTGATTTTGTTACAGGTTATGTGAAGAGCAAACTTCAGCCCTTCACGTCCCAGGATGATTTTAAAAGAGTGCAAAAGCTGCGCGGAGGGAGATGACCAGAAAAACAGCTTTGTCCACTTTTAGAGGTTGTGGGTCTCTGGAAATACATGCCAGCAGAAGGAAGGAGGGGCGGAGATACAGAGTTGGGGCCCTGGATCCTGCTGCGTAAGCAGCTCCTTTGGAACTGGTCAGTGCCGCTCTCCCCAGCTAGTCACTGGCCTCTTCCACTGCCCGACATCCCTACTCTGAGGCCAGCAGCCACCTCTGCCTCTACTTGGCTGGGCTGGGCTCCCACCACCGCTGAGCATAGTAGGGGACACTCATCGCCCTGAGTCAGACAAGCAGGAGGGGATGACCTATTAGACCACAGAATCCTTACCACATTCTCACTGGAGTCTGACTCAAGCCCGCAAAAGCAGGACCATCAGATTTTGTGGCCAAGATCCTCTCACCTCCTTGGCTCCCAAACCCTCTGGGTGTCCATCCACCCATCCTATGAGCACTGCTGGTGGTGGGAAACCCCAGCGCCCTGGGAGGATTTCTGGAGAAAGAAGCACTTTAGGGCAAATGAATTATGATTTTTAAGAACAAGCTGACACCACACCCTCAGATGAAAATTGTTTCATACTTTGAGAACAATTCCTGACATCTCTGGGCTTTGACTGCTTGTAATTTTGTCTCCAACTAGACTGTAAGTCCCTGAGGCCTCTTTCGTGCATACTTCTTCCAGTACCAGTCACAAAGGAGCGCTGGTGGGTATTTATGATTTGATAAATGTTTCCCTATGGGGCTCTGCTATTCCAACTTGTGACGCCACAGGGATGGACATCACCTGCCTGGCAATATGACGGCTCAGTCCCCCACCACAGATGAGATCTGCTCTTCTGTGAACTCACTTGACACAATGAAATGCTTCAGTGGCCAAGATAACTCTTTCTCTATATTTACTTTCATTCTATATTTCTTTCTTTTCTTTTAACATATGATTTTTTTTCAACCTTTTGCACAGTTTTGCACAAATCCCATCTAGTTCTCAAAGGCTTCACTAGCTAACCTATTGGCTTTGACATGTGGATCAATTTTGAGGGTCTTCCCCTAAATCATTCTTGAATTTGTTTTAATAGTTCTTTTTAAACTGATTCATCAACGCAGATTTAAAAATTGTTATCAGTTAATCTTAGCAGTATTAACAGTCCCTTACCATGGATTTTAAGAGCCAATGAGTTGCATTTGTAGAAGTAGAATGAAGAGAAATGAAAACACAAAAACTTGCATATAAATGTTCATGACAGCATTATTCATGATAGCCAAAGGGTGGAAAACCCCCAGGTGTCTATCAACTGACACACAGATAACTAAACTGGGGTCTATCCATACAATGGAACATTATTCAGCCATAAAAAGGAATGAGTTACTGATCCATGTTACAGCATGGGTGAATTTTGGAAATACTATACAGGCAAAGAAGCCAGACTCAAAGGACACCTATTCCATTTATATGAAGCCCAGATTAAACAAAGTCATAGAGACAGAAAGTAGTAGATTAGTGTTTGCCTAGGGGTTGGAGAGAGGGGTTGAAGAGAATGAAGACTTACTATTAAGGCGTATGGGGTTTCTTTTGGGGGTGATGGAAAGGTTCTAAAATTGACCATGATGATGGTTGCCCGAATGGGACAAAATGAATGGTATATGAACTATATCTCAACAAATCTATTACAATAAAAATTAAAGAAGAGCCAGTCTACCAAACCTCTTATTTTTATTTCACAAATTATCTTTTCCATTATGTATTTATCATCAATAAAATATCTTGCTCCTGAGTAATTAAGAAAAAATATAGTAGCAATCATCTTAATAAGAAACAATAATATAATAACATCACTAACAACAATGACAACATGCTTTGTTTAAATGGAATAGCTTTTTATATGGATCAACGAGGAAGCATTATTTAGTTGAATAGGTTGGCAGCAGCTACTATTGATTGCCTTTTAAAAATTATCGGTATATGTGAAAATCAAAGTACTTTTAATGCCTCCAGGGACCTGTGTGACCTGCTTTCTGTTTCTTCTATGCATCATCTCTCCCAACTCTTCCTCCTCAGTCAGTGGCCTCTGGCTTGCTCTCTCTGTACACGCCTGGCACTCTGCTCCCACCTCAGCCTCTGCTCTGGCTGTTCTCTCTGCCTGGAACTCTCCTTCCATGTACATGAGCATGGCTTCACTCTCACTAATTCAAGTTTCACCCAGAAGTCAACTTCCCACTGAGGCCTCCCGTGACCACCCTGGTGTATTCGTCAAACATACTAAATAGCTTAATTATTCATTATGTTTACATTTCCTTGTGGATCTCCTCTTTCAGAATATAAGTTCTATGAGGTCAGGGATATTTGACTGTTGTATTCTCTGATACACCACTGGCATTTATCACAGTGCCTAGAATATAGTAGATGTGCAATTAATACCTGTTGAATGGAGGGATGGGCATAGATGCTAGTAGTCCAGTTTGAGGTATGTTGTCTGTGATTTGTTACTTAATTTGTCAATCAGTACATCTCTATCTTTATACATCCTTCTAACTTGGGATTAAATAACCATGCCAAACCAAATCAAACAAATTGGAAAACTGTCAAAATGTATCTTTGGAAAGTAAAGAATCAGTCATTTAAAATGAAATTAATCTATAAGGAGAAATATACAATATAAGAAAAATCTGGACTACATGTTAATTATTATTCTGGTAAAAAATATTTGATAGATCACTTTACTAAGTTAATACCATATATTAATTCAGTCAGCCAAACAAACATTAATTGACCATCTTCTGTGTGCTGGGCACATGGTGGCAGTAATATAATGGTGGCTCTCACATTGCAGTGGAAGACCAGCACAAAGCATCTAAACAAGTACATATAACACCAATGGGTACTGACAACTCTAAAGAGAAACCAGTAGGGTAAGGGATAAAGAATTAAAGGGGTGCTGGGTTGGTCAAAAAAGACCTGTTTGAGGTGCTGACATTTGCACAAAGACTTGAGTAAAGTGAGGAGGAGACTCATGCACATCAGAGTGCCCCAGACAGAGGGACCAGCTGATGCAAAATCCCACAGCTGGAAACTGTGGGCATGTTTGAAGAAAAGCAAGGAGTGAAGAAGAAAGGTCTAGGAAATGATGTTAGACTTGTCTCCAGGAATCAAGTCATCAGAGAGCCTTGCAGACCATGGTGAGGACTCAACAGCTGTCATTTTAGGGCAAGAGAGCCTCTGCCAGGTTGAACTGACATGATCACTTCTCCATTGAGTGACATGATCTGATCTGAGAATATAAGTAAAAGCAAAATGATGCAGGCTATATGAAAACCAGAGGGAAATCTGGGACTAGACTCAATTTGGAAATCAGCAGCGGGCCACAAGGAAAAAGAGCTAAGTTGAATCTCCTCTGCCTTGTAAAGATCAGAACTCATACAACTTTGCCCTCATCCTGGGAGCTTCCTGTATGGTGGGTAAGCTGGCCTGTGTCCAGAGGAGCGAACAGGACAGTCAGCAACTGTGTTGTGGTGAGTTCCATCTCCTCAAAGGCAGGATCCAAAAATGTCATGGGATAGATTCCTGCTCAGGATGGAAAGTAAGGATGCTTTACTCGTTCCCCAGAGTTACATAAAAGAGGAGGTCTTAACTAAGTTTGCTCCTCTCCTAGATTGGGTTTCCCCAAAGCAGTCCCTGTGACATCAATTCAATGGTAAATAGTTTGGGAGGAAAGTAAAAGAAATACGGATGTGGGAGAGGAAAAGTGAGACAGGGAAAGGAAGGTAGCTCATAAAGGGTTTTTTGCTGAATCAGATACTGCTGTGAGCAACTGGAACTTAGTTCTGCTGGGGACTGCTGGGAAATGGTGTGAAGCAAGGGAACTGGGGTATGTATACAACGATTACTATCTGACATTCATTGACAGTTACTTCCAGTGGATGTTAATTCCCTTTCACTTCTTGCGCATCATGTGAGTGGCTAAGCTGCTGGATATGGGGACCATAGAAAGCCCTTAAGCAAAGAGAAAGTTGGGCTGCTGTGCCCTGAAGGAGTAGGGGGAAGGGGTATGGATAGGGTTCCCTCAGAATCTGCTGCAACCACCCCTCAGAGCTATTGTTATTCATGTAGGCTGTATATGTGCTCCCTGGGGTTTTGCAATCAGCCCCTCATCCCTTCTGGCCTCTCCAATCCCAGATTCTGTGACACGGACAGCACAGGAGGAGTATGTGCTCCTCAGAGCCTAATCCTGCAGACAATTCTTTTGGTGGAATTCACAGTCTCTGCAGAGCACATAGTATTAATGGCCATGAGAACTTAAGGCAAGCCCATCACAGATCAGTGATAACACCCTAAGCTTTCTTTGAAGAACTGGATCATAGGAAAGCAAGACTTTTATAGTTCAAAGTTAGGTTATCTTTTGTTTGTGACTATATCTGTGGGAAGAAGCTTATGAGGCCAGTGGCATCTTTCCTGGATACCAGGAGCCAACATTTTTCTCTATTTCTGTCCCCATTAAATACTATGTCTAGGGCACATGTGTTCTAAGTGATTTAACAAAAGGCACTCTCTCATTGGCAGGCAATGCAAATATAAGATTAGCTTAAAGCATTTTCTTTTTGAGCTGAAATTTTGATTTGAGGCCAGCATTATCTGGGACAAGATTATGTATGACTGAGTTTTAATTAGATGCTGAAATGAAATGAGTGTGTGTGTGTGTATGTGTGCGTGTGTGTGCGCGCATGCACAGGAGCCCAAAGTGGGTTCACACACTTGTATGGAAATGGTGACCCGGTTCTAACTCTAGTGGGACAAGCAAGGCTGTTGTAAGGCAGGAATGACTTCATCAGGAACTCAGGAAATCCTCACTCAAACTTCCAAATATACAAATAGATTCCTTTTATTCTGCTGTGAATCAAAATGATGCCACGTCCTGTAATGAAGGATGTTGTTGACCAGGTTGAATGGGAGCCAACCGTGCCTTGCCTTTGTTTCTATGACCGTTGTTCCAAAGTTCAGCATCTTAAGGCTGGGAGTCACCTTATTTGGCAAACACTCAGGAATTCTGTTTCCAGATTTATTTGGGGGTGACAGAATTTTCATTTAATTTTTACCCCAGGGTAGGAGACATGTTAATTGCTTGAGGCCAGATGCACAAATATTTATGTACTCTAGGCAGGCTACTGTGCAGCCACATGAAAATAGAGAGTACTAGCTTAAAAAAAATTCCTACCATAGTGAAGCTACAATGTCATTGAGCCAAGGATTTTTTTTTAAGTTGTCATCTGCAAATATATGTGGGAGTGGGTCAAAAGATAATGTTGGCTTATTTCTTTCTTTCTTGCAGAAAACCATAGGCAACCATTAGTCTTTCTAAATATTAACTTCTCAAACCAACCAGGTAACTTGCTCCTGGGGATGGTAGGGTGAAACGGTCTGTTGACCAGGCACATGGGGATGAAGGGTAGTTGTAGCACCTTGAAGGCAGTGATATAAACACTTCTGAAATCAACAAGTGGACTCCCTAGGAGACACAAAGGTCTGAGTCCCCTCAACCCAGCTGCACAGGGCCCATGTGGGATATCCTCCTTTGGATTTCAGAAGAGGGCACGCTGCCCAATTTTCCCAGCTGCAGGAAAGAAGAAATCACCCTAAATACTGAGTTAATGCCTGAACTTGCAGTGTCTTCTGTCCCGCCTTCTGGTCCACCCCCATCAAATTCTATCTTTGTTTTAGGCCATGACTCATGACCCATCCCCACCCCTCAGTCAGCTGTGACTCATAGCAGAAGCCAGATAAACTGAGCGTGGAACAGCAGTGTGGGAGAGCTGCCGTGTTTTTCCTTTTTTCGCCTAATGAGAAAAGTTAGGTCAAATGGTCAGGTGGTGGGAATCTTCTTTGAGGGTTTTTGTTTTGTCTTTGTGTGTTTAATTTAGGGAAATTCCTTCATTGGATGGGGAATCTGGCTGGGTGTTCCCTTTTAAGGTAACTCAATGATACTGTGGTTCAAGCTTTGACCATTGGCAATCATCTACCTTTGACTGATTGTGCAAATGGCCCTACTTTTTTTTTTTTTATTGCTCCCAGCATCCTTGCCCTTGGTAATGGGAATTTAAAACTACTTCCATTAAAGGGTGGAGTCTCTTTTATGCACTTCTTGAATTTGGGTTTGGACATGTGACTTACTTGGTCCAATAGAAAGCTGCAGAAGAGATAATGTGCCAGTTTAGGATCTAGGCCTCAAGAGCCCATAAATTCTCTGGTCATCTCTTTTACTCCACTGCTTTTCTGTGATAACAAGCCCAGGGTAACCTGCTGGAAGATGATGATCATATGCAGCAGAGCCAAGTCATTTAGGCCAATGCTATCCTAGACCAGCCAGATCCTAGGCCACCTGCCAGTTGGCTACAGACAAACGAGTAAGCCCAGCTGAAATGAGCCAACTATGGTCCAGGTTAACAGAACTGCTCAGCTTACCTGTAGCTTCATGAAAAAAACAAAAACAAAAACAAAAATTGCTGTATTAAGCCACTAAGATTTGTGGTAGTTTGTTACTTTGTCAGTAGATAACCGAAATGCTACCCTTGTGTGTTTTAACTCTATGAACTGACATTTTTAGATTAAAAGAACTCATACCCTATGTATTTCAGGAGACCATACTTCTGAATCTTGAGTCCTCTCAGTGATCAAAATATTGTTGCTAAAGGCCCTCCAAAGTTGGAGAAAGTTAAGCTCTTAAAGCATGTCATATGAATTTATTAAGAAGAAAATTTACCTCTATTCTGCTGTGCATAGGTTATCAAACCAAGATGCAGTAAGTGCCAGACCCATTGTATTACTTTGCTAGAGGTGTAAAATACGAAGTATCACAACCTGGGTGGCTTGAACAGCAGAAAGTCGTATTCTCACAATTCTGGAGGCTGAAAATTTAAGACCAAGGTGTTAGCAGGGTTGATTTCTTCCAAGACCCCTCCCCTTAGTCCTCATGTGGTCTTCCCTGTGTGTGTATCCATGTCCTGATTTCCTCTTCTTATAAAGACCAGTCATAATGGATCAGGGCCCACCTGAGTGACCTCATTTTCACTTCATTACCTCTTTAAAGACCATATCTCCAAAATGCAGTCCCATTCTGAGGTCCTGGGGATAAGGACTTATACAGATGAAGCTGGAGGGACACAATTCAGTCAGAAGACTCATTTACATGCTGCCTGATGTTCAATTCCTAAAACACAGCTCTGATTGTATGACTACCTTGCTCAAAATCTTTCTATGGTTCTGAATTGTATATAAGGATGGAATAAAGATTCATTGTTCCCCACACTGACCTTTCCAATTCCTCCATTATCTTTTTTTTTTTTTTTTTGGCTGCTCCACATGGCCTGTAGGATCTTAGTTCCTCGACCAGGGATCAAACCCAGGCCCTCGGCAGTGAGAGTGCTGAGTCCTAACCACTGGACCGCCAGGGAATTCCCAATTCTTCCATTATCTTAATCCAATATCCATACATGATTATTTGCTATCTTTATTTCTAATTATTCAAACCACCATGACTGACACATATTTGCCCCCTTAGTCTAGTTTCAGTTCCCTAAACACACACACACACACACACACACACACACACACACACACACAGAGTTCTATCTCTGTAAATCTTATTCAGCTCTCCCCTATGTCTGGGATGGCTTTGCCCACAGCCTTGCTTGTCAAAATCCATTCAAATCCTATAACCTCCAAAAATTCTTCCAGTTTCATACTCCAATCAGATTGGATCTCTTCCAAGAAATCTGGCATTGCATGACACCTCTACTATTGTACCTTTTACAATCTTTCTAGGTTATGACTATGTTGATTGTGGTGTGAGCTGCAGTTATAGCTTAGTCACTCTTGCATTTCTTACAGTGGCCACTATGGTGCATTTCATATTGTAGGTGCTTGGGATAGAAACTACCATGGTCACCATTTTCCATGTTACCCTTTCCTTCTTGGGCACACAGCCTCCCTTGCAGCTGAAGTGGGGACATGTGACTGAATTTTTGCCGGTTGGATGTATGCAGAAGTAATGTACAACAAGTCTTCTATGTGTGGATATGCCAGTGAACTTCCTGTTTACTCTCAGAGGTATCTCCTGACCTTCTCATCTTCCACTGTATATTACAGGACTCATTTTCCCAAGCTGCCTTGCCTTTTGGACTCTTGATAGGTTCAGCCAATGGAAGAAACCAGCTGAAACTTGAAGTTTGGGAGGGAGGGAAAGGGAAGCCGGGATACGTCTCTCTCTCTTTGCTTCCTATGGTGTCTCTATCAGCCACGTCTCCTCCATGGCCCCAGGTCCACTGGGCATGAGTCTAGCGTGGATCTTGCTTCTGTTGGATATTCTAGGTCCTGGACTCTGGGAAATATCCCAGCTCTCAGGTGATAGTTTCCTGATGTTCCTCTGTTTGGTGGCCTTTCTGCCCCTTGTGTGGCATCTGTAAAACAGGAACCATAATGCCTGCCTCCTAGAACTATTATGAAAGCAAATAAGCTAATATATGCAGAATTCATAACTATGGAACTAGCACCTGACGGAAACCAAATCCTGAGTCTCTCCCATATCACCTAGACATGTATCCTTCTTGAGTCCTCTCCTCCTCAGTCTCTAAAACTCTGCCTGGTCATGTTTTTTTTTCCTACCTTCAGGCCACTTGTAGCCTGTCTGTCTTGCTGCTTCTGTGTCCTCCCTTCAGCCCTTACTCTGTAGAGACCTCCCATGATTTACTTCACAACATCTCTGTTTTCCACTCCATTTTGAGAGAGCACCCTCACCTTCATGGTTTCCATGCTAAACTTTCTTCAAGCAGGACACTCCCACGTGCATCCACATCTGTCATCGCCCTCTCGAATTTCCATCCCATTTCTCCAATTGCCTCCTGGGCCCTCCTTGTTGGTCACCCAGTGCTATTCATGGAAGAAGTGTCAGGTGGGGAAAGGAGAGGCCTAGTCTCCAACCCACCAGTGATGCGTTTAATAACTAATTTTGGGGGGACTTAGATGCTCCTTTAAGAGAGGGCTTTGGGGGCAGCTGGTTTCTAACTAATACTCCTTCCACCTCTATTGCTTTGGTTTTACATCAAAACTTAATTCATCATCTCCACTTCCCACTCTTCAATGACTTTTACTCCCAATTTCTTTATATCTGTCAGTATTATATCATTAAGGCTCAAAATGCTAGAAGTCAGATATGAATCAATTACTCTCCTTCTCCACTGTGGCAATTGAGGAGTTAAGAACTTTACTATTAAGTCCAATTACCTGAGTTCAATTCTTGACTTCAGCACTTATTTATTATGTTACATGGATATCTTTCTTTCTCCAGAACACAGTTTTTCACCTGCATAAAAAAGGATGAAATTAGGAAAACACTCAATGCAGTACTTGGCATATAGGAAGCACTCAAATAAATGTTTATCATTATTCATTCATCCAACAAACATTTGTTTGGCAGTGCAGTTACTTTTCCTCTTGAAATTTATTTTTACTTATTTTATCTCCTGAAAGTTGATTTTTTTCTTTTGAAAGAGGCCTAATTTCTCTTAAGTTACAAAACAGCTTGCACAGTAAAAAGCTACACAAAATATATAAGGAATTCATACTTTTAGGAATAAAGTATGCAGGTAGGGTGACGATACATCCAATTTTCCAAAGACGGTCCCAGATCATACCTACCATTCTACCTTAATTATAAATAGCATCCCATCACTGTCAAAAGTGGTCCGAGTTTGGATGATAAATTATGTGGTCCCCTATCCCCTATGTATACATGACTTGTTTGGGTCTTGGGCTCTATCACCACAAAGTGCTCCTAGAATAAAGCTCCCATATTTAAAACATTGGGTAAAGAGTATTTAAAAATAAATATGATTCTTAACTACTGTGATTTTTCACTCAGTGGCATTTATGTAATATGGTTCACTTTATGTTTGATGCTGAACCTTTAATACATTTTATCCTATGTTTCAATAATAAAGTAGAATCCATCTGATTAGTAGTTTAAAATAATTTTCTAATTGAAACTCATACAACTGCATTAAAAATAAATACGTAATATTTGCTTTTCTGACTTGGAGATTATGTACATGTAGGTTCTTTCTCACAAAATATGCTATCCTTAATTTTTGTATAAAGGTTAATTATATCTCATAAGGAAGAAATTAAAGCTTCATATCAGAAGAGAGTTTCTTTATAGTTTTTAACTTCCAAGAACCACTGTACAGAGAGATCAGCTCAGTGCTTTGTGAGCACCTAGAGGGGTGGGATAGGGAGGGTGGGAGGGAGACACAAGAGGGAGGAGATATAGGGATATATGTATATGTATAGCTGATTCACTTTGTTATAAAGCAGACACTAACACCATTGTAAAGCAATTATACTCCAATAAAGATGTTAAAAATAATAAATAAATAAATAAAACACACCCAACACACCTAAAAAAAAAACAAACAAAAGAACCACTGTAAATAAAGTCATCCTCAGTAGAGGCTGTAATGTTTTCTTTGTTATTGTTTTTGCTTATGTTTGTATACCTTAACACCCTATCCAATTAGTACGTCTGGAGCAATTCATTCCAGGTCAAATGTGGAACAAAACTTCCAACTCACTTCTATTCACAGCTGGGGCAGCCCTTGAAATTGCCAAGGGAAATTCTGGGGACTCTGGGGTCATACCGGAGAGTGACAACAGTCCATTTCTTCGGATTCCCTTGCTCAGAGTCTTTAACTAAATAACATATTGGAAGTTTAAATGAGGTGTCCTGCACTCCATGTGATTTGAGGGACTCAAATATTTTTAATTCAGTAAAAAAAATCAATTTAATTAAAAACAACAAATATTTTGCCCCAAGTCTTATGCAATATGCCACAGAGATCATAAATACGATTTAAATGTGAATTTGTTTATACAAAACAGCAACTTCCCCCAACCACCCCCTCAAAATGTATAAAAACATGGTTTCCTCCATAGGGAAGAGCTATGGGGATTACAGTGGTTTGGCAAATACACTCTCCATTAATTGCCACTTACATCAGTTAACAGAACTAAGTGATCAGATAGATGAGAGCATTTGGTGTCTACCTCAGCCTTGGGCCTTATTGTCGTGTTGAAATGGAAACCCATGAAACACACATAACTAGTCCCTCACTTGCATATGCTTAATTAAAATATAGATGTTGAGGCTCTTCCCACAGAAATTATGCTTTAAGGGATCTGGAGTGGTTCCTAGAAACTCACATCATTCAAACACTCCAAGGGATTCTGGCAGGGACTCAAATCTCCATCAAGATGAAATCCATCCTGCCTCTCAAGAAATGAAGACCCCTGAGGGGGTAGGTTGGAACCCAGAAGGATTCAGAGCACAGAGCGAGGAGGCACACCATATATACACACATGCACACAATTCATGAGAAAAGTATTAAAATCATTTTGGACAGGGAAGACTGTGGATGAATATTAGTACTTTGATTCCTGTTGGATTCCTTTCGTTTGATACTACTAGGCTAACCCATGCAATCATCCATCTTTCCATTCACCCCCTCAATTATTTACTAAGTACCAACTACATGCCAGTCTCCATTATAGGCCCTAGGGTTAATTATTCTCCAGTAAATGATTTGGTTGAAGTCCTTCTCATTTTTTACCTAATCATTTTAACTCTAATGCAATATGTTGAGATTTGATTGGAAACTGAAATATTCAGATGTGCTATAATAAACTGGTTTTATTGCACTTCATAACGGATACTTGGTTCTCCTTTTACAGCAGACCTGGACTCTAGTGCCAAAAGTAGGATTTAGTGTCTTCATACTTCAATTTAAAGAATACTTGGTAGGCTTCCTATTTCTGCTGTTCCCATGCACCCACCCCTCTTTTAGTTGTTAATTGATGGCATGAAATACGAATATGTTCATTCAAGTTTTAAGGCTTTGATCTTTATTAGGCATATCACCTAGTTTTTATTTATACTTAATCTTTTTATAACCCTACCACTATCTCCCACCCCCCACCTACCCCTGGTCCCACCCCGAATGGCTCATGTCCATCTCTTACACAATATAATATATAAAATGCTGAGCTAGGACCCAGTAAACACTCCTACTGAGTCAAATGTCAAGTACAGCGGGGAACCTAGGGAATAGGGTAACTGACTGAGGGGTGCTGTGATAGAGGAACAGGATGAGGAAACACTGTACCATTGTTGCTGCAGCTGGCAAGCTAATACAGACAGTGAAAGTGTTGTAAGGTAAACCAGCCACCCTGCAGGTGGCTCCCCTTCCCTCCCCAAATCCACTCTCCACCTTTCTTCACCTGCTCTGTACCACGGGAGGCTGACCCACATGGACTATGCTCGTGGGTTTTGTCTTCATTTGGGCTTCCCCAGAAGCAGACACTGAGATAGGGATCTTAGTGCAAATAATTGATTTGGGTGGCGATCCCAGGATGTAGGGAAGAGAGACAGGGAAGGGAATGAACCTAATGATGGGTATGTTATCAAGCAAGTTTTCATTGCAGGCAACTGGCACTGTGTCCTGGGGAGCTCTGGGAGACGGTGCAAGGTGAAGAAACGGGGTATTTATTCACTGACTCCTGCCAGCCCTCCTGTAGTTTAGGGCTGCTTTGGGGAACATCCACTTTCCAGTACGTTTGCCATGCACGTGGGCCATGCATGCTCCCCTGCCAAAATGCCCTCAGGCCAAATGTCTTAGGAGCAGAAAGCATTCCACATATACTTGGGTGCCAAAGGGATATGGTCAGGGCTGCTACTTAGCTTGGGTAACGGGTGGCACCAGCAGGAGATTCAGACAGTGGGAGGGGAATGAGGTCCAAGGATCATGTTCTGAGTGTTCACCCTTTCCCACTACCACACCCCTTCCTCCCCCAGCTTCCGCTGCACCCCCTGACAAAGTCCGCAGCTTGTGTCAGGATGTTCCTCTCCCTACACTTCCTCTGGTTTCCAGAACCTGCTCCCTCACTTTGCCCTACAATCCTACCAAGGTAACCACTTCGGGATGTCACAGACCCCTTCTTGCTTTTCCAAAATCATGCTTGCAACTGTATAAAAGCCCCCTTATTAAACTGTTCTCTACTAACCCAGTAAAATGTACCTTTTGTTACCTGATATAAAATATACCTTTATATCTGGAGTCCTCTCTCATTAATACTTCACAGAAACTCAATCGTTATCACATTTCTTCTTTTGCAGGTGTAAGAACCTGACAGGTAAGTTGTCCAGTGCTCTGAGGGCTAGGATGTAAATGAAGAAAGATGGAAGGTCAGTTTTGCTGATGACAAGCCCACGTTCTAAAAACTATGTAATCCAACCTTGTTGTTAATAACAAGCGCTATTGATGCTGGGTTTCTGGCTCAATGCTAAGCCCATTGTCCAGCCCTTCGCCAGGTCCCCCTGAACTAGGGGGGTGGGAGTGAGGGATGCAATGCAGGGGAATGTAGAGCAGCGTGTGGTCAGGCAGGCCCAACTGGCCAGGTGACGCCCCGCCAGATGGTCTCCCGCCCCAGAGGCCACTATTGAAAACCTGAAAGAGACAAAACGCCTGTGGAATCGTCCTCCGAGAGGGACCAGATGCTCCTTAGGAAACCTGTTCGCGCTGCAGCATCAGGCGACGGACGAACAAAGCAAGGAAGGAGGAGCTTCCCTGACTTGTCTTAGAATAAAATAAATGCCTACTGCCTCCTTCTCCCCATTTGTGGTTATTCGTAGGTTAAAATGACCCCATCAAAAGATAAGTATTAAAAACAGACTCTGAGAAATCAAGTCCCCATATCGATGTTCAGGCTTTCCAAGGAGAAATATCTGAAAGGGAAGTTAACCAGAGGAGTCTCCCTGCTGTTGCAGGGCCTGGGTGGGGAGCTTTTTCCACTGCTAGTATTTCTGTTGGCAAAGAGTACACACTGTTGGAGCGTACCCCCCAGGCCTTAAGTGGGTGCAGTGGGTCGTGCGGGACGGAGCCTTAGCAAGTGGGGCTGGAGCACGGTTCTGTCTGATGTGACCCCAGGGTGCCCACTGGGATCTGTGAACAGCCCGGGGCTGCGGGAGGGCCCTCTGCCCGCCTTTGTTCCGACCGGCTCCAGCCTGCAGCAGCTGATCTGGTTATTATGCTCCTGAAAAGAATTTCTAGGTGGCCACAGTGACCATAAGGAACCGAGAAACCACGAGGGCTGAAAGCCACGAAGAGCAACACATCGGCTGCTGAGTGCTAATCCCGCCCATAATTAGAGGATCCCTTTCAGCCCTGTGGTGCCCGTCGAAATCTGAACTAAGGCAGAGAGGAGCCCTCTGAGGTCTGTAGCCCACTGACCAAATGTGCCGTCATCAGCATAATTCGCTCATTTCGTGGGGACTCGATGTTTTAAAAAGGAAGTCAGAAGGCTATCTGAAGAGTAGCTTTGGGGCAAAACCAGACCGCATTTAAGGTTTAATTAAACGCGCCTTATTTTCTCAGCTTTTCCCCCCAACCCATTCTTAAAATCCTGTGCACTTTAATGGAAATTTAATCTGTGTGGGTCTGATTTGTTTACCTTAGATTCATCAAAACGCTGTTTTGGAAGAACGATTTCATATCCAACAAGATTTACATAACTTTCTCTTGGGCTATATTTCTAAGAAATAAAAACTGATGTTTGGGTCCTAAATTAACAGGTTTGCCTCTTCTGAGACCTGACATGGCTTCAGCGGTGCAGTTGTGCTTTTCTCTGCTTTCCACTCTCCCCGACCCCATCCCAGGCATCTCCAGGTCTGCACTGCAATAAAGATGATCTGTGTCCTGTCTCCAGAATTTAACCTGTGAGGGTGCCCAGGAAGAGCCACCACCACCATGTTTTGTGATGTCACCTTCTATTTTAATTTGTCACACACTGCCTGCTGGCTGAGTGCAGGAAAATGCATATCTCGTCACAAAGGTGCTAATCAACTTTGGTTATTGGCTACACTATCACATAAACTTTAAGAAAGAGGTCATAAATAACTTTTGAAAGTGATATGAATCCATCTCTGTTTTAAACTTATTTAAAAGTACACATGTTGCAATTAAATTATGAGGGAGATGAAGATAAGGTCGTGAATCTTTGTAATACTTTTGACTTTTTTCCCAACTCTATTATCTTTTTGATTCCCCTAACAACATTGTGAGGTAGATAAAGGTATATTTTATTAGTTCCTTCTTAACAGTTGAGGAAACCGAGGCCCAGATTTTCCATTGCCACACAAAAGATTCAGGATCCTAACCTTGGTCTTTTGTATCTTATTTGTGCTTCTTTCATTTGAACAGATCACAGGCAGGGGAAGAGGACCTTAACTTAGGGACTTGCTTATTCAAATTTCAGTAAGATATCTGTTCACATCTGGTTCAGCAGCTAAGGAGAAGACAGAAAGAAGTCTAAAGTCTAGCAGCTTTGGGTAAAATTCCTGCTTGCCATGAGATCTTGGTGAATAAAAATATGAAGATGTAATTACACTTGTGACCCGACAGGATCTTTCCAATAGGATTGTCACAAATCCCTTTGGTGGCTAGGAATAAGAAGGGGAAAATGTAAATTACTGTCCCCCTAGAAGGCTGTAGTATCAACGTGAATTAATCTCTCAAGCGCATATTGCAAATACAGCAAACCTGGTGAGGAGATATGAACATAGGCCTCACTGGTCATACATTTGGCACCAAAGGATACAAATATAAGCCTGGAATTTGGAAGGATGGATAGAGGGATTGTAAATTTTAATTGAAATTTCTTAGCTTGAAGCAAATATATAATGTTATAGCTAGCATACAGGCTACATTTGTAGCCAATCTTGAATACCTATTCAATGTTTCATTCTGATTGAGAACAAATTGGTGTTTTAGCAGGATATAAGCCTGAATTAGAAGCAGCATATAATAAAATAGATAAACAACAAGGTCCTACTGTATAGCACAGGGAACTATATTCAATATCAATAAACCATAATGGAAAAGAATATAAAAAAGAATATATATGTATACTGAATCACTTTGCCGTACACCGGAAACTAACACAACACTGTAAATCAACTATACCTCAGTTAAAAAAAAAAAGTAGCATATACGTAGCCAATCTGCATCCTGTCCAAAATTCCAAGTCAAAAAGAAACTTTGAATAAGATACATTTACCACATATGACCCTCCAAAATGTTCCCATGAATGGCAGAAGATTTGCACACATTTAAATTAGATTTCACACAATCTGTCAAATGACAGAGTATTAAAGGAGATTAGCCTAATTAAACGAGATTGTGAGAATGCCTCTGAGAGAGGCAAAGTGCAGATATCTTCCAAGTAGGATCACAGGAAAGGCTTCCAGAATCTATTATGTGTCTTTCCCGGCTCTCAGGCTGCCCCGTTACCCTCGGTCACAGCAGCACACTTGTGTATGCAGTGACATCTAGTGACAAAGAAAGTAAAACCAGCCCCAGGGACACTTTCCTCACCTGAGTGTCTCCACAGAAATGACCCTGCCCTGGTCACCACAGATTTGTGCACAGTGGTGTGTGTTACAAAACAGATACACCAGTTTCTGCACCAGATACATTCAGAGAGGTAATAAAAAGAAGACATCAGAATCCAAACAGGCATTTAAAACACACTTCTTCTTCTCAGACCACTCAGTGAAAACTGGTGTTCATGCTGCAGATGCAGAGTTAGTGTGGAATGTTCTGAAGGACTATTGGCATCTTCCAAGGAAAGAATACATTATGGTGAATAGAACATGTTATCTGATATTCATATTCAAATGTTTAGTATATATAAACAAGTGACACAGGCAAGATGAAGATTTAACTAAATTTCAAATTAATCTTAATCTAGGTGAAACTCATTGTAGATTAACTGGGGTAATCCATAATAAAATATTTCCTATTTTATTTTGCCTGATTTTAGGAGTTAAAGCAAAATTATATATATATAATATATGTATATACAATATTATATGTATCCACAACGTTCTCTGTATAAGAAGGAAAAAAGGACTTGAGGTCTTGTCCTGGTAGAACTATAAGAAAGTGAAACCAGAGCTGTCTACTGCCTTCCCTCAGCCATACCATTGCTGGTAAATTCTGTCTCGATCAGGACCAGGGTCTATAAGCCCCAGGCACCTGACCTTACAGGAGGCAATGATGGTGCATCCCACCATCCCACTCCCCTGGAGGCCTTGTCACTTTACAGCTACCCAGGACCTCCACTGGGGCCCTGGGGTCTGAATTTTCAACAAACACCCAGATGATTTTTATGCAATTATACTCCAGTCTACACATGCCAGTGAAAAAGATAAAATTCCACTGGAGACATGGAATGGGTTCAAACTTTGTAAAGATAATTTAAAGTCATAAAAGTTGCCTGGGACTGGGTCCATAAAAGTCAATATCATGAACCAGACTGTCCACTTTTTACTACAACATTTAAAAAAAATAATTGTGTACTTGCCAGAATTATTCTCAAGTGAATTACCAAATAGCTGAAGGAAATAACTAGTTTCTTTTCTTTCCTTCCTTCCTTCCTCCTTCCCTCCCTCCCTTTTTCCTTCCTCTTTCTTCTTTCTCTCTCCCTTTCCTTCTTTTTCTTTCTTTCTCTCTCCCTTTCCTCTTTCTTTCTTCCTTCCTTTCTTTCTTCTTTCCCCTTCCTTCCTTCCTTCCTTCCTTCCTTCCTTCTTTCCTTCCTTCCTTCCTTCCTCCCTTCCTCCCTCCCTCCCTTCCTTCCTTCTTTCCTTCCTTCCTTCCTTCCTTCCTCCCTTCCTTCCTTCCTTCCTCTCTTCTTCCCTTCCTCCTTCCCTCCCTCCCTCTCTCCCTCTCTCTCTCTCTCACTCTCTCTTTCTCTCTTTTTCTCTTTCTTGTTATTCTCATTTCTCTTTGTGGGACTCTCTTTTCTTGCCCCTGTGGGAAAATAAGCTCTATTAAGCAAATTAACTTTTTAAGTGAATCAGGCTTACAGTTATATTTTTTAAAATACTAGTGATACAGCATGGCTGGGGCCTGTAAAACATATTCTCAGTTCCTCTGAATTGCTGATTATGAATTAAATGCTTGTAAAGTGAATAATCATTGATACAGCAAAAGACCCTGCTATTTAATGGCTCCCCATAGTAAATCCTGTAGTCAACTTTTACAGAGATAATAATCAACTAATTATTTTGTGATGAAGTGGGATATTAATATTTATATTAGGTTATTTAAAGTTGGCATATTGTGTGGACGTTTATGATAGAAGCAAATGCTTCTGTTGGCTATAAACTTTCATTTACATGCTTGCAATGTAGATTCTAGTGCTGACTGCTATTGTTCAGATTTAGATTTTTTTTGAAGATTTTTTTTCCTCGCTTGTTTTGGTTTACAACTGTCTTTTCCTTTGAAGTTCTGAATGTGCACTAATTTTGCCAGATACTGTTTTAAGGTTTTCAGATATTATTTCATCTACATTAAATCGATTAATTTAATGATACAATAGATTATAATTTAATCCATTAAGTGCAATGCAATGAGGAAGTTACTGTTACCATACCCATTTTATAGATGAGGAAACTAAAGTACGGAGAAGTTAAGTAACTTACCTATAGTGTATAACTAATAGTTAGAAGTGTTAGGATTCAAACCTAGACAGTGTGATTTCATGGTCCATGCTCTTAACCATTTTGCTATCATGGCTCTTTACTTTTAATGTATACCTGGAATTCCTTAAGTCTTAGTTTCTTCATCAGCAAAGCAGGATAAAGATATCTTTTTCTAAGGGTTGTTTCAAGTTTTAAATGAGGATATATATTTACAAACTTCAAAACAATATATAACTCTTGGTTTAACACATCACTCTATTTCTTCCATTTGTTTGTACAAGCATATTAATTGAACACTTTCAATACAACAGATGGAATAAGATTGAATTATTGCTCTCAAAAGCATATTGTCTATTCAAGAGATAGATCATTAAATAACTAAAAATACTACAGAGTGATAAACTTTCTAGCAGGAAGATGGGAGAAAGGCTTGCTGACTTGGGTCCCAGGCCATCATTGAATCTAGGCATGAGAATTTTCTGCTGCTTGGCTATGAAGTAGGGATACCTCTATGACAACAACCGTAGTTTAAATTAATGTAACTAGGACCACAGAGGGTATATTTAGAAGCTTAAAAGAGCTCTACCCAAATCATGCAAGTTGAGGTACCAGCCTCTGTTAAATGGCCCACAAGCAAGATTGATCCTGAACTTGGTGGAGAGCCACACCAAGCCAATGACAAGTGACAAACCCAAGGGCAGACAGGAGTGCCATCTTGAATTGGCTTTTTTGACATTCTGATTGATTTTTTTTCAAAATGTGAATATTTTTCTTTAGTATCATTTGTATCTTGGATATGACAACAGAAACTCTTTCACACAAAAATTTTTTAAGAGCATTATAATATTTCTTGTGTCTTTAATTCAATAAAAATGATAAACCTCAAATTACCCATGCACTTTTAATACTCTTTCCAGTTTTAAAAAGCTGCTGACCAGATTGTGTTACTCCTAAACTTCATAAGTTTCCACTCCTAAAATGGCAAGCATCTACTCTTCAGAATGGGACTTAGGGTCTCACTTAAGCCATGGATGGATGCCATGATCTGTGGGGAGAGAATTTGAAGCCTTTATTTAAATACTTGATGATACCCTTCCCTGTTAGGAGGCCAGGGGAAGATAAGATTGCAATCAGGCCTTTGTTGTGACACAAGTACATCCCTCCTTGAAATGCACGCTTCCATTTGCGTCTGAGGTATATATAGACCAGGTTGTGCATGTCATGATATTCCATTTGAAAAGAACAGAGCAATCTGATATTTTGTTTTCTGTTGATTGTTTTATCTTTCAGTGGCTTTTAGAAGAGTTAAGGTGTTTTAGCCTTTAGGTGTTTCTCTTGAACCCATCTGAATCTTGGGGCTCAACTGTACTGGGCAGAACCAAGAAAGAAAATGGTGTGAAACAAAAAAGTATGAGATGATATATAAGTCCGCTAATGCATGAAATAGGTGAATAAATTAGGTAGAATTTCAGAAGATAGATCTCTGTTACAAGAACACAAGGAAACAGGGAGAGGTCCTTTCCTGCTCACCAGGGCTTTCTTTCCATTGGAGTTGTATTTTTGGGGGAGAGGAGTCTGCAATACTAAGAACTCCTTACAAAGGGAAAAACTAAAGCTAGGTTATGGTATAATTTCTAGTTCATTGGGATTTGGGGGAACTAAAATTATTTAAATCTAATGTTTTGATATATAATAAAAAACCCAGAGAAATCACTACTAAACCTTTCATCATATAGTTAATTTTTACATATATTTTATTATTTTAATTATAAAAACATTTTAGAATTTTTTCCAAATACATATCTTTGTTTATATATATAAACATGTTTATATATATAAACATATTTACATGTTTTAATATATATTTTGTATATGTATGTATAATATTTGTATATAATATATAAATATAAATAATATAAAGTACATATATATAAAGTACATACATATATATAAAATTTGTCTGTACATTGCTAAAAATGTTCCTAAACAGTTAGAGTTACATAGGAATAAAAATGTACCTGCCTCTATCAACAAAGATATGTATTTGGAAAAAATTCTGAATAGGTTTTAATAATTAAAGTAAAATAGATGTAAAATTATTTAGTCATACAATGAATGTTTTGTTAATAATTTCTCTTTGATTTCTTATCACCTGATATGACCATTCTTTTGAAGGGCGAAGAAATCTGTGGATTAACTCTGAAATTAGAAAATTGCTAAGATACCACAATACATAAGTGAGTTAGTCACAGACTGAATGATCATCTCAAACCTCAAATTATTCTGAGGGTTTAGAGTCTTTACTTTTATACCACACACATGGCATATGATGTTTATTGGTGTTACTCTGAATAACTTTATCTTTTTTTAAAAAAATACATTCTTGCTCTGAGGGAACGTGGATTACTAATATATTTCCTATGCGCCGCTCACACAACTATTACATCTTTCTAAACCATCCTATTGAATAGGAAGCATTCTCGAGCTCAGAATCAGCTAATTTAATAGAATTGCTAGAATATTTGCTTTCACTGAACATTTTTCAACTTAATGCCTTGAAGAAAAATATTTTTCATGATCCAGCAATTCCACTCCTGGGTATAATATATCCGAAGAAAATGAAAACACTAATTTGAAAAGTTATATGCACCTTAATGTCCACAGCAGTATTATTTACCATAGCCAACATACGGAAGCAACCTAAGTGTCCATCAACAGATGAATGGATAAAGAAGACATCGAATATATACACAATGGAATTTTACTCAGCCATAAAAAAGAATGAAATTTTTCCATTTTCAACGACATGGATGGACCTGGAGGGTATTATGCTTAGTGAAGTAAGTCAGAAAGAGAAAGACAAATACTCTATGCTTTCATTTTATACATGGAATCTAAAACACAAAACAGACAAATGAATATAACAAAACAGAAACAGACTCACAGATACAGAGAACAAATCAGTGAGGAGAGGGATTGGGGGAAGGGCAAGACAGGGGAAGGGAATTAAGAGGTACAAACTACTTGGTACAAAATAAATAAGATACAAGTATGTAATGTACAGCACAGGGAATATAACCAATATTTTATAATATCTTTAAATGGAGTATAATCTATAAAAATAGTGAATCACTATATTGTACCCCTGAAACTATTATAACATTGTAAATCAACTATACTTCAATTTTAAAAAGTTCTCACCAAAAAAAGATTAACATATGAGGTGATGGATGAGTTAATTAACTAGATAGTAGAAATCTTTTCACAATGTATATGTATATAAAATCATCATGAAGTACATTTTCAATATCTTACAATTTTATTTCTCAATTATATCTCAATAAAACTGAAAAAAAAGAGAAAAAGAAAGATATTTTTCACTTTCTGCAGAATAACAAATGTGATTTTGCTTTTATTTGACTGTGTTTAGCCTGAATAAAACTGGTGTGGTTCTCTATCAACCATCAGATGAAATGAGGATAATAAAATTACTCCTTTCATAATAAAAAAAAAGTGCATGTGTAAAGAGAGAAAGCTAAATAGGGACTATGAAAGGTAATTTCAAAACGTGATACCAATAATGAATTGCTGAGAAAAGCATTTTCATGTTTGTATGGTAGATGCCTACTGACCTGAGCTTTGGAGAGTAAATATTACCTAGAAGCCACAATCAAATGGCTAAGGATGCTTAGGTGACTGCCTTTTAAGATTTTAAAGCCCAAAATGAAATGATTGTTTTTTTAAAGAATCCTGTATGTTGCTCAACCGAATAGGAATCCAGGCCAAATTCTTACTTCTGGGTTTTCTTGGAAATAAATTAAGGCAGAAGACAGATAACACTGATTGTTGCCCCTTGTCCCATTATTCAAGTAAAAGCAGGTAATGTGAACAGGAAGAGCAGTCTTGAAGGGGAGGAAGATGTAAGCATCTGTGAAAGGGTGTGGCATGGGGAGTGGGGGTGGAGCAGCAGGTACCTCTACAGTCTCAGCAGATACCTGGCTGGTGCTCAAACTCGTTCAGAAATGTCAACTCTTAACAGTCCCTCAATGGGGTTTCTCTGACTGCCTTTGTGAATTTAGTCATGCACTTGAGAAGTAACTGGACAAAACCTTGGAGAATGTCTATGCTTAGCAGAATGCATATATGTACACAGAGAAACACCCATGCTGCCATATCCCTTATTACTACACCTGCAGGGTTGTTTATATTTGTATATCTTACTGATGTAGAATTAAATTGAACACTAGGAAATGGTGAGTAAAAGACCTTTCACTACGTTAATGTTGCCATATATGAAGATGGGGTGGAAGTATTACACAGGTTGAAGAGAGATGGAATATTTGTATCTACATTTCTGGTATAAAATAAGGGAATGAGAATGATCCAGCAATGCCACTCCTGGGCATATACCCAGACAAAAATATAATTTGAAAAGATACATGTACCCCTATGTTCATAGCAGCACTATTTACAATAGCCAAGACATGGAAACAACCTAAATGACAATCAACAGAGGAATGGGTAAAGAAGATGTGGTAGATATATACATATACAATTGAATATTACTCAGCCATAAAAAAAGACTGAAGTAATGTCATTTTCAGCAACATGGATGAACCTAGAGATTATCATATTAAGTGAAGTATGTCAGAAAGAGAAAGACAAATACCATATGATATCATTTACATGTAGGATCTGAAATATGACACAAATGAACATATCTATGAAACAGAAACAAACTCACAGACATAGAGAACAAACTGTGGTTGCCATAGGGGACAGGATTGGGGGAGGGATGGAGTGAGAGGTTGGGCTTAGTAGATGTAAGCATTTATATATAGAACAGATAAACAACAAGGCCCTACTGTACAGCACAGGGAACTATATTTAATATCCTATGATAAACCATAAAGGAAAAGAAATTTAAAAGAATGTATCAATATATATACGTATAACTGAATCACTTTGCTGTACACTGTAAATTAACAAAACACTGTAAATCAAGTATACTTCAATAAAAAAATTGATACAAAATATGGTGAGTGGAAGAAGCCACACATAAGAATATGTGCCAAATAAGTCCATTTAAATGAAGTTCTAGAATAGGCAAGTGGTTATTCACCTACGATCTGTGATGACCAAAAACAGGTCAGTGGTTACTGGGGTAAGGAGAGCTGACTGGAAAAGGGTAGGAGGAAACCTTTTGGAGTCATGAAAGTGTTTTGTATCTTTATTGAGGAGGTGTCTACCTTTATCATCAAACTTCACATCTGTACATTTTGTTGTAGGTTGATTACCCTCAATAAACTTTATTTCAAACAAAAATTATAATGATAATAATAATAAAAGTAACCTTAAAGTATTCCCAGATTTCCTTCGTAGCAGTACAGAGGAGTCATGAATTCCAAAAATGTCTTACACAGCAATTACTTTTTTGTAATGGGAGCAGAGGCTCCAGGAAAACCTGTTTTGAAGGACAGCCTACATGTGCCTGTATCAACTCTGCTATGTTTGATTATAAAAACCACAGTCATATCACTTTACAGTTACATCCCATGGGCTCTTTCCACTTTGATATATCGATTGCATTTACCACCATGTCAGTACAACTTCTATTTCTGGGCCAGGGACTGTTACTGAGCATCTTCTGACTCTCCCTATCCTGATCCTAAATAGCACATGTTCTGTTATGCATGTAGATATTGGTGCAATTCTGAGGACACATTTCTATCAGATTGTAATTGATTGCTTTCCACTTGTGGCTTTGATCTATCCCACAATGACAAGCCTCATTTAAAAAAAAAATTTTGCTTTTGTTTTTTGATTACCCAGGTTCTACCTCTTATTCAGGACCTGGATCAGTCTCATGCTGTGCTTTCTTTCTGGGACGCCCCTCAAACACGCCAGGCTTTGACTCAGATAAACACTCCTCTAGTGTGACAGAATGTCACCTTCCCTCAACTGTCACATACTCCGTAGGTGATAAGTGTTTGTTCCCAACTCCAAACTCAAAGAGTCAAATGAGGGGGCTCTGCTGAGGCGAGAGATCACACGCTTTCCCCCAAGTGTGGAAACAGTGAGGAGCGGGACAGCTGGCTGGGAACAGCTTTCAAAATATTCCTCCTGGAAGGTATGTCACAAGCAGTTCTGAAGGTGGTATCCCATCAGCCATCAGCACAGCCTTTAATTTTATCAATGGTCTTGATTCCCTTTGGAGTTTTAAAAATATTGCAAACATCTACAAAATTAGAGACGATAGTACAATGAAGTCTTACATATCTGTTATCTGTATTCAAAAATCATTAAGAATTTGGTTCATTTCTTCCATTTATGATGAAACATATTTTAAACCAATTTTTATCCATTTTACATTCCTCTCCCACAAATTTCATCATATTTCTCGAAAAATCATAATTTTTTCTTTAAATATCACCACTTGCAAAAACCAAATCTAACAAAATTAACAGTGTTTTTTGGGGGGTATTATCTAATACTAAAGCCGTGATCACTTCTCCCTCATAGTCTCAAAAATGTCATTTTTCAGTCTGTGTGATTAAATCAGGATGTAAACAGTGTCCATACATTATGTTTGGTTGTTATTCTCTCTTAATGTAGAGCAGTACCTTCTATTTTGTTTTCAGTATTTTTATACCATTGGCTACAGACATTAGGCCACTGCCCTGTAGATTTTACCACATTCTGGAATTGTCTGCTTACTTATGGGTTCTCTAACTTTTATTTCCTATGAATATATAGCACTAGAGGTTTGATTAGATTTAGTTTGTTTGTTTTCAAAATATCTTTCTTTGCTGTGCAGTGTACTTTATCAATATGAAGCACATCAGAAGGCACACGTATTAGTTGTCCCACATTTAGTGATGCTACATGGGAACATTAATATTAGGTTCAGGGGATTCATGACCTGATTCCTCCTTCAAAACATTTCTATTAACCTTTCCTCTAACAGAAATGGTCATTCCTGGTCAATTATTTCAATAGGAATGGAAAATGGTGATTTTTCTAATTTCATCTTTCTTTCCATATTTTAATACCTGGAATTCTAATATTTCTTTATCAACTAGGAATAGTTGGATACCATGAATACAGCTTAAACAGAAAAATCTGGGTAAATGCTTTTCTAATTGCTACTTTCTGAGTAAAGATTTAGTGACTGAATGACCTGCTTTACATATTTTATATATATGTATATATATTGCATGTTACATAGTGTATAATAAGTTGCCTGCTTTTGCAGGGAGAGAGGGGAGAGAGGAGGAGTGTGGACATGAAAAAGATGGCTTTCTTTTTCTCTTTTTTGAGTACTTAAAAAATAAATATATAGGGACTTCCCTGGTGATCCAGTGGCTAAGACTCTGTGCTCCCAATGCAGGGGGCCAAGGTTCAATCCCTGGTCAGGGAACTAGATCCCACATAAGAGTTCACATGCCACAACTAAAGATCCCACACGTGGCAAGGAAGATCCTGCGTGCTTCAACCAAGACCTGGTGCAGCCAAATAAATAAATAAATAAAAATAAAATTTTTTAAGGTTATTATTAAAAAACAAAAAATAAATATATACATATATATCTAATGTGTTTTAATAAGTTGAAATTATTATTCATTTTGTTGTTCTAATTGTCCCATTGTTGGGTGTCTTCTTATTGGCATCTATGTTTTTGACATGCCCCAATTAGTTTCTAATCTCTTCTTTGTTTTCTGACACAACACAACCTAGCATTATTTTGTGTATTTCTTGCCTTAATCCTGGAATCAGCCATTTCTCTAAGGAGCCCCATTTTTTCAGTATTGAATGATCTGGTCACAAGGTATGCACATTGCTATTTGTGTGTCTTCTCTAATAGACGTTTCCAATAGACAGTGCTTTTGTAGGCTGAAGATACATTAGTTCTTTGTCATGATATAAACTACATTTTTCCCCAAAGCATCATTTTCATTTTACTTTTCATAAGGTGTTTTTTTCTTGCATCATAGTCAATATTTTAAATATGTTTTTTGAACTATAGTTAAATGTATCATCTTCTTTATATTGTTTCTGGATTTTATTATATCTAGAAAGATTTTCCCACTGTCAGATTATAATGGATTTCATTTTCATGCTTAGATCTCTGAATCACATGGAATTTACTGTGGGTTGTGGTTTGACACATGAATTGAATTTTGTCTTTTTTTAGTGGCTTGACAGTTTTCTCAATACTATTTTTTTTAATGTTAACCTTTTCCCTGAAGGTTTGCATCACAATCTTTTTCATATTTTTATCTCATTTGTACTTGGGTCTATTTCTGAATGTTCCTTTAGTCTTTTTACCACACTGTTAATTAGACACTGTCCATGTCTAAGCCCACTACATTGTACCTTTGTTTAGCATTTTTCTGTTCATTTTTGTTTGTTTATATTTCAATATAAACTTTTTGTTTGTTTATATTTCAATATAAACTTTATCTTCATTTTGTCTACCCCTGAAAAAAGTCATTGCTATGTTTTTTATGTTAATTTTATAAATTTACTTAAGTGACTTCTATATGATGTTGAATGTTCCTATCAAAGAAAAAGATAGTCTTTTTACTTTGCTCACATACATTTTCCATATTTTTTATTCACTTATGATTATGTCAAGATTTTTGTTGCTATTGAAAATGCGGTCTTCTATGCTGTTATCCTGTAACTAGTTCTTATTTGTGCATATGAAAGGTATTGAATTTTGTATGTTAATTTATATCCTGATATTTGTCCATTGTTTCTCTTGGGTTTCATTAATGCCTTCATTCAAAATAGAATCATACATCTCTATTCTATCCAAGTTCTATGTAAAAAGTAAAGATGCATGGTGCCTTCAAATAGTGCTCAGCATACATTAAGCATTTGATAATTGTTTAGCCATTATTATTTATTTGTTGTTTATTAATTTATTATTATAAAGCAGAAAGTGGAAAGTGCTATGGAAGTTGAGAGGAGGGAAACATTATGCAACTGACTGGGGCTGACTTACTATAGTCAAAGGAATGCAGGTGGACCCCACTGGTTGGTGGACATATGCAATGGTCTTATGGAGAGCAAGGGCATCACAGGGAAAAGAGAATTTGCCAATAGTGAATATATAGAAGATCTTCCTCAAAGCTAAATGGAAAAATCAGAATATAATGGCCAATATTATGAAATGTTCGTATTTACACTATTGCCACAGCAGTTGTTAGATTCACTCCTAGGACAGTGTGTCAATTCCACATATAAGTCACTTGGTTTTCAAGAGAATGAGGTAGCACACTCTTGAGAGTAGACTCAAGGCGCCTGGAAAGAAAGGACCATCTTATAGGTGCAAGCTAGCCCTTAACAGCACTTTTTAGTAAGTGCATGATGTTTACAGAGGATGGCTGAGGATCAGCTGCACTGTTAAAGTTAGCCCAAAACGATGAGGGAGTGCAGATAACACTCTGTATACTCTCAGAGCCGTGACAGTAGCTGCTGCCTGTGAGCGATTCTGCTCAGCATAATTGGAATTCTGTAAAATAGCAAGACTGCATTGAATTAACCCTGAGCCAGGAGTTTCAATCTCATTTCACTTAGATAAGAAAAGGCAAGTGTGTTTCTTACATTCATCAGAAAAGATTAGCTATGGGATTAGCACTACGATGGAGCCGACTGAATGAATGTTTATCACCAATGAAATAGTCCTACTCACTATGTTAGAATGTAATGGCAGAATTTGTTATTGATGGAGTTGTTTTTCTTTCAGAGCTGAGAAACCAAGATTTTAGAAGCCCTAGTGAATATGATCATTGTAATGAATCATCTGGCAGAAATTACCAGTTTCCAAATAAGCAGAATGAATGTTATATAAATAATTTTATTAGGACTGAATCAGAGGGTACAAGTCAGTGTCTGAAACAGAACCACACTGATAAGTGACCCTATCTTTTTTCCCTTCCTGTTAGTTTATTGGCTTGTATGATCATCAATAAATATTCCAAAAATAATAGCTCCTTGAGTCACCAGCATCAGCATGACCAGAGCTTGTCAGATACGCAAAGTCTTGGGCCCCACCTCCAATCTACTGATTCAGAATCTCTGGGAGGGGGTCCCCAGAGTCTGTTTTAACAAGTCTTCCAGATGATTCTGATACACACTAAAGTTTGAGGAGCACACTTTGAAAAACACAGAAAAACCAGGGATCTTCCTTCTGAAAGTGATTTGTGGCAATTTAGGAAAGGCAAACAAGATGATTCTTGGCAAATTAGATGAATCCCGATGAACTGGTGACCACAGTAATCCCTCTGGAACCTCTCGCTTCATGCATTGCATGTTGAAGAGTAGAGTTCCTCTAGGGTGACCAACTGTCCTATTTTCCTCCACACTGTCAACATGTTAGCACTGAAAAGCCTTTGTCCTGGAAACCCCTCATTTCCAGGCAAAGTAAGACACTGGGTCACCCTAACCACCATCTGGCCAGCAACCCAATGAATGAATTAATGGGACCAGGGCTCCTGGAGTCTCCTGCTGCTTCTCTGATACTATGATATTACCTTTGTAAAATGTCATTATAGAGCTTGGCTGCCAGACGAAATATTTCTATGGAAAATGTGGAAGCTACGTTAATTCATCTGCAAACAACTTTAGGAGCATTTCAGTAATTTCTACATTTCATAATAGTTAAGAGTATAACTTTGGATCCAGGCTTCAGTGTCAGAATTTTTCTTCATTCATTTTGTAGCAGTGAGGTCTTTGGCAGACAAATTAACATCATAGTGTCTTGGTTTCTTCATCGGTGAAATGGGAACGGTAAAGTACGTATTCATAATGTTATGGGGGTATTGACATTTTGAACACCTTGGTAAACAATAAAAGGTCAACACATTTTACCTAATATTGCTAGTAACCAGTGAACTAATATTGCAGACTCATCTACTTTGGGAGTGACATTAGAACCGAAGACATCTCTAGGAACTCAATTAGTGTGAGTTCCAAGTGACACTTTGACCAAGATAGCAAGTATGTTCAATTTTCACTTTACTTCCAATCAATTGGCAGTGGCTATCTGGAACACAATGTTCAGAAGGATTCTGAAGCTAGATATGGAAATGGCAGGAAATAGCTATTGATTCATTGTGTCCCTGGCAAATAGGGGGCAGAATGAATGTTATATAATTACCATTGCCATGGTCAAGAGTCAAGGACAACTTGGCAGCATTTCTGGACACATGGACTGTGTAAGGAAGAGTCGCTCTAGCTTTATATTATAAAGGTTGAACAGAATTAGACACAGAAGATTGGTTCCACAACTATGTTTGATATTAGACTGTGAAGACTGTCTTTGCATTTACTAGACTCATGCCTTTAGATGAAACTGGATCGAGTTTATGTATATGCATAAACAAACAAACAACCCATTCACAACCAACAACCAAAATTCATGTTGCACTTCTCACTTCCTGGGTTTGAATCAAATGTACAGAGTATTTTAGTTGGGCTTATACAAAATACCCACACCCACATGCTTACACACACACATAAAGGCATATACGGGAAGTACAGACATAATTTAAATGACTGATACTTTCATTTTGTGAAAACTTTGACTCGCAGTTACATTTTATCTGCTCGTTGCTGAGTCATGCATCATGCATGCAGTAATGCGAAAATAAACAGGGTCCATACTCTTGTGGAAATAATTGTCTAATGTAGGAGCTTGACAATAAATAAAATGCCATGCTTATAACTATATAATTACAATGGGAGATAATTATTGTGGGGAGGCACTTCTCCATGAGTTTCTGATGTTTCTACGTGTCTTGTGAGCAAAGGCACTGATGCCCTTTTTTCTGAACTATTTCTCCAAGGTCATTTGTATAGAGAACAGCTTTGGAGGATAGAGATAGTGTCTCCCTCCAGAGCATAGTGCAGTCATACCTACTGTTCAGTACAGTAACTGAATATAAAGGCAAGCAGGTTGTTGTCCATTATAAAAGATTCAAGTTCTCTAAACACAGGATTCCTCTTCCATAATGCAATGCATTGTGGGTGCAGACATCATCTGACTCTCTTTGCATCTCTCTGTGGGACTCGGTGTTCAGGAAAACAGTGCAAAAACAGTAATACTATGGCTACTGCTATTGCTATGAGCAGAAAAATCGTCCTTCATCTCTGACCCAGTTACCTACAATCCTCTGTCAGATCTGTGAAACTGTGGCAGGCTAATGGATTTGCCTACACACAGGGCAAAATCTGATTTTTATCTTAGGCTTGCTGGACAAGTTCCCTCTGTCTCCCTCTGTCTCTCGCCCCCTTTACCTCCCTTCCTCTCTCTTTGCAAAAACAGTAACTGCAGGATAGCACAATTCTTGGACTAACATTTCTCATAAGAGCTCCTAAACATTCTACATTTCATTCCTAATGCGAATTGTATCTTTCTGACAAAGGTGCACAAGCTTCTTGGTGTAACTTACTTGCAAATAACATTTAACAGAAGAAATGTTCTACTCCCGTAAGTATCCAAAATAGAGGGTGAAAGGGGAAATAAATATATGTTGAGCTTCAAGGAGTTTCAGGGCCTATGGAGGAGACTTTGACCAAGAACAGTAATAGCTAGAAAAAAGATTGTTAAAAATAACAATCATGGCAAGAGCAGCCACCCCTTACAAACTGCACCCCTGCTGACGTTCCCAATTTTAATGAGAAGGCCTCTGGTATTTCACCATTATACATTAAGCGGGCTCTATAATTTAGATTTACATTTTTAAATTAAGCTGTAGAACCATTCTAGTTCCTAGTTTACTGTTTTTATTAAAAAACGGATACTAAAACTTACTAAATCTCTTTTTTAGCAGTTACTGAGAAGACTTCTTTTCTGCACTCATTAATAACATGTTAAATTACATCAGTAGATTCCTAACATTAAAACCTCTTTGCATTCCTATTTGTTTCTGCAATCTATTATTATATCCTGCTGCATTAAATTTATGAATATGTATTTTTAGGATTGCTGTATTTGTTCCTACATTCTTTTACAGTTTTCCACTGTGAAAGATGGAAATTTTATATACTTATACTTCCTTCCAATTTATTTTTCTCCTCTTGACCTCCTCAGTTTGGTTTGTTAATTTATTTTTCATTCTCCAAGTGGTTATCTTAGTAATTATATGACTATGAAAAGTCCATGAGACAAACAGAGTCATAAAAGCCAGGCTATAAGCAGAGAAAGATGCCCTCTGTTTGAGGCCTGGGATTTAAGCAGAATTCTAAAATATCTTTTTTATTGTTATTCTACAGGTGTACTTTGAAGACTCTAGACAGTTCTTGATGTTCTATTTGCTTTATTTCCAAATTTATCAGATTATTTTAAACAGGCTCTTATTCTTTACGCATGTTTTAAATTTGCTTTTTTATTTCTTTAAATACAAAGATTGTGTGTTCTGTATTTTACCTTTGGTAAATCTGATATCTGCCTTCTTTGTGGGTCTAATTCGGCATTTGTGTTTGATATCTCTTTCTCACAGGTCTTGTTTCTGTGGGTGCTTTATGATGTGTGTTGTGTGTGTGAGTGAGAGACAGAGAGAAAGAGAGAGAGCACAAGTGAGTTAATAAGTATTGGGAATTTCTCTGAGGAAATATTTGTATTTACTCCTTCAGTGCCTGGTGTGGGGGGCATTGAGTACTCATAAACATTTTAAATTACAGTTCTTCGTGTGTGTGTGTGTGTGTGTGTGTGTGTGTGTGTGTGTGTGTGTCGTCATGTGCCTTAGAAAATATTTTTTCAGTGTCATTTTCAGAGCTCTTGGTCACCTACTTTTCCTCTTCCATCTTGCCATGCAAATGACTTTGTTTGTTTGTTTGTTTGTTTTTGTTTTTTGTTTTTGCGGTACGCGGGCCTCTCACTGTTGTGGCCTCTCCTGTTGCAGAACACAGGCTCCGGATGCGCAGGCTCAGCGGCCATGGCGCACAGGCCCAGCTGCTCCGCAACATGTGGGATCTTCCCGGACCGGGGCACGAACCCGTGTCCCCTGCATCGGCAGGTGGACTCTCAACCACTGCTCCACCAGGGAAGCCCTGCAAATGGCTTTTATTGTTGATGGTGGTTGGCTGTTTTGTATGGTGTGTCTCTTCACTCCTATGTACCTTCTCTACCACTTCACACTCATAGATGTAGCTTGGATGTCCCAAAACCTTGTTGTTCCTTACAATAGTGGGGTCTCTGGTGTGAACTTTTGGTTTGTAGGTACTACTTTTGGGGAACCATGTTTGTCAGAGCTATTTGTCAATTCTTGGCTTTTCCCTCAACTAGGTTTCCTTTTCATTGCATTTTCAACCCTCTGTCGTAGACTGTGGTCTGGGATTTTGCTGCCTTCTAAATTCTTTGTAAATACAGTGTTCTATCATTATCATCACTATTATTATTATTGCTATTATTATTATTTTGATTTCAGAAAGGAGAGAGTGGCTGAGATGCCTTCACCAAAGCATCTTTAGCTGAAATGTAGCTTAGTTAAATTTCATCAGACGGTGCTGGGAGTCTCTGGGCTCAGAACTTGGAATTAGGTTACTGAATGTCAGAGGTTATATGGAGTAATACCCAATTTAACCTTCCAGTGACTCACTCTATAATTCTACCTTGACTACTCCCTAGAGCTTCAAAACTATGTACATCGCATCTTTCAATCTCACGATATTTCTGCAATTTTGTGACTATAATGGTTATACAAATACATTTGTTTATTATAACAGCCAAACTGCCAGAAAACAGTCTTGGAATCAAATTTAATTAAACTTTGGAAGTTTCTGGTTATGTTAAAATAAAAATGATGTGTTAGAAAATTTTGTAATGTTTGAATTTACTGAGCAGCTATAACTTGGATATTGCGGGTGGCAAAAACTTAGCCTGATGTGAAGAGCACTGCCTCCTAGCCTTTTTGGATCTCTGGGAATTCCAAATTTCAAGATATTTTGTTATTTAAATTGAAAAATTAGGAATCTATTATGAAATTGTGAATTCTTTTGAGTAATTTTGAAACCATTTCTTGAAACTATTAAACTATCTTTAAAATGTGCTCATATTAATTTTTGTAAACCTATCACCTCCCTTGATAACATTAAGTACCTGAAGTTTTATAATTATAGGTATTCAGACAGGTAACTGAGCTTGGCATGTTCAACCCAGTTTTCAGCATGAAATTGCATCTGTCACTCATTGTGTTTCACAGGCACAAGCAAGCTCAACACAAAAGCCACTTTGCATTATTGTCCAGCTCGTTTTATTTCTCCTTATGGTGGAAAAGATGCTTCTTTGTCCTGACCAGCAATTAGAAGACAGAGGATTTAGAGAACAAGGTAAATTAAACCAGGGTCATCATAGGAGTAATGAAATCCTCTGTGTGTTAGAGGCTCCATCGTAAACTCTGGTCTTGTCCCACAGAACCAATTGTGGTTTTCATTAAGTGGGGTTCTGAAATAATCTAATGAGGGATCCTTTACTATATCTTCCCTAGAATGCCTGTATGAATGTTGTATATCCATATGCTAATGAGTTCTCCTGTGTGATGGTGGATTTATGAATGGGAAGGCCAAGATGAAAAAATAAGTTGGACTACATGAACCAATACCATATAACTGGTCAGATAAGAAACAAACTCTAAATTTCTAGATTCTACATATATTCCTCCAGTTCCCTCACTCTGAGGTATTGGCTAAGTTGCCTGATTGCATCATGCCTCGATGTCCCCAGAGGGTCCATGTGATTTTTTTTAAAATTTTTATTTATTTTTTTCTATTGAAGTATAGTTGATTTACAATGTTTCAGGTGTACAGCAAAGTGATTCAGTTATACATACACACACACATATGTATATATATATATGTGTATGTATATATGTGTGTGCATATATATATATATGTTCTTTTTTAGATTCTTTTCCATTATAGGTTATTACAAGATATCAAATATAGTTCCCTGTGCTTTACAGTAGGTCTATTTGATTATCTGTTTTATATATAGTAGTGTATATCTGTTAATCCCAAACTCCTAATTTATCCCTCCCAACCTTTCCCTTTGGTAACCATAACTTTGTTTTCTATGTCTGTGAGTCTATTTCTGTTTCATAAATAAGTTTATTTGTACCATTTTTTAGATTCCACATATAAGTGATATCATATGGTATTTGTCATTCTCTTCCTGACTTACTTCATTCAGTATGATAATCTCTAGGTCCATCCATGTTGCTGTAAATGGCATTATTTCATAGCAGCACTATTTACAGTAGCCAAGACATGGAAACAACCTAAATGTCCATCGACAGATGAATGAATAAAGAAGATGTGATACACAAACACACACACACACAATGGAATATTACTCAACCATAGAAAAAGAATGAAGTAATCCATAATCCATGTGAACTTTACTGCCTTCTAGGACGGTTTTTCTTGAAATTTCACATGCACATGAATCACCCAGGGGTCTTGTTAAAATGCAGATTCTGATTCAGTAAGTATGGGGCTGGGTCTGAGAGTCTGAATTTATTAACATGCTACCAGGAGATGCTAATACTGTGACACTCAGGTCACGTTTAAAGTAACTAGATTTTAGAACTACGCTGTTCCATATGACAGCCACTACTCCACATATGACTTGAAATGTAGCTAGTGAGTTGGAGGAATTACATTTTTAATTCTGTTCCATTTTAATTCAAGTTAAAAAAATAATACTCAATTCAGTTATTGAAAAACTTTGACATATAAAACAATTTGGATATATGAATCTATCCTTTCAGCCATATATTTTATGAAATCTAAACACAGATCAAGTAGTTCTGATAAAACTTTAATGTCCAAATTGAGATACGGTGTTATTGTAAAAAATATACCAGATTTGGAAGGCAGTACAAAAACAGAATGAACTATGTGGTTAATATTTTATCTTGATTATTTATTAAAGTAATATTTTGGATATAGAGTTAAGTATAAAATACTACTAAAATTCATTTTATCTCTTTCTTTTTATACTTTAAAAATGCAGCTACTGAAAACTTTAAAATTTACATATACATATATATGTCTCATATAGCTACTGGACAATACAGGTCTAAGTTATGGCCTTGCAGCCCTTAATTCCACCACAGCTGGATTATCCATAGAGTGAGGTCTCTAAATACTGCAGAAACAGTCCTCAAAAAATGTATCTCTTTTCTTGCTCTTTACTCTTTTCCTTTTCTCCCCATACCTCTTTCCTTCTTTCTGTCCATCTTTGCCTCTATTCTCTTGCCTCCCTTTCTCTCTCTCCCCCCATATATATATACATATACATATACACACACACACACACACACACACACACACACACACACACACACATACATATTATATTCAGTTATATTCATTTCTCAATAACTGTATATCACTCCAGGCTCCCTTTTCTCATTCATTCTTTCACCCAATCAGTGCTCAAATCTCAGAGATTTCATCTCATGTCTCTTGCCCCACACTCACCTCCAGTACCTTCATTCAGGTCCTCCTCATCTCTCACCTGGATTTTTTTTACCAGTTTCCTCACTGGGCTGCCTTCTCACACCTGACCCCCTTACCCACTTGTCACTTCATCTGTCTACCCTCTTTTTTTTTTGCGGTACGCGGGCGTCTCACTGTTGTGGCCTCTCCCGTTGCGGAGCACAGGCTCTGGATGCCCAGGCTCAGCGGCCATGGCTCACGGGCCCAGCTGCTCCACGGCAAGTGGGATCTTCCCGGACCGGGGCACGAACCCGTGTCCCCTGCATCGGCAGGTGGACTCTCAACCACTGTGCCACCAGGGAAGCCCGGTGTCTACCCTCTTTACTGGTACTTGAGTGAGTGAAAATAAACACCAAATTATTTTATTCCCTTTTATTAACATCCTTCAATGGATTCTCACATACTTTCTGGGTGAAATTCAAATTCTAGTTCAACATACGTGGCCCTGAACGCTCTGCCTCTGCCTCCTTTCCAGGCTTTGTCTCCTACTCCATCCCACCATGTAACCTGTGTGCAGCCACACTGACCGAACTTCTCACTGGATAGAAGTTTCCATCGTGTGACATGTGCTGTCCAGCCTTGGTGTCTTCACACAGGTCTCTGCCTGGCATGCCATCATCCTCTTCTTCCCTTTGTGAAGTCCTACTCATCCTTCAACACTCAGCCTGTGCCACTTCCTCTTCTACTTCTGATTCTCCTGTTGATTTAAATACTCCCATTTTGTGTAGTTCTCCCAGGGTAACCAAGGCTTAACTCTACTTCTTCCAACCATTATTTTTAATTCTACCATCCCAAAAACACCACTGAAATTATTTACATCTTTGATACAGTTAACCTTCAGATATTTGTAAGTAGTTCCCTGACTGCCCTTGCTCATTTCTACTCCAGGATCCCAGCTATCTAAGGACTCCCAGAATTAGGAATGCTTCCCCTTCTTGTTCAAGACCATACTTTGATTCTTTCTCATCTCAGTAAGATGAAAATTACAAGACTTCAAAGACAGAGCTATCCATAGAAAATACAATGCTGGACAATGTTCAGGTATGACCCTCACTGACCCTGCCTTCTGCCTAAAAGTGGCATTTCACAATTATCTGAGCAGATCTGGATTCAGGTTGGTGAGACTCACACAGCAGTGGGGCTCCCCAACAGAATCCTCATCCATGAGAGGTATCCCTGAGCCACTGAGAACAACTCGGCACCAAATGAAAAGTGGATGAGCTCTTCTAATCCCCTTTATTGCTTTTCTCATGAATAAATTATAGGCTCATGGTGACATCTGATTAAACTCTGCTACTTTGTGGACTCATGGAGATATCCAGTCAAAACTTCATTATTTAATTTGGGGCACGGAGGGATAGGTTTTCCTTTCTTCTATCATGGAAATTTTACAAGCCAACAAAATTGATTTCTAAACAAAGAGGAAATTTTAGCAGCTAATTAACAGATGTTTTACATATGTGGATTATTAACATGAAGGGGCCCAAAGACTCTAGCATTGCTTTCTAGAAAACAGTGATCACAGATAATTCCATTCTGATTTCTTTGAGTAGGAAGTCTTAGGTTGTCCTATGTTGGGTTCTCTAGAAGCAGAGCCTGAGACAGAGATTCTGGTGCAGGTGGTTTATTGAGGGAAGGCTCTCAGGAGAAAGAGAGTGAAGGAAGCAGGATGGAATAGAGGAAGGAGCTGTGCAAGAATGTGGCCTCCGCTGTGGTTGAGCTTCAGCCTGATCCTGTTGGGAGCTCTGTACCATGAATAGCAACCAGAACTTTCTCACCTTGAGGCAAAGGAGCTGGTAGTCATTTGCTGTAGGCTGTCCTCAGGGGCAATAAATCTTTCTGGGAGAAGTGGCTGGCTCCTCGCAGAAGATGGCAATTCCCTGTATAGGGAGCAGTGGCCAATCATTAACAACCAACACAGCAGTACAGAGATGAATGAAGACAAATAAAAATTTCCGGTAAAGAGATTGGTGCAGGGAACCTACAGTATCTACTGTATGAATTCCTTGAAAGAGATGATGTTTTCTCATGAAACCAACTTCTCAAATTACATAGTTTCTAGTTCTAGGATAACCCAATCACCTTTACTCCACTGAATGTCTCTTGTAAAAGGTGGCACTCAGAACTGAATCCAATAATCCAGATCCAGTTCGAATATATTAGAGTGAAACCTGACTTCACTTGTTGAGTCACAGTGAGGAGAGAGAGCCCCAAGATCAGATAGGGGCACTGCTGGAGGATACGGATGCAGACGTGGAGAGCAGCTGCTAAGTAGAGACCTAAATAGAGAGTGTGAAGGGCTATGAACAGAGAGCCGTGGTGTAATGCAATTGGTTTTGGTAAGTGACAAAATCTAAGAAGATACATTATTACGAGTCAGTTTAGGTCAACAGAAGTCCCAGACAATGGGAAAAATTTTAAATCTGAAGGTGGTGATTCAAGGGAGGAAATTTGCTGAATATCTAGCTAGGGTAATTAGGCAAGAAAAAGAAATAAAAGACAACCAGATAGGAAAGCAAGTAAAATCATCTCATTTTCATAAAATATGATCTTATATGTGGAAAATCCTAAGGAATCCACCAACAAATTATTATAACTAATAAATAAGTTAAGCAAGGCTGCATGATATAAGATTAGTACAAAAAAGTTAATTATAACTCTATGTAATCAATGAACAATTCAAAAATTAAATTATAAAAATAAGCAACTCCATTTAAAATGGCATAAAATTACTTAGGAATTAATCTAACAAAAGAAGTGAAAGATCCAGCACCGAAAATTACAAAATATTGTTAAAAGACATTAAATAATTTCTAAATAAAATGAAAGATATTCCACAGTCAAGGATTGGAAGATTTAATATTGTTAAGATGGCAATGCTCCCCAAATTGATCTATATAGATTCTATGCAAATCTATAAGAATCCCAGCTGGGTTTTTTTAAAGAAAAAGGTTTTGACAAGCTGAACCTAAAATTCATATGAAAATGCAAAGTACCTGGAATAGGAAAAACAATTGTGAAAGTAAAAGAACAAGGTTGGAAGACTCAAACATCTCAATTTCAAATCTTATTACACAGCTGCAGTAATAAAGATCAAATAGTACTAACATAAGTATAGATATATAGATAAATAAATAGAATTAAGAGTCCAAAAATGAACTCTAAAATGTATGGTCAATTTATTTTTGAAAAGAGTGTCTAGGAAATTCAGTAAGGAAAGAACAGGTTTTCAAATAAATCCAGTTGGGACAACATGAAAGAGAATGAATTTGGACCTCTACCTTATAAAATACTAAAAAAAATTAAAGTAGGTCACAGATTTAAGTGTAAGAGTTTAAAATTTGTAAACTATTAGGAGAAAACATAGAAGTAAACATTTGTGACCTTGGATTAGGCAATGTTTTCTTAAATACAACACCAAAAGTACAACAGAAAAAATAGATAACTCTATTTTATGAACTCTATCAAAATGAAAAATTTTGTGCTTCAAATTCTTTCATCAGGAAAGTGAAACAACAATCTTTAGTCTTGGAGAAAATATTTGCAAATGATACATTTGATAAGAGACTTGTATACAAAATGTATAAAGAACTCCTACAACTTGATAATAAGACAAAGAATCCAGTTTAAAAATGGCCATATATAAATGGACAATAAGAAAATGAAAAGATGATCAACATCATTAGTTATTAGAGAAATATAAACCAAAACTATCACATAATTACGAGGTTGAGTGTAGATAGAGGGAAATCACATATTGCTGATGAAAATATAAAATGGTGCAGCCAATTTGGAAAACAGTTGGCCAGTTCCTTAAAACATTAATTATAGAGTTACTATATGACCCAGAAATTCCATTCCTAGGAATGAAATTAAAACATATGTACACACAAAAATTTGTATATGAATATTCAGAGTACCATTATTCACGATAGCCAAAAAATAGAAACAGTGTAAATGTCCATCAATGAATGAATGGGTAAACGAATGTGGCATATCCATACAATGGAATATTACTCAGCTATTACTCAAAGAAATGTAAGTATTGATAAATGCTACAACAAAGATGAACCTTGAAAACATCCTAAGTGAAAAATGTCATTCACAAAAGACCACATATTGTATAATTCCACTTATATAAAAAATTCCACTTATATTGTCCAAAATAGGCAAATCTCTAGAGACAGTAAGTATCTTAGAGTTGCCCACAGCTTCCTCCTCTACAGGGGGAGGAAGATGAAGAATGACTACCGATGGGTACAGGATTTCCTTTTGGGTGATGAGAATATTCTAAACTTAGATTGTGGTAATCATTGCATAACTCTGTGATTATACTAAAAACCATTGGTGTGTATGCTTTAAATGGGTAAATTTTATGAAATGTGAGTTATATCTTAATAAAGCTGTTTCTCTAATAGCCTTATGATTTATTTGTATTCATTTAAAAGTAAGGTTTGGTTCATCCCTTGACTATTTTGGGAGGGGGATTGGGGGTAGTGACTTGATATCTGCATTTAAAGCAGCATCTTACACTAGCACCTGCCACATTTCTGATATTAAGTAATTTACTAAGGATACTGAACACTGCTCCTGTATTCCCAGGGCTACATCATTTATAATCTTCCCTTATGTAAAGTTTCACTTGGGAGCTAATTTTAGTGGCTCAGGTAAAAGACAATTTATTCTGGAAGCTCCAAGAACCTTTGCTGTTTAACTCAGGTAGGCTTGCCTCAGGGATTAGAAGATGGAATGCTGCAAAACTGTTCCTAAAACTGCACCCTAAATGTGGTTATTTCACACCCACGGGGGGCTTAGAACGAGTTCGCATTTCCTCTGCTGGTTTCTCTTTGGCACCAATTGTGTAGGGGGAGAATCAGACAGGAGTGCCACACAAAAGCCTGGCCTCTGGCCTGCAGTCGAATGCTGAGGCTGTCTGCCCAGACTTTCTGAGTGACCAGCCCACCTGTGGGGACGGCTGGGCTCTGGGTGCAGGGAGGAGAGAGGAACTGATCAGATTTCCCAGCTTTGAAGTGGAGAATGAGCCACAATGAAGACGCTCCTGATCAAAGGCCTCCGAACGATAAGAAAGGCGACAGTAACTCTCCAGGGAGAGCCGGAGCACCTGTGGCCAGGTGGGGAGAGGACACCCGGCTCTGAATGGGCACTTTTGTTTCTGCTCCTTTTGACAACAAGAAACATTTGAAGCAACGGGAACCAGCAATTTATAAGTCAGATTGGCCTAACGCAATTGTTCTCAAAATTGACATGCGTCAGAATCACTGGGGGAAATTTCTGGAAATACAGATACCTGGGCTTCTCCCGCAAAGATTGTAATTCTTAAGGTCTAAGGTGGGGATTTCAGCTCTGTGTTTTTATCAAGTTCTCCCAGCTTGTTTAGATGCCCGAATAGAACCACCGGCTTATTGCTCAGACTCTCCACCAACCCAGAGGGGGAAGGTATACTGGGGGAAATGTAATTTTTAATATTATAGTTAACCTATAATTTCAAATGTTCATCAAAAACCCTCAAAGAAGAGAGAGGTTATTTTCAGTAAACCTAATCTACCAGTTTTCCAAATACAGGATAGAAAGCTCAGAAAATTTCTCTGTGGACCCAAATGCCTTTGTTAACATTCCAGGCACCAGGCTAGGTGCTAAGGGTGGAGATGAATAACACAGACATGTTCCCAAGAGCTCAGCATCTTGCTGGGGAAACAGACAAGTAAACAAAATAAATGAAGTATTGTAAGAAGAATGTATAAGGCCCTATTCCAGCCCAGGAAGAGAAGGACTAACCCTGTGGGAGAAGAGACAGCAGAGGCTTCCTCAACAAAGCAAGGTTGGAAGCCAGACTTTGATGTTGAGTAGAAGTTGGCCTTCCTGGCATAAGGAGGTGCAGGTGGCCTGGCAAAGAAGTGGGAAGATTCCAGTCCTTGGGGAAGCTGTGCAGAGACACAGGCCTGGAGCTTCCATGTGGTGGAGATACAGACAAGCTGGTGATGGGGTGGCTGGGTTAATGTAGAAAAGGAGCCTCAGTATGAAAGAACCTGTAAACTTCATGAAGGAGACCTTTGGACTGTGCTTGTAGGGGATAAGCACTTAATGCAGGAATTTCCCCTCTGTCTGTGAACCCAAAGAACCCACAATCCTGCATACAAATTGCTGTTCAAGTCCAGTAAGTTTGAACTGGGAAAATACAAGGGATGTGTCGCCAGAATTACAACAACTCAGTGTTTATCTCTCATTTGATTTTACAAGCTCCAAATGAATACTAATAACAATTAGTATCTGCATACCTTATAATCTAAAAGAAAAATTCATAGCTGTTACCATATGCTTTTCAAGGCCTCATAATAACCACACGAAATCTGTGTTATTGCCTCAACTTTCCAGAAGAAATTTCTTAGAAAAACTCAATAACTTACATCACATAGCTTATTAAGTAGTAGGCCTAAAATTCAAGTACACGTTTTCTGGTTGGAATCTTAAGATTTTTTTACTGCAAGATATGGATTTACTGCACAAAAGTATAACTCTAAACAAACACACACAATTAGAGACCAGAAAATATACCATGAAGCAACCTAGAAGAAAAATACAAGAGAGGAATGCTATGATTTCTGTACACGTCAAAATAGGCCTGGCTAGCCTGGGTTTACAAACAAATAAACCACAAACAACCACAATAATAAAAAACGAGATCTCAGAGACTTAGTATAGTAAGAGGTTACTTCTTGCCCACTTCATGATCTGGTTTGGGCACCACACCCGGTATTTCTCCTCCCCCTGGTTTTCATCTTGGGACCATACTTTCCTAAGGCTGTGAGGTTACCCTGGCATCACCCAGCCAGCAGATAGGACTTTCTAGTTCCCTCTCACTCTGACTCTTGACTCAACCATGAGACTTGCTTTGGCCAATGAGATATTAGCAAATATGACACCAGCAGAGGTTTGAAAAGCACTGTACACTTGGCCTTGCTCATCCTTGCACCTCTGCTACCTGACATCCATGTCCTGCCTTTTCAACACTAGAACCCTGTGTACTGTGGGGAGAATAAACATGTCCATTATTAATGGTTTCAGCTCTCTTTCTTGTGTGGGATAACATGTATGGGAACTAAGTGCTTTGTGATGTACATAGCTTTGTACAAATGTCAATTGCTTACCAAATTATAATTATCATCCTAATAATTATCATGTCTGGGCCCCCTACACTATTGAATTAATATTCTAAGACAGGAATGTCTAATGCAATCTGGTAAAGATAACTGTGAATTTCTTTAAAAGAAACCAAAGGTTATTAACCAAACTAAATTAAATATGCCCTACTTTAGGTACTTTGGGTAGATCATGGCAGCCACTAAAAAGAGTTTGAGTTAAGTGAGAGTTACTTACCCACAACTTCACTGCCAAGTTATAATAAAATCAAATCTCAAACCAAAGTCCACCACACATATGGACATTAATTTAGCAAAAACACTTCATATAGCCTTTCTATAAATTTGACAATGTTACAGCTCCATCTTTCTGGGTGCCCTGGCCAATCTTTTCTTGGCAGTTCACTTAAGGTCAACACTATATTCCAGAGATTCTGTCCTTTTGTTGTTGGGCTCAGGTAACCAATTATCCTCCAAAACCAATAGCTGGTCATAGCATCACCTAGGAACTGAACCTTCTATGGCTGCAAGGCATTTTCACTTACTGGATTCTAATACCTTATTTATGCAGGATTGAGAATGTCTCTAAAATACGTGTAGCCTTTAATTCTGCCTATTTCCAGAATTCCTGATGCTTGTCAACAAACTGCTCATTTTCACCAATATTTCTCACATTCAGTATACTAATTCAGTATACATTCAGGATACTAATTAGAAAAGCTATGATCAAGATAGTGGTGAGAAATGGGCTTATGGCAGCTGCCCCTGCAGTGTAGCACTATCTGATTAATGCCAACTGATTATCCTTGGATTGTGCATTTTTAATGAAGCTGATTGACTATCACTAGAGTTAAAGCTGAAACTAATAAGCACATGGTACTCCATAAGCTGTGCTACTGCACTTTGACACATCTGACATGATCAGACTTGATTTTTGAAATCTGCCTATAATGAGGAGAACAGAACAAAAGTGGCCACAGTGGACATAAGAAAACCAGTTAGAAGACTATCACATGCTTTAGGGAAGACATAATGGTAGCTTACATTGGGAAGGCATATCAGTAGCTAGACTGATTTCTAAGGTGAATTTGGTAGGAGAGGAAGGAGAGAGGAGGGGAGGTAAACTGTGATTTCTAGGTATCTGGCTTGTGCAACCTAATAAAAGATGTTCTCTTTTAATGACATAGAGATCAATGGTAGAACAGGACCTAGGCCAGGGAGCTGAAGGAATGGATTCAAGCTCAATCCTGTTGAACTAGAAGTGCCTTTCAGACATGTAAGTAGAGAACTTGAGTAGGCAGGTAAAATTAGGACTTTGTCTGGAGCTTAGACAATGAGGTTTTAGACAGAGAAAAAAAAATCTGGAAGGTACTGATGTATAGATTGAGGCTAATTGAAGTTGTAGGTATGAATGACATTGCTTAGGAAAAAGTGCAGAGTAAGGAATGCTAAGAGGATAGGACTGAGCCCTGTAATGGTCCAAATTTCATGCCTGTTGTTAAAAATTATTTTCAAGAAGACACAAGATTATAACTTGTATAAACATTTTAAATGAGTACATGTTAAAGACCTTACTTACCTCATTTTTGATGATAAAAACAGGTAGAACTCAGAACTTGGTTCACTCCTCATACTGATTGACAGATTTAACACAATCACTATGAATATTTCAGTTGGCTTTTTTTGCTAAACAAACCAATCCTAAAATTCATATGAAAATGCAAGGGACCCAGAATAGTCAAAACAATCTTGAAAAAGAAAAAAGAAAGTTGGAAGACACACACGTTCCAACTTCAAATCTTACTACAGACTTACAGTAATCAAAACATTGTGGTACTAGCATAAGGGTAGACATATGGATCAATGAAGTAGAATTGGGAATCCTGAGATAAACTCTAACATTTGTAGTCAATTAATAATAGTCTTCTCAACAAATGATGTTGGGTAACTGGATATCTACATATAAAAGAAGGCATTTGAACCCTTAGCTCACAACATACACAAAAATATCTCAAGTGAGTCATACAGTTAAATGAGCTAAAACTATAAAACTGTTAGAATAACACATCTTGGTAAGCTCAGGTTAGGCAATGGCTTCTTATATATGACACCAAAAGCACAATTGACAAAAATAAGATAAATTTGATTTCATCAAAATTAAAAGCCTTTGTCCTTCCAACTACACAATCAAGAAAATGAAAAGATGATCCACAGTCTGAAAGAACATATTTGAAATCATGTAACTGATTTGGGACTTGTATCCAGAATATATAAATACTTACAACTAAATAATAAAAAGACAATCCAATTATAAAATGGGCAAAGGATTTGAATAGACACTTCATCTATAAAGCTATACAAATAAGTACATCAAAGGATGCTCAGTATCATTACAGTTGTCCCTAGGTATCCAGAGGTGATTGGTTCCAGGATCCCCTTCAGATACCAAAATCTGAGGATGCTCAAGTCCCTTATATTATTTACATATAATCTATGCACATCTTTCCATAAACTTTAAATCATCTCCAAATTACTTATAAAACTCAATACAATGTACTGACAAATGCTGTGTAAATAGCTGTAAATATCAAGGTAAACACTATATAAATAGTTGCCGGCATGAGACAAATTCAAGTTTTGCATTAAAAGAATTTTTTTCAATCCAAAGTTGAGTGAATCCATGGGAGCAGACAGTGCCCACAGATACAGAGAGCTGACTGTAGTCGTTAGTAAGAAGCAAATCAAAACCACAGCAAGATACTTCCTCATACCCATCAAATTGGCTATAATAAAAAAATAGACAATCGCAAGTGTTGGCATGGATGTGGAAAATTGGAACGCCCATATATTGCTGTGGGAATGTCAAATGGTGAAGGTACACAGGAAAATAGTTTGGCAGTTCCTTTAAATGCCAGACATACATTTACTCTCTGATCTAGCATTTCCACTCCTAAGTATATGCCCAAGATAAATTAAAACATATGTCCACACAAAATTTTATACGCTCGTGTTGATAACAGCATTATTCACAATAGCCAAAAAGTGGAAAAAACTCAAATGTCTATTAATTGATAAATGGATAAACAAAATGTGGTACTATCAATACAATAGAATGTTATTTAGCCATAAAAAAGTACTGAAGTATTGATACATGCTACAACATGGATGAATCTCAAAAATATTATGATAAATGAAGGAAGCATATACTGCGTGATTCCCTATATATGAATTCTACACATATACAATTTGTAAGTTTATAGATAAAAATAATTTGCATTGCTATCAGTTCTGTACAGTATATAGAGTTATGAAATAGTTCAAAGCAATGAAAGGCCCAGAGGCACCCCTTCCACATAGAATCAGAATCAGATAATTCAGAAGGATACTTAATTTTGAAGCGCAGATCTTTCCCTACATATATTACTTTTATCAATTCCTTTTATCATGTAACAAACCACTCTAAAACCCAATGACTTAAAAGCAATACACTTTTCTAGCTCACAATGCATCAGATTGGCATTTGGATTCCATTGGCAGTTCTATGGATGGTTGGGTACATTTTGCGTTCTGCTGCTCAGGGGTCTGACTTGGAATGGCTTCAGCCAAGATAATCCATCTCTGTCCCATGAAATCTCTCACCCACAAGAGACAAACCATCCCAGCTCACGTGCTCACTTCTCTTCCAGCACAACAGCCTGAGCTGTTCAGATGGTAATAGCAGGTATTTCCAGGAGTGAGACCTATACTTAGAATCTATGCAGTGCCACTTCTACAGCATTCTGTGGGCTAAAGCAAGTCATAGAGGTTAGCTCAGATTCAAACAGGTCAGGAAATTGGCTTCATCTGTTTTTTGTTTTTAATTTTGTAGCTGCTGCCATCACTCTGGTCCTGATTGCCATAACCACTGCTACCAGTACTACCACTCACAGAGGACCGGTCTTGGCTATAGTTGCCTCCACCACCCTCTGCACTGCCACTGTTGCACTTGTTCTGCTGTCCATAGCCCTGAGGGGGATTACAGCTTTGCTGCTGTCCACCATAGCCAGATGGCTGGCCACAGCCCCTGCTCTGGGACCGCCCATAACCACTGCTCCAAGAACTGCTACCATAACTTCCTAAGGTGCTGCTAGGAGCCAGCTGCTGGAGATAGCCTGGGTATGAGAACTCTTGCCCATAAGATGATTGAGAACTTTGGCTACTGCCACAGCCACCAGTGGAGCCATATCCCTGGGGAACTGCCTGTGTTCTGAGTCTGTCCGTAAGACCCACCATAGCTGCTCTGGCCATAGCCTGCAGTGTCTGATGACTGGCCATAACCACTGTAACTCTGCTGACCACAGGGCTGGTGGCTCTGCTGGGAATAGCCCTGCCCTGGCCAGGTAGGGTAGGCCACATAGCTCTGTGTTGCTTGTTGGGTATAGCTGTTTGAGGCCATATCTGCACACAGGCCAATAAGCAACAAGGTTCCGACCCCAGAGAGCACCAACACCTGGAGGACTGAGCTGACTTCATTTTTATTGACAGGAGCTCCAGAGTCACGTTGCAAGTTGTGTGCTTACAATGAGTAGAATAATTAGAGCTATTTCTGCAGCCAATCCACATAATACTCTTGTATAACATACTATTCTTCTTCATGAGATGTACCTAGATTTACATATTGATGAATGTGTTTGTTTGTAAATAGCTAATTCCTAATAGATGAAAACTACATAGGGGCCAAGACTATGTTGGTTTTTATCTAAGTTGGATGTTTGCTCCTGGTATATTTTTTGGCATATAATAGGCATTGCATGGATGAATAATTAGTTACCCCCTGGCTAATTCACCAGGTTGATGCAGGCACTGGAAATAACATGTTGGTAAGGTCATCCAGACAGAACTAGCAATTGACTGATATCCACTGAGAAAAGTTATGGCTAGTGACAGCTCAAATATCTACACCACCCATTACTGGAAAGGTCAGGACAGCTAAATACTGTCATACAGAGTGAAGTAAGTCAGAAAGAGAAAAATAAATACCATATGCTAACACATATATATGGAATCTTAAAAAAAAAATGATTCTGAAGAACCTAGGGGCAGGACAGGAATAAAGATGCAGACGTAGAGAATGGACTTGAGGACACGGGGATGGGGAGGGGTAAGCTGGGATGAAGTGAGAGAGTGGCATGGACTTATATATACTACCAAATGTAAAATAGATAGCTAGTTAGAAGCAGCCACATAGCACAGGGAGATCAGCTGTGTTCTTTGTGACCACCTAGAGGGGTGGGATAGGGAAGGTGGGAGGGAAAGGCAAGAGGGAGGAGACGTGGGAACATGTGTATATGTATAGATGATTCACTTTGTTATAAAGCAGAAAGTAACACGCCATCATAAAGCAATTATACTCCAATAAACATGTTAAATATATATATATATATATATATATATATATATATATATATATACACACACACATGCGTGGGCTGCCCATTCTAAGATTTCGAGTCAGTGGGTCTGGAGTAGGGCCAGGCATGCAAATTCAAGACAGTCAGTTGGTTCCAGTTTCCATTTTCCATGCACTCAGAGTACCAGCTCACATCAGCCAGCTGCTGTTCTGAACCAGCTCTACTGGGTCACTTGTTTGTGTTTCTGACATGTCAGCTTCAGTCAGGAAGCATTCCCGTCTCAGGGGTCTGGGTTGCAGCTTTGGTGGACATTTTTTTTGCAAGCTTTCTACATTTTAATAGGGCCAGTTTCTTGTCTTCCTTCCCCCAGCCCTAGGGTGAAAATTCTCCCTGCAGTTACTCTGTCACGCGTGTTTTCCTGTTTTGGCTTTTCCCACCCACTCAATTTCCTACGTTAAATACTTTGTGTTAAAATAGCTGGCGTGGCTTTGGTTTTTCCTGACCAGATCTCGACTCACGGAGCCACCTGGCACACTTTCCTCCACGGAGCTCTCCTACTGAGGGAAGTGCTATGGAGAGCAAATCCTTGCCAGCATCCCTCTCTCACCCACACTGACTGTTTGGAACACCCCACCCAGAATGATGTCTCTGCACACCCTGGAGCCCAGAATATTCCCACCAACTTGTGGAACATGTTGCACATGCACAACAATTCCAACAGCAAACATCTGTTTTGCGATATTAGAAGCTAATCTATTTGGCCTGCACAGATGGACCCAGATGCATGGAGAGGAGAAAAGCAATTTCGTTTCACTTGTTAGCAGAGGCTTTGCTGGAGAGTGAACGGCAATCCAAGCCCTACCCTGCTGGTTCCTGGAACCAAAGGAATTATATTGGGCAAAGTCAGGAAAATCTCACCCTTTACTTATAGCATGTTTGGTTCCACAGTGATAGAAGGCAGAGCCTAATTCCAAGCATGTGTCTTCATGAAGATTTTATGATCTCTTAAGATCCTGCAATATTCTAATAGGCAAAAATAGAACCTATTACTCTTTGTGCCAACAGATACTTCTTCGGAGTCAACACTTGGTGAAAAAGTTGGGTCGGAAAACAGAACACAAGAGGACAACTGAGATTTGTTTTCCAATTTTTATACTTTTTTTTTTTTTTTTACAAAACCGTGAACAATTTATTGGCTTCCTAATATATCCATTCACTCAATTACAAATCATCTCCTTATTTGCAAATATTACTGTATAGAACTCTTGAAGACCTAACTGATGCCCAATATGAAACATAATTCTTCACCAAAAAAAGTCTGTTAAAGTCTCCATATGTGCTTAATCCATCAAATCCATCTGTATTATAGGGCCCAGCTCAAATGAGAAAAGTTCCCTCCAGACAATCCTGTTAGATACCCATAGCTAGAAGTCCTCCCACTCAAGCTCCATAATATTTCATCTGTTTTGTCCATAGACATTCATTTCTTTTTTCTGTATATATTTAATGTTAATGTCTTATATCCCCTACCAGACTATAGGCTCTTTGAGATCAGAATAAATAGGAAGCATAAAAGATAATATTAACCAGTGTGATTTGTGAGTCTTGCTATGATTCTACACACATTGTCATAGTCTACCTCAGAGAGTCGTGATGAGAACATATACAATTACCCCTTTTTAAATATGAGGAAATCAAGGCTTGAGGATTAATTCATTTTTTCAAATTCAGATATCTGGTGAGAGGAAGAAGATTGGAAGCCCCGTCTAAAGGCCATGTGCTTGCCCACGGTGCAATACTGTCTAAGTTATCTGTATAGCCTCCACACCTCCCAGCACAATGCTTTGCACAGAGTAAGTGCTCCACAAATATTAAATATGTAAATATTGTATTAATTGTGTCTTATTTCTGCCTTTTACCATGACATGACTGCTACCAAGTGATTTGGCAAGAGTATGGTTGGAGATAGATGACAAGAGAATAGGACTCCAGCCTTGACTTAGGACACGAATTTCCTGTGCAAAAATAAATAGAACCCTTAACTCTGCTCAAAATTATTGCCCATTCTGGACAGGTGAGAAATTTAATATCTGTTGCACCTACCTTACAAGGTGGGTAGTAATAATACAAGTAGTTGCTGTCTATTGGGAGCCTTTTATGAGACAGGTCCTCTGCTGGATACATTACACATACATTACTCCATGACACATGGTAGTTAATATTCACTTTATACATGGAGTAACTGAGGCTCAAAGAGGGTAAGTGATGAGTAAGGGTCACAATCAGGGTTACTCCAAGTCTTCTGACACCCACTTTAATATTTTTTATGCTGCAAATGGTGAAAGCATTTGGTATACACATGTTTCAGAGATACTTAAACACCAGTTTGTTCACTCAGTGTTTAAAGCTGCTCATATTTTAGAGCCCCTGCAAAGGACTTCCAGACTCTCTGAAAGCAAAGACCTCAACTTATTTTCCAACCGTTCTCTCTTGCCTAGAAAAGTGGATTTCAAAGTTGAGATCTTCATGTAACAGACGATGTAGTAATGTAAATAATATGAATTCCCATTTTCAACAAATTATCCACATGTTGTGGCTTTAAAATGTGGAAAAACTAAAGGAAGCTATTTGTAGATACCCCTCAGGAAATATGGATTCATATGATTTAAAGTTGAATAAAGTATATTATATGACTCATGGTCTTCTTGTTATGGTTTTGGGGTTGGCCTTCATACCTGTGACCCATCAGTAGATCAATTTATTTCTATTTTCTTCCTTTTTCAACCTCAGTAAAGACTCACCAAATAGGTTAACTGAGTAGGCATGAAATGAATAATGTATTGGGGAACATAATTTTAAATTTTTCTCAACTTTATCAACCCTGCTGTCTTGTGCAAGCCACAAGAGTTCTCCATGGCTTCATTTTGTTTCCATTGTAAGGGAGGAAATTAGAGAGTTGACTTTATAGAGATATTGTGGGTATCAAATAGAACAGTGCATGTAAATATTTTACAAACATGAAACCCATTACAAGAAAAAGGAAAGAGGAATGAGAATCACTGAATTTTGTATTGATGCCCACTTTGTGCTACTCTAGATGTAGAGCTGCTTCAACTTGGCTTAGGTTCTCATCCATTGAAAACAGGTGAAAACCCCTAGGCACTCAGTCATAAACTTAACCATGCTCAGAAGGTTGAAGACTATGTAGGCAAAATTTTTTGAATCTTTTATTTTTTTCTGCCTGTGTATCATTTATCAATTGCTGCATAATAGATCATACCAAAACTTAGTGACTTAAAACAACCACCATTTTATTCAGGATTTTGTAGGTTGGCAATTAGGGCTAAGCTCTGCTGGGCAGTTCTTCTGCTGATCTCATCTGGAGTCAGTCTTGCAGCTGCAGTTGCCTGGCAGGTCAACTGGGCAGCAGTCTAAGTTGGCCCGACTCACAGGTCTGGTGAGTGGTTGATGCTGGCCGCTGGCTGGGCTATATGTGTCTAGTAGCCAATCTGGGCTTCTTTACATGGTGGTAGAATCCTAAGACTGCAAGCCTCAAATGCAAAGTTACCCCTTCATCATGTTCACTGCAGTCCCATTGGTCAAAACAAGTCACACAGTCAATCCCAGAGTCAAAATGAGAAGGGACTACACAAGGGCATGGACCCAGGCAGGCATGATTCATCGGGGTTATTACTGTAACAATCTACCAGAGGCATGAAATCCATAATCATTTCAAGGCTTAGTTGGATTGTTTCAGAATCTAATTTTATCTATTTCTTCTTCCTTCTTCTTCTATACAAGTTATCCATGGGTGACTAATGCAAACTAGATATTGATAATTATATAAATACTTTCATCTTTATAGAATTTTGTGTTTCTCCTGATGCGGAGCACAGGCTCCGGATGCGCAGGCTCAGCGGCCATGGCTCACGGGCCCAGCCGCTCCGCGGCATGTGGGATCTTCCCAGACCAGGGCATGAACCTGTGTCCCCTGCATCGGCAGGCGGACTCTCAACCACTGCGCCACCAGGGAAACCCGAATTTTGTGTCTTTCAAAGCACTTTTATATACCTTCTTTTGTTTGAAAATGTCATTATCATCCTTCATATATACATATATATATATATATGTACATTATATATGTGTGTGTGTGAGTGTATGTGTGTGTGTGTATAACAATAGAACTTACTAGAGTTAACATACTTGGCCAAGTTCTCACAACCAGTGAGTTTGAGCAATCAAGTACAAAACTGAGATCTTTGGACTGAAAATATCAAGGTCCTTTTACATAGAAATCTGATAATTAATACATACAGTTCAGTTAGTATGCCTTACAATTTAGGCACTATTATATTTACATCATATACGATATAAAATTGGGAATAAAGATATAATGGGATTAGCCAGGGTCACTATTTTGTGAACATCAAAGCTAAGACTCAGCCTAAAGCCCACACTTTAAATATCATTTATGTTACTTACATAATTGCTTGATTCTCATGCTGGTCTAACCTTCTATAGAAGCTAAATATCTGCAAAAAGTAAGTCTTCACACTTTGGAATTAAACAATACCATTGATTGTTAAGCTGACTTACATTGTCTCCCATTAAGTATAGCAGATGGAAACTTCCTCATCTTAACCATCACCACAACATCCTTCATGCTGATGGGAAATCATGGAGTTTTACACTGCTAAAATGAGAAGGTACCACGGATAACTTGTTTTTGACGAGCTGCAGAATATTTTGTTCAAAAGAGATCTTAAACAGAAGCCAAATTGATAAAACCGAGAGAAAATGAAGAATTCTTGAAATTCAGTAGGTATGTGCCAGTAACAGAGCCTTTTGGAACACATATGTTCTTGCAGTCCTGGGCCCAAAAAAGTGAGTCATTTGTTCAAGGTTATGTGGCTAACCAAAGATAGAGTCAAGGCCAGAATTCCTGTTTTCTGGATACCAAAACCATACTCTTTTGTCTTTTCTTGGGGCCCCTCCACCATCAACAGAATAAAATGAAGGGGTGATGGGCCTCCTAAGTGACCAGTTTACTACTGGTCTTCTGCGGGCTCCTTAGTGAGAGACTAAATTTTAGAACCAAGTGTTTACAATAAGTCCTGCCGCTCTCCAGGACCTTTTGCCCAACAAGAACTGTTGTTCATTCAACAATCCTTACCAGTAGCCATATGTATATTTTCAGAGAATTCCCCAAAGCTGTAAATCTGGCCTTTGCTTTTACCAGCGATTTAGGTGTAGCAAAAGAATAGAACACAAAGCTTGGAGATCTGTGAATGTCCTCTTATTTTTTCTTTGCAGATCATTGGTGTTAGAGCAGTCACTTTGAAGTTGGTACATTTTTGCTGAAATAAACAGAGACCTAGAAAAATTACTCTAGCAAAACCCACAATGGGCATATTCCATAGAGTTTGTAGAGCTTGGGGTTTACCACTCAGGTGATAGATCTGTGTAGCCACCCAGATGCCTTGGATCTTTTATCTTTTGGTTATCCTAAGAAAAGGAGCATGCATAGTCTGTCTCAAACTTTAAATAAAGTGCTTAAAGTAAGCTTATAGATGAAGCTGAGGATCCTCTTCTGCATCCCAGACTTCCTATCAATTCATGAAAAATATTAGAGAAGGAAGTAGGGTAAGAAATTAGCAAAACAAGAAGTACAAATGTTTTTGGATGTATAACAGTAGCATCTGAGCATTGGTTTAGACCAGTGCTTCTCTGATGGCATATGAATCACTTGAGGATCTTGTTAAAATGTAGATTCTGATAGGCAGGCTTGGGTCAAGGTATGACAAAATGCATTTCACATAAGGTCCTGGGTGATGTTGATTGGTTGTCTATAGACCACACTTCAAAAACCAAGTTGGCAGATTCCAAAATGTGTTGCTCATCTCTGGGATGGATTATATGCTTCCCACCTCATTGACGTCAAGTTTGACTATGTATGTCAGTTTAGCCATGAAATGGGCAGAAGTGATGTGTGTTTTTTCCTAGTAGAGGTACGAAGAGGCAATATTTGTCTTTCTGTGATTTCTTTTCCTTCTTCAATACAGCTAGCAATGATCTAGACAGATGTGTCTGGGAATAAAGGTACATAGAACAAATCTATAGTCTACTGACTGAGTAAGATAGCATGGGCAAGAGATAGAAAATCTTCACTGATGTAAACCACTGAGATTTGAGGCTATTTGTTACTGCAGTATAACCTAGCATATTCTGACTGATATAAGCCATGTTGTATTGTATACATGTATTGTACCAGGTTTAAAGAACCATCTTCCGTCACTTAACCTTACTGGGGATATTGGCCAAGATCTTTAACTTTTCTGGACCTCAGCTACCTCATATGCAAAATGTGAATAAAATCTGCTTTCCTGAAGGTAGAATTCTGGCTCTCTTGAAATGCATTTCTTCCTTGATATTTGAAGCTGAATGCTTCTATAGTTTAAGATCCCTCCCAAGAAAAAAATCACCTCGAGGCAAAGATATCCAGTCTTTAGCATAGCAAGGCCAGTATCTAAGACAATGCAACGCCTACTCTTGTCTGCAGAAACAGAGGAGCTTTCAGCATCAACTGCCACATCCCAAAATGGAAAAAAAATTAGAATTAATGAGACACACAGCCCAGAGCTAAAGTCCTATGGAAAAACTAAATCATACAATAGCTGCTATAACCCCAGACACAGTTTTGTATTCCCCTTTCATAGCTATATGCAATTGGCAAGAAAGTGCTCTATTGGGGGCTTTTATTTTTTCCTCAGACTTTGGCCAAAGACCACAATTACCCAGGAAGTAGGGTGGTTTTGCTCACCAGTAGACATGTGTGCATGCTTCTAGCTAACCAAACCCAGAACAATTTTTTATAGACACAGCAAGAGTATTACATCTCAGGGGGTGTTTTCATAGAGCTCTTCTCGAAAACTGTGTCTCTAGTCCCTCCCAGTTCCTCACCGGTTGCCAGGCAAAACAGATCTGTCTGGATGCCAGTTTGATCAACTGGAAATACTTCAGTTAAAGCACCAGACCAGCCTCTAGCCAAAGTTATACTTGATGGGAATCGGGCCCAATGGCTACACTTTAGCTATTTAACCTTATTTCAGGTAAGATTTCTCTTTTTGTAGCATCACAAAGGGATTTTTTAACACAATTTCCCTACTTGTAAAATTAAGCCATTTGCCAAAATTATCATGGTGGACATTTCTGGCTTTGGTTTTGCATCACCTGCACATCTTTTATGTTCAGGAGGAATTCCATGTCTATGAATGTCAATGATATATGGATATTCCTTTCCATCACCTATGTCTGCTGGAGACTGTGTTTGGGGACTGAAGTGTGGTCAGTGGAGACTGACTCCTAGTGGAGACTGTGGATCTTGAGGATGTGGTGGAAAGGTACAGGCTCAGAAAGGCATTATGGCAGCATGGCAGAGAGGGTGTGATGTGACAAGTCTAGTGATGTTGCAGGAAGCATCTGAGGTTGGGGGCTTAGCAGCAGAGGGGCAAGTATATAGGGCAGTGGTGACTGAGGCAGTGGGGCAGTAGTGCAGGGGTGCTATCCAGAGGTGATGGTACAAAGAAGTGATGGTATAAGTGGCCTTTCCTGGAGGTGGGCCTTGGCTAGACTTGCTCCCCTTAATAAGTCTACTTTCCAGGGTTCCTGTCTTTCCTGAGAAGACATTACAGTATATATTTTTTCTACTTGAGTTAAAAAGAGTCATATTCTTTTACATGTCATCAAATGCCTTTACTAATAAAATGCTTTATTTCTAAAATTCTCAGGTTTAACTTCTGAGAACTTTAATTTTGTAATTCTTCATGAATTGTTCCCCTGAATTTGATCTTTTCTTAAAAGTCTCCTACTCATCTCTCGAAGTTTTATCAGGTCCTCCATTTAACACTGGGACATAGAGTCATGCTATATTTTATTGGTATGCCAATCAAAGAAACAATTTTGTTTTATGGGACTGTTAAAGAAGTCTATTTAAACCTTTAGAAATCACACATAGCATCTGAGTTTCAAAATATTAACAGTATTTTCAGGAAATTATGATGGAATAATTGAATGTCCATCTATGTGCAAAACAAACATCATATTATGAAATTAACCTAAAATAGATCTTGATATAAGTTTAGAACCTAAAACTATGAAATTCTAGAAGAAAACATAGAAAAAAACTTTCTCTGACTTTGAGTTAGGAGATTTCTCAGATGTTACACAAAAGCACAATCCAGAAAAGAGTAAATAATAAATTGGATTTAATTCAAATTAAAAACTTCTGCTCTTCAAAAGACACTCTTAAGTGGACTTCCCTGGTGGTACAGTGGTTAAGACTCTGCACTCCCAATGCAGGGGGCCCAGGTTCGATCCCTGGTCATGGAACTAGATCCCACATGCATGCCACAACTAAGAGTTTGCATGCCACAACTAAACAGCTGGTGAGCCTCAACTAAGGAGCTCACGTGCTGCAACTAAGGAGACAACGAGCCGCAACTAAGGAGCCCACCAGCCACAACAAAGGAGCACATGTGCCACAACTAAGGAGCACGCCTGCCGCAACTAAGACCCAGAGCAACCAATAACAACAAGAAAAAGATACTCTTAAGGAAATGGAAAAATGGGCCACAGACTAGGATAAAATATTTGCATAGCACATACCTGATAAGATACTTATAGCCAGAAACAATAACAGCAAAATCTCCAGTTAAAAATTATAAAACAAAAACTGCCTAATTTTTTAAAATTGGCAAAAGATCTCAGTACACATCTTAGTAAATAGATGTCTCTTAAACCACAAAAAAGTGCTCAGCATCATTAGCCACTAGAGAAATGCAAATTAAAGCCACAAAAAGATACTACTAAATACTTGTTAGAATAGCTAATGTTAACATCATCATTGTCATCAAACTGACAATGCCAGATGCTGGGAAGAATCCACAGCAATTGAGATTCTCACACATTGCTGGTGGGAATGCAAAGTGGAAAGCAGTTGGGTCGTTTTTTACAAAGTTAAACATATATTTATCATGACAAACAATCCGACCCCTAGGCCTTTACTGAAGAGAAATATAACTTTATGTTCACACAAACACCTGTATATAAATGTTTATAGTGCCTTTATTCATAATCACTAAAAACTGGAACAACTCAAATGTTATTCAATTTGTGAATATTTAAACAAATTGTATTATATCCCTGTAATGGAAGACTACACAACAATAAAAAGGAAGAAATTATTAATACACACAACAGCATGGAGAATCACAGATGCTGGGTGATAAGGGAGAAAAGCTACAGCCACAAAGCTATGTACTATGTGATTTTATCTATATGACATTTTGAAAAAGGGAAAATTGTAGAAACCAAAAAAATCAGTAATTCCCAGGAGCTGTGTGTGGGGGGTGAGTGGTATTTGATTACAAGGGGGCACAAAGGAATATTTGGAGGTGATGGACAGTTCCATGTCTTAATTGTGGTGGTGGTTATACAAATATAAGCATTTGTCAAACCCACAGAATTGCTCCCTAAAATGAATGAATTTTACTCTATGTAAATTACACTCAAAACCTGACTTTAAAAATATTAACAGTAAAATATTTTCTCTCAAATTAAGTCCTACAGAATTTGTTCCTTTGACAACTATTTATTGAGTACCTCTTATGTGTCAGATCTGTTCTAAATGCACAAAAACATAGTGAATGAAATACCCAGGAAACACTGCCTTTATGGAGCCTACATTCTATCAGAGGAGGTAGTGAATAATAAATGTGATGAATAAGCTAGGAACATAAAATAATACTTCTCAGACTTTACCATACATAAGAATCTAGTTGGCTTATGAAAACATAGATCCCTGTTCTCCACCTGGTAATTCTGATTCAGCAGGTCTAGAGTGGACCCTGAGAATTTGCATTTCTAACAAGTTCCCAGGTGATGCTGACATTGCTAGTCAGAGGACCACACACTGGGTAGTTTTGACATAGGATGTTAGAATAGGGTGCTATGAAAAAAAAGAAAAACCATGACTAAGCGTGTGATGGGAAGGAGGTCTGGGAAGGCACAGATTGCAATTTTAAATTGCAATTTTAAATTGTCTCATTGAGCAGCAAATTTTGGGCAGAAGCATGAAGAAAGGGAGAGAGTTAGTTGTAAAGATATCTGCGGAAAAGCATTTTTAACTGAATGAACAGTCAGTACCAAGGCCCTAAGGCAGGGGACATGTCTGGTTTTTTCCAAGAACAAAAAGGAGGCCAATGTGATAGGGGTAGGAAGAGTAAGAGGGAGGGTGGTAAGAGGTGTGTTCAGAGGGATAATTATAGGAGGAGAGTGGTCAGAGCAACTTAAGGCCTTTCACTTTTGCTCCAAGTAAAACATGAATCCATTGGAGGGTTTTGAACAGGGAGTGACATCATCTGACTAATGTTTTAAAAAATCCACTCTGGCCACTGTGTTGAGAATAGACAAGAATGAAAGCAAATCAATCACCTAAGACACTGTTTGAGTGATCTAGATGAGAGATGACTGAGGCTTGGATCAGAGTGGTAGACATGGTAGTGGAAAAAATTGACTACATTTTGAATCTACTTTTGATGTAAAGCCAATAAGGGTCCTTGCTGGATTAGGTTTCAAGTATGGGAAAGACAGGGGTCAAGAGTGACTCCAGGATTTCAGACTTGAGCAATATCCATCAATATAATGAAGCTAATCATTGAATAGAAGGATATTTGTCATATTAAGCTTTTTTTAATTTGACCTGTCATTTCCTAGTCCAGGAAAAAAAAATAATGAAACAGAGTGAAGAAAGCCTCTGTGAATTATGAGCTATCATAAAGAGAAACAGTCTACAACTATTGGAGTCTCGGAACAGAAGAGGAGAAAGGGGCAGAAAGCTTATTTCAAGAAATGACGGCTGAGAACTTCCCAAATCTGGGGAAAGATTTGAAAATCCAAGTTCATAAGGCTCATAAGTCCCCCCAAAGATTCAACCCAAAAGGATCTTCTACAGCATACATTATAATGAAACTGTCTAAAATCAGAGACAAAGAGAAAATCTTAAGAACAGCAAGTGAAAAAAAGTTTCTCACATAAAAGGAAACTCCCATAGGCTATCAGTGGATTTATCAGCAGAAATCTTTCAGTCCAGTCGAGGAGAGAGTGGGATTACATGTTCAAAGTACTCATAGAATAAAAAAGCCAACCAAGAATACTTTATTCAGCAAATTTGTCCTTCAGAAGTGAAGGTGAGATAAAGACTTTCCCAGGTGAACAAAAGTTCATTACCACTTGTCTTGCCTTACAAGAAATGCTGAAAGGAGTTATTCAAGCTGAAATAAAAGGATACTAATTGGTAACATAAAACCATATGAACATATAAAATGCACTGGTAAAGATGAGTAGATAGTCAAATTCATAATACTCTAATATTGTGATATGGTGGTGTGTTAGTTACTTAACTGTAGTATAAAGGCTAAAAGACAGAAGTATAAAGCCTAACTATAGTAACAGTAATTTATTAATGGATATATAATATAAAAAGGAGTAAATTTTGGCATCAAAAACATAAAATGTGGGGAGGGGCAGTATAAGGTTAGAGTTTTGGTATTTGATTGAAGTTAAGCTGTTATCAGCTAAAAATACACTGTTATGAATATGTTTTATGTAAGCCTCATGGTAACCACAAAGCAAAAACCTACAAAATATACACAGAAGATAAAGAGAAGTGAATCAAAGCATACCACTACAGAAAATCAGCAGTTCACAAAGGAAGACAGTGAGAGAAGAAAGTAACAAAAGAACTACAAAATAGCCAGAAAACAAGATGGCATTAGCAAGTCCTTACCTCCCATAATTACTTTAAATGTGAAGGGGTTAAATTCTCCAAACAAGAGGCATAAAATGGCTAAATAGGTAAAACAACAAGGTCCAATTATGAGTTACCTGCAAGAGATTCACTCAGCTTTAAGAATTCACATAGGTTAAAAGTGAAGGGATTGGGGCTTCCCTGGTGGCACAGTGGTTGAGAGTCCGCCTGCCGATGCAGGGGACACGGGTTCGTGCCCCGGTCCAGGAAGATCCCATAGGCCGTGGGGCAGCTGGGCCCGTGAGCCATGGCCGCTGAGCCTGCACGTCCAGAGCCTGTGCTCTGCAATGGGAGAGGCCACAACAGTGAGAGGCCCGCATACCGCAAAAAAAAAAAAAAAAAAAACCCAAAAAGTGAAGGGATTGAAAAAGATATTTCATGCAAGCCAAAGGGAGCAGGGGGGAATTATAGTTATATCAGACAAAATAGACTTTAAGTCAAAAACTGTAACAAGAGACAAAGTAGGTCATTATATAATGATAATTCATCAAGAGTATGTAACAACGGTACCCAGGGTGAGAGCACCTAAATATATTAAGCAAATACTAACATATCTGAAGGAAGAAATAGACAATAATACAATAACAGTAGGGGACTTTAATATCTCAGTTTCAACAACGGATAGGTCATCCAGACAGAAAATCATTAAAGAAACATTGAAATTGAATTACACTTTAGAACAAATTGACCTAACAGACATATACAGAGCATTCCATTCAACAGTAGCAGAATACAAATTCTTCTCAAATACATATGGAGCATTCTCCAGGGTAGATAATATGTTAGGGTACAAAAGAAGTCTTAACAAATTTAAGAAGATTGAAAATATATATTCAGCAAACATCATTGTTCCAAAATACATGAAGCTAACATTGATAGAATTGAAGGGAGAAATAGACAGTTGTGAAATAATAACAGAAGACTTCAATATCCCACCTTCAAAACTGGATATAGCAAGACAGAAATAAACCCTTACATATATGGTCAAAAGATCTTCAACAAAAATGTCAAGACCATTCAATGAGTCAGGACAGTCTTTTCAACAAAACATTCAAAAGAATGAAGTTGGATCCTTATCTTACACCATATACAGAAAACAACTTGAAAAGGATCAAAGATCTAAATGTAAGAACTAAAACTGTAAGACTCTTTGAAGGAAACATGGGGGAAATTTTGATGCCATTGGATTTGACAATGATTTCTTGGATATGACACCAAAAGCACAGGCAGCAAAAATAAATAAATAAATTAATTAATTAATTAGACTGTATCAAAATTAAATTTTTGTGCATCAAAAGAAACTATCAACAGAGTAAAAGGGCAACCCACAGAATGGGAGAAAATATTTACAGATCATATACCTTATAGGGGTTTAACACTCAGAATACATAAAAAATTCCTACAGCTCAACAATAACAACAAAATAAACCAAATAATTTAAAAAGGGAAGAACTTGAATAGACATTTCTCCAAAGAAGACATACTAATGGCAGACAGTTGCATGAAAATATGCTTAACATCACTAATCACTAAGGAAATGAAAATAAAAACCACAATGAGATAATACCTCACACCCATTAGAATGACTGTCATTAAAAAACATAATAAGTGTTGGCAAGGATGTAGATAAATTTGAATACTTGTGTACTTCCAGTGGGAGTGTAAGATGCTGCAGCTGCTACTAAAAACTGTATAGCAGTTTCTCAAAAAACTGAAAATAGAATTATCATATGATCCTGCATTTCCACTACTAAGTATGTACTCAAAAGAATTATAAGCAGGAAGTTAAACAGACATTAGTAGACGCATGTTCGTAGTAGCCTTGTTCATAATAGCCAAAAGGTAGAAAGAACTCAAGCATCCTCAACAGATAAGTGGATAAATCAAATGTGGTATATACATACAGTGGAATACTATTTAGCCTTAAAAAGGAATGAGATTCTGACACATGCTACAACATGAATGAAACTTGAAGACATTAGGCTAAGTTAAATTAGCTAATCACAAAAGGACAGATACTACATGATTCTAGTTATGTGAGGTACCAAGAGTAGTCAAATTCACAGAGACAGAAATTAGAATGGTAGTTGTCAGTGACTTGATAGAGGGGCAAAAGATGGGTTATTGTTTAATAGATACAGTTTCAGTTTTGTGAGATGAAAAAAGTTCCAGAGATAAATAGTGGTGATGATTGTACAACAATGTAAATGTACTTAATGTCACTAAACTGTACACTTAAAGATGGTTAAAATGGTGAAAAATTAGTAGTGGTCAGCTGTCAAATATGGAGAGTTTAGGTACAAAAATAGAACACATCTATTGTGCTTGGCAATTTGGATGACATTTATAATGTCTGCAGGTTAAGTGGGGCAATAGAAGCATGTGTCTGCAGAATAAATAGAAGGTGAAAAGAAATGATGAGGAGGATGGGCATCTCTAGTGAGAAGTTTGGCAAAGTTGTTAAAAGAGAGAGTTTCTACCATGGTAAGTTTATTCCAGAACCTCGGGTGTATTGTTACCTCTACATTGCACTTTCTTTCCCTGCCTGCAGAGTTAGCCAACTTAGTAAAGTAACAGATTTCAAAGGGTGGCCTAGGCAATTTATATCTTTTTGATATTTTACTGTAAAAAAATGGTTTCCCTATACTAACACTACCATTGCTAATAAAAGCAATGACTTTTTACCAGGTTCTACCACTAGTTTAAAAATATTATTTTTTATTTTCAGAATGATCTTGCTACACAGGCATTATTCCCTCCTTTGCAGATTAAAACAAATTAAGTTGAGTAACTCCATGGTCACAAAGCAAGTGTTCAAATGACTGCTTGTGTAATTTGAAGCTAGCATTCCTGACCTCCAGAGTGTGGCTACAGAGTGATGATCGTTAGATCTGCTTGCTCACTGCGGGGCAGGGACATGAAACAATGCCATTTATCGTGTGACAGTCTACCCATGGCACCTTGCACAAATAGGTTCTAGGTGGGTAAACATTACAGGGACAAGAGAAGTACCCATCAAGAATTAAGGCAACTTAGAGAGAAAGATGGACGGGCAAGGATATAGAAATCCAGTGAATCTGACACACACACATTCCTTCATGGTTTTAAAAAAATAAAAGAAGCTATTAAAGTACAAAAGACATGACCTTTATTCTCCATGGAGCACAGTTGTAGAGTTGCTTTGGGTCTCCCCAGTTTCCGTGAGAAAATCCTGGCTGGCAGGGGCCCCTGATGAAAGAGAAATGACTCTGTGTGAGATTTAGAGCATTTCTAATTTGAAAGCAAACCTAATTGCACATACTAGTTATACATACACCATGTGGAAATAATAAGTGTACTTATGATGGAAATGTTTGCTTCATTTATTATACTAGGAGTTTTTCCAAGAAATGGAAACAACTGTTAGAAGTGACATTAAATATTTAACTGAGTTTCTTTTTCTTCTTTTTCTTAGTATTTTTTATGAATACATATTTTAAAATATTACTACCACACAATAAAGCACATGGCTCCTGATTTGTGGGGGTATTGCGTGAGCTTATAAGGGAGAGATTTATCTCCAGAAAACATATGTAATATCAGAATATGACACGAGTGAAAGCTGAGATGTGAAATTGTGTTCTTCAAGAATTTTGAGATCTGTAGGAAATAGCCTTCAACCCCTCCACCATGAGATAGAATTTTTCTAAGTTAGGACTTTGAATAGAAGTTCAAGTATGGTAACAGTGACTTAGATTGGGTGGTTGTTTTCTGAAGTGGGTGACCAAATAACTTTAAATTTTCACAGTGAAATTGAAGAAAGTCCACCCTTTGATGAACAGTGTTAGACAGGAAGATTTGAAAATGTAAATACATTTGTGAGGAACCCACCCATCCATGAAATGTGTAATTCTATTTAAAATACCAGGAATGTGGTATTTTATGTTGGGGTATGAACGATACAGAAGTTAGCAATGCTTCATCACAAACCATCCCAAAATTCTGTGACTAAAAACAATAAGCATTTATCATTGCTCATGATTGGGTTGATTGTCAGTTTGGGCTGACCTCACCTGGCCTTCCTCATGCATGTGCACTTAGCTATGGGCCAAGAAAACAATCTGTCTGATATTGGTGGGGCTCTCTTACTGTTTGGTGATTGCTTTGTGGCTGGGCAGTCATGGATAACCTCAGCTCTTTTTTTTTTATTGAAGTATATTTGATTTACAGTGTTGTGTTAAGTTCTGCTATACAGCAAAGTGACTCAATTATACATATATGTATTCTTTTTCATATTCTTTTCCATTACAGTTTATCACAGGACATTGAGTATAGTTCCTTGTGCTATACAGTAGGACCTTGTTGTTTATCCATCCTATATACACTAATTTGCATCTGCTAACCCAAACTCCCAATCTTTCATTCCCCCACCCCCTCCCCCTTGGCAACCACAAGTCTGTTCTCTATGTCTGTGAGTCTGTTTCTGTTTCATAGATATGTTCATTTGTGTCGTATTTTAGATTCCACATATAAGTGATATCATATAGTATTTGTCTTTCTCTTTCTGACTTACTTCGCTTAGTATGATAATCTCTGGGTCCATCCATGTTGCTGCAAATGGCATTACCTCATTCTTTTTTGTGGCTGAGTAATATTCCATTGTATATATATATATATATATATATATATATATATATATATATATATATATATACCACACCTTCTTTATCCATTCGTCTGTTGATGGACATTTAGGATGGATAACCTCAGCTTTGTTTCATGTGATCTCATCATTCATTTGGCTAGCCCAAGCTTATTCACATGGTGGGTGATGATTTCAAGAGAGTGAGAAACTCTTCCTTCTTCTGCTTCACTTCCCTACCTCCAAACATACATACACACACACACATACAGACACCCACACACACTGGCTGAAAATTATAGAAAGTTGAGTAAGCAAATTTTTACCAGAAATAGGATAAATGAACACTGCAGGGATAAAAGTCATACATAGGCAATTTTAACACATCTTTCTCCAATAGAAAAAGCAGGCAAACATTAATAAAATTAAAAGGGAAGATTTGAACAATTTGTTTAATGAACTTGACCTAATAGCCATGAGTGGAACACAGCACCCAACAACTGTCAAGTACATATTCCTTTCAATCTATATGGGGCATATATAAAAATTGACCTTATACAGGACTACAAAGAAAATTTCAAAATATTAGAGTTAAGTTTGTGGTTATATTTAGGGTTAAGGTAAGTGTTAGGTTTAGGCCAGAAGTTAGGAATAGTTCTATGCTTATCTTTAAGTTAAGGGTTAGCTTTTAGATGAAGGGTTACTATTTGGATTAGGTTTAATTTGGATTAGTGTTAGATTTAAGATTAGGGTTAGCATTTGTTTTAGTGTTAGGGTTGGGACCAGAACTAGTATTAGGTTTATGGTGAGGATTAGTGTTAGGATTTGAGTTAGAGTCAAAGTTAGGACTAGGTTTAATGTTTGTCTTAGGGTTGGGTTTGTAGTAGAGTTAAGGGTAGTATTTGGTTTAAGACTGGGATAGATAAATAGGCCAATGATGCAAAACTGAAAACACACTTGATTTATAAAAGGTAGCACTGTAGAGTAGTAAGGAAGTATCTTTTTAATGGCGGCCATGGGACAAGTGGGTACTATAGGGGAAAAATGACTTGGAACCCCTACTTCACATTATTCTTAAAAATCATATTAAATTGGAGTGTAGCCCTAAATGAAAAAACAAAACAGAAACAAAAACAAAATAGAGATTTTAGAAAATTAGAAATTATTTTCCTGACAATGAGGAAGGGCAAAACTTTTAAGATAAGAAAAAAGAAGATTGATAAATTGTACATGAACAACTGTGGTTAATCCAAAGTCACCATTAAGAGAGTAGAAAGGCAAATCACGTGTGGGAGATGTTTCAACACATACAGCCAAAATAACTTGTCTTGAGGATAGATAAAGAGCATGTATAAACTAATAAGGAAAAGAAAGACAACCTAAGAGCCAAAAGATTTAAATCGATCCTCAATAACAGTATGCAGATTTGTGAGAGAATGGAGCAATAGAAACTTTCAAACGCTGCTGGTAAGAGAATAAATTGTTGCAGTCACTTTGGAAAATAGATTGTTGGCATGAGTTCTAGTTGAAGATATATAGGCCCTATGACCAAGTAATGCCATTGGTATAGGGAGCAATACGGATACAAAATTGTGTACTTATGTACACAGAGACAGAACTTCATGAATATTCATAGTAGCTTTGTTTTGTTTTTAATAGCCTGAAACTTGGAAATAATCCAAATTGCATCATTGGTAGAATGGATAAACAGAGTGACTGAAAAAAGCCAGACACAATAGAATACCTACAGACTGGATCCCATTTATTAGGGCTCAATAACAAGAACAATTAAGCTACCTTGCTTAGGGTTGCACCCTTAGATAGCAAGGGGATGATAATAATAAGGTCAGAAGAAGCAGTGATCAGGAAAGTGGGAGACTTCCACATTGTTGGCCATTTCATAATCTGCATAATGAAATATACATAGGTATTTTCTTTACAATAATTTATTAAATTGTATGTTTTGGTGGAATTTTTGGTAAGTATGCTATATATATATCACAGCCAAAAGGTTAAAAACTGTATTATTTTAATGACTACAATGCATTTTAAGATTTGGACTTACAATATTTTATTTAATGATTTACCTCATTGTTAAACACTTACATTGCCTTCTCTTGTTTCTCCTGCTCAAAACAGTGTTTCTACCGACAAATCTTTATGGATATGTTTTTTACTGGTTTGTCAGAATAAATTCCTAGAAGAAAGACTGGGCCAAGCCATATGGAGTTTTAACATGTTCTTGATATAAAATTTTTTCCAGAAATACTGTGCAAGCTGCATTCCCCATAATGTAAGGATTTCTGAATCATTGCACAATTGCCAGTGTCAAATATCATAGTTTAAACAATACCTGATTGGTTTAATTTGCATTTATTTTACTTCTACCTAGTAAAATGAAACCTTTTTTAAAGTAGAGCATAGTGTTCAGATTGAGGGATCAAGAGTCAAATTGCTGAGATTCAAATTCTGGCTTTAACACTCACTCACTGTATGGCTTTGGGCTTGTTACCTAATCTCTTTGAGGGTCAATTTCCAAACATGTATTAGAGCAAAAGTTGTTGTGATAGTTAAATAAGTTTATCCATGTAATAAAAAAGCACACTTCCTGGCACATTTTAAGTCCTCTGTAAATTAAATGTGTGTTAGATGAAGAATTGGCAAGTTGGAGCACTGGAGGGAGGAGGGAGCAGTGGAGGAGGCTAGGAAGGAGAGGAGATGGAAGGGAGGGAAAGAGAAAAGAAGGAGTGATGGAAGGAAGGTGGGTGATGGAGGAAGGGAAAGATATTTTCCGGGGAGGGAGGAAAGAAAGCAGGAAGATTTGGAGATGGGAAAGTACAGGCTGATGGAGGAAGGTCTGAGGGAGTGATGGATCAAATGATAGAGAATATGGTAGAGGTTACCAGTTCTACATTCCTTCTTGACAACTTCTAATCCTTTCAAGAATTCAATTTTCAAAGTTTAAAAAACAATGTGGAGATAAGCTATATTGTTGTCAGGTGCAAACGATCAAGGCTTTGGAGGCAGACAGTCCTGGTTCTATCAGTCTTTAGCTATGTACTCTGGACAAAGTCCTTTCTGAACTACCTGTATAAAATAGAGCCGGTGACATCTAATGTTCAATGCCTATGTAAGAATTAAGTAAGATACAGGACTTCCCTGGTGGTCCAGTGGGTAAGACTCCGTGCTCCCAATTCAGGGGGCCTGGGTTCCATCTCTGGTTGGGGAACTAGATCTCGCATGCATTCCGCAACTAAGAAGCCCGCATGCCACAACTAAGAGTTAGCATGCTGCAACTAAGAGTCCGCATGCTGCAACTAAATATCCCGCATGACACAACGAAGATCCCATGTGCCACAACTAAGACCCAGCACAGCAAAAAATAAATAATAAATAAATAAAAATAAAGTCACAGATCAAAAAAAAAAGAAGAATTAAGATAGTGTATATGAAGTATATATCTCCAGGCCTGGCTCACAGTATCTCTCCAAAAATGATCATGTTCTCCTTAATGTTGCTGCTAGACAATAGCTCAGAAAGTATTTGAAGTGGCTTAAAATGTTGGCCCTAAAATTAGCAAATGTCAAACATCAGACTGTGATAAAAAACATTCATCATCTATTAAAGGGACATGTGCCTATAAATGTACGTATGCGAGTGTGTGTTTGTCCATTCAGAGTAGAATGGAACAAAAAGGGTAGATAACATGAGAGAAATGGGAAATTGCTCCTTGACTCATTCTGGGTGTCAGGAAAGGAATGGAAATGCTCAACACTATCCAGCAGTTGAGCAGAATATGGAGGACACAGTGGCACAGCTTACGGCTGAGAAGGTGCGTAGTCTCTGACCACCATCACCATATCCAAGAAAGAGCTGTGATTACCAAAGCCAAGAACGTCCAGTGTTAGACTAAGGAGCCCTGGAACATGAGGCCAGTTCCCTGAAACATCACATCCAGCAACACAGGCCACAGGTTATTCAGGGAACCTCATGGAGACATTATGTTCAATATGGCCATTTGGTTCTGTAAGTTCAATCCCAATGCCAAATTCCATGAAAATCCTTTATTAACCAAGAGTTAGACATAAGGTATACCATGCTCTTTTTCAGTGGTATTCAAAATATGCTCAAGAATAGCCAAATTTAAATAAAAGTGAGTACCAAAAATATGAAAGCAAAGGTCACTGTGCGAGTATAAGCAGGGACCTTACTTCACAGTGTCAGTGATGCTAGCGAAATTACTGAATGACTTAGTCAAGCTTGTCAGCCTAATAGAAGAGAAAAGACACCAGGAATGAGGTTATGTAAAAGAAAAAGACAGTGTGCTCTCCAGGGAGCTACAACACAGTCTACTTATGAACAGTGGTAAAGTTATACCATGTGAAATACGCAGTAAATATATAGAAAGTTGACAAGTAGGATAACAGACCTGATAAATGAACTTCTTCCCCATAGTTCAAAACAAGTGATGGCTCTAGGGTCTGCTGAAAATCCTTCTACTCTTTTGGCCCAAAAAAACATCAGGCTCAAATACTCAAATGTTTTCCCTCCTGAGACAAATTACCTCCCTCAGCTATGGTGTGACCTCCCCTTCTCCTAAAATTGGAAAGCTGGTTACTAAGTTAGCTTCCTTTGAACCTGTTTACATGAAAGCTACTTATGAAATAATTTAATCCAGTCAATCTGATAATAATAGCTTTTAAGATTAAAACACAGTAATAAGAAAAGTAAAATCAAGGGGGATTCATTAGTCTAAAAATGATTTTTATCTGTGCTGTTAATATGCTGTTTGGTCTTACCTTGCAATGATGACACTTCCTTGAGATGTTAAGGGCTTTCATCTAATGTTCTGCAATTGCTATAAATTTTTTTTTTGCAGTGGTAGTATATGGGTTTGAAGGCATGTGTAGCAAAAGGTGCTTACACTTTTTTTTTTTCAATTTTGTTGACATTGGAATTTTTAAAAATTTTTATTGGAGTATAGTTGGTTTACAATGTTGTGTTAGTTTCACTGTACAGCAAAGTGAATCAGTTATATATGTACATATATCCTTTCTTTTTTAGGTTCTTTTCCCATAAAGGCCATTACAGAGTATTGAATAGAGTTCCCTGTGCTATACAGTAGGTCCTTATTAGTTATCTATTTTATATATATTATTGTATATATGCCAATTCCAAACTCCCAGTTTATCCCTCCCCCTCCCCCTTATCCCCCAGTAAACATAAGTTTGTTTTCTACATCTGTGACTCTATTTCTGCTTCATAAATAAGCAGATTTGTACCCTTTTTTTTTAGATTCCACATATAAATGATATCATATGATTTTTATATAAATCCTTTGACTTACACCACAGTTGAAGGAGATTTTTAAGATTTTCTCTGATGGTATTGATCTATGAGCTCTATAGACATCTAAGCTCTAACTTAAATAGGAATGCAAGCACAAAATAGCATTTGGCTCAGACGTGAAATGTGTGAAAGCTCTGTGTACACGGGTTTATTTTCATAAACAGAGCTGCCAAAGTCGATTTTGAGGCAGGAAGACATATTTGATGATAACAAGGTGATGGGCGAGCCTGTCTTTATATGAACTGTGAGCAAAAGCGGAACAAATTCACACACACACACACACACACACACACACACACACACACACATACACACACAGATAAAACAGACAGAAGTTTCAGTGTGGAAAGTTGAATGATCTGAATGGGAACACTTAATTTTCTGAATGGGGGAGGTTGTAGTCTCTGACTCATGAATTCCATCACAAGTGTCCTTTAACAGGTACCAAGATCATTTGTATCCTGGTCTTCCTATCCAAAGATTGTGTTTTAAATTTTATTGCTATTTTTAATAGAAAAAAGGAGTGGAGAATAGAGGATATGAGTGGCTGACTGGTCCCATCTCACTGGAGAAGAATAAACAATATTTGAAGTGAAACCAAATTTCATTTTTCCCTTCAGTCTTTATGTTCCTTAAAACATTTATGCATGTGACCATTCTTATTTCTGCTTTAAAGCGAAAATAGACTATTGTTTATCTTTTATTACTCAGCTAATTTGTAGTGATTTTAGAAAATTCATGCAATACAGGAAGAAATAAAAAGAAAGTAAAAAGCATCCAAATTCCTCTCATCATCACTCTATTAACGAGTTAATCATTTTCAATATTTTAAAATCATCTTCCTAGATACCTTTCTAGGCTTAAACAGATAATGTCTATATAATTTACATAAGTGGTATTATACAAAAGAAATGTTTTGTCACTTGCTATTTCACTCATCAATATGCCAAGCACATCTATCTAGTTCAATAATACAGACATACCTCATCTTTTTATTATTACTGCATAGTATTCCATTGAATGTATGAGCCATATTTCATTTGGCCAGTCTTTAACTGATAAACACTTAGGTTGTGTCCAATTTCTCACTATAGCAAATGGCCCTGCTATGAAATTTTCCAAATGCCTTGATTGCCTTCTGCTTCATCGCCCAAGTTCTTGATCTTTTTAGGCCATTTTATCATGTCATATTAAAATCTTGCACCCACCCTCTGAGAGAATACATGCTCTGGAGACAGACTAGTGGGTCCAAATCCTAGGACTCTGACTCAATGGCTCTGTAGTTCTGGACATTATTTTGTATGTTTCTGTGTCACAGTTTCTTAGCTATAAAATCAAGATAGTAATATGCACATCCTAAAGTGCTGATGATCAAATAAAATAAACCATTTATAATGCAGAGCATATGTGCTCAATGTATTGCAACTACTGTAATTATTGTTAGCTTCTCATTCACAGTCTCTGAAAAACACATCTGAAAACCATTTCCCATGTCTTCACAATCTTCCCTACTCAAGATTTCCAAATTACATCTTTCACCCACTTGCTTCTTCCAGGCTTCATTTCAGGTTCTAAAATTCCTGGAAGTCATTTATGCTGGATGTTCTAATGTTGAAGAAATTCTGCACAGATAAAACAGTCACCAAATGACCATGGCACAAATCCTTGGAGTCATTTTATAGCTCTTTCTCCTGTAGGCATGTCCAGTCACTCACAAATTCCTTCCAAGTGCTCATGTTTCCTCCATGCCCTCCACACCCATCTCTCTGTCCAGCGCCCTATTTCCAGCCCAGGTCAGACCCTGGTGGGCTCACACTCAGACAATGAATTTAAAACCTCCTTTAGGGGAAAAATGCTTTCCTCAAATGACATGTCAAATGGAAGTCCACTACACTAGGCAACTCGAAGCATTGCTGCTGTTACTGAGTCAGGATCTAGGAGCCTGGAACACCCCCCCTTCCCTTTCATCTTCTCCAGATGTCCCCCCAAATAAATGTGCTAATCACTGCTATGGAGACAGGAATTCCCATCCCAGTTGCCGCTTGCTTTTCCTCCAAACTCTTCTGTGAACAGGAGCAAATATAATCAATGTAAAAAATATTACCATGGTCATGGCATTCCCCTGACCCAAACTATATGCACAGTTCCTTGCAAATTTCCTCACTGACATTCAAGTCCCTCCCACAAACTCTAAATTTAGCCCCAAGAAATCTGTCAATTGGTGTTTGCCAATGTAGCCAAAGGGGAATCCACGCCATCATCTTATTCTTGCATATCCTGAGTGGGGGTCAACGCCCTCAAGGGCTCGCTTCCCTCCACCCACGTGTTCTGACACCCCACGGAGTCTTTGGGAAATTGTTAAACTCTGCCTCCTTCATGTTGCTTCCACAATCATTATGAAGCTCCCTCTTAGATTTGAGCCCCATTTTCTCTGACCTGTGGAAGTATCATGTATTTCTGGAGATTATCTCAACCACCTTTTTGTATGAGAATGTGTTATATTTTCTAAAACTGGAGCCTCATGCATGTTTGGAGTTCAGTCATAGTAGCTGATATCCTTGGAAGCAATGTGCTCCCATGAGGCAAAATTTAAGATGCTATGAAGGATTTTAGGGCTATGAATATCACTACTGGGCACTTTACTTTCCATTTGTGACCAACAATCTCTCTTTGGGGATAACTGTTCAGTCCCTTGTCACACACTATTGCCACTGTGGTTACACCACTGTGAAAATAAACGTTTGGTTTTCTTTCATTGGGAAAAGTAATGCATTTATATAATAAAAAATACAAATAGTTCTCAAAAATTATACAGTAAAAATATGTCCTTCTCACCCCAAAGGCCTTGTCCCTTAGTTCTGTTTGAAGGCTTCCACTGTTAAAATTTCTTAGTGATCATCTCACAATCATAATTTGACTGTGGATAAAAAGCTTCCATTCCACTGTAAAATTATGTTTCGTTTCTCTGTACAACCTCCTTCTCATCCATGAGTATCACTGCAATCAAAAAACAAAATCTCATCCATACTCCCCTGCGAGGGATCTCCCCAGTTTTGACATTTGTTAATGAGCCTCATTAACCCTTTAACTAGACTCAATCTCCTTCTACTCCCAGTTTAATGTCAGATCAGCCCTACTATAACCTCCACTCCCCAAACACCTAGAAGAAAACTTTTGACACTAGGATGCATAACTAACAAGAGCAAACCCCATTAAAATGAGCTCATCCATGAAAAAAAGTTTCTTATTCTGTATTTAGAAATGAAGGAATATGAATAAGGCTTTCTTGACCTGCTTGTATATAATTTAGAAGTTCTAGGTAAGAGAAAGTACAGACGAACTAGGGGCAAGTGAAACACTAGGGCAGGGTTACTTTAAAGCAACCAGTGATGGGAAATTCTGGCCAAGTCCGGATCTCTGGACCAGGTTCAGCAAAAACACAATAAAACTCTCCATAGCTTGTATGGAGGCACCTACCTCTTCCCACATACACCAATCAAAGAGATTCCATGACCAGTTTCTGAAAGAACCGCCATCCCAAGCCACATACCTTCTCTGCTTGGTATATGAATGAAAAGGCTGGATTCACAAACGCCCATTTGCTGAAACTATAGGAAGGTGGGCTGTAATCACAAACTGGCCCAAACTGCTTTGGTTTTGAGATAATTCAGTTGGCCAGAAATGCATGAGCTGAATAACCATCAACTGTGTTCCTGACAACTTTAGTGAACCAGAAATTTTATTTCTCCAATAAATTTAAGCAATCTATGCTTGCTCTTCTGTAACATGAAGAGGTTGAATAAGACAATCTCCAAGGTCCTTTAAAGCTCTAAAATACTGTTAACAACATTATGTCAAGTGACTGGACAACAGTTGGATAATAGGTATTTACCCTACTGAGTTTATAATCAAATGTAACTAACATTATGGAAGTTTAAGGATTCAGTTCTGAGGAGACTTGGAGGTCAGCTATCAGATTGTTGAAAGTATTGCTAAAACAACATGGTTTAGCTCAGTGCTTCTCAAAGTGTGGTCCACAGACCAATAGCATCAACATACTGGGAGCAAATTCTCAGGGTTCACTCTAGCCATATCGAATCAGAAATTCTTGGGTTGGGATGCAGGAATATATATTCAAACAAGCTCTCCAAGTGATTTTTTATGCTCACTTAAATTTGCAAAGCAATGCTCTACAATGAAGTAAAATCATGGGCTATGGACTTTGGCCTAGATTTGAACACCAGCTCTGCCTCCTATGATCCAGAATCCAGGGTAAGTTCCTTAACCCCTCTGAGTTTCTGTTTATTCACCTACAAAGTGGCAATAATAATAACTTACAAGGTTGTATAGGGATAAAATTAGATAACATGTTAAACATAATCAAAAAAAATGTAACTCCCTTCCCTATTGAGAAGTAATTTCAAGAAGGAACTCACAAGTATTCTTCTTGGAATATGGATTTTACAAGCCTTAGGGAAACAAAGGTCGAGAGCCTTTGGAGGGTAAAACCAACTACCCAATAGAAATATGCATTTTGGGCATTCTAGTTTCACCTCTCATAGGGCGTTCAAGGCACACCCTAGGAAGAAATATCTGACACTGTTGGTCTCCTGCTGAGTGGCGCAGAGACCATGCCCCAGAGTGGGCTACACACTAGATGATACATTTGACAGAAAAGTTGAAGTGGACGACAGCAAACATATATAAATAGCTGCCTATGATGTCGGCTGTCAGGTTTCTGAACCACAGAAAGTAGACATAAGAAGTCCTTGCAGTAACTGAAAAGTCAATAAACTATACAAGAAAATGGCACAGGAAGAAGAGAAGAGGTTTTGTAAGAGACTTTCCCATGTCAGAAGAAAACAGAAGTGAGCATGTGCTGAGATTTGCAGGTGATCTGGAAGCATTTTTATTCTGTGTGTCAGGAATGACTAATCTCATGGATGTGTGTTTGCCAATAGAGAACATAAGAATTCACTCCATGGATGGAAGGCAAGAATGGGAGAGTTTTCATGATCTGTCATAATACTTCACTCCACCAGGAACACAGATATAGAAATGATCATTTTAGGCATCAATACACAAAGGCAAGGATAATATCTTAGAATCAACAGAATGAGAATACTACAGCCTAAGAGACATTCCTGGCAGAATAGAAGAAACTACTGACTGCACCCAAGTCCTCTGTTCAAGAATATTTTAGACCTTCTACTAAACTTCTATCTGCTCTCACAGTCTTCTGGACTAAACCAAGCAAGCTTATACACATGATGGGGAGGGAAGAATCTGTGATAGTTACACTTACTGAGCATCTACTAAACACTGGGCAATTTGAATAGATTGTTCAATTTCTCACAAGTCTGCAACATAAGGGTTGTAAGCCTGACTTTACAGAAGAAGACAATTAAATCTCACTTGATGCCAGTCAAAGGTAGAGATTAGGCTATGAGAAAGCTCACCTGACCTGCTGCTCCCCAAACTCTTTACATCATTCAATGACAAGCAACTCCTACAAGAGCCACCTTCTGGCAAGAGGTTTTTTCCCCAAAGGCTTTATGTAATCTCATCCAGGTGAACCCTGGAGACTGGAAGGACTGCAGATACTGGTAATGTTCTGAGAACGGAAAATTAAACAACATCAAAAAGAGCTGAGCCATTCGATTTGTCTTCCAAATCGATTTTTGCTTGCTGAGGCTTGAAAGGCAACTTGCTTTTTTTTTCATCACCATTGAATGAAGCTATTTGTTAAGATGTGTTTATTAGACTTACATAAGAGCTCTTGGACAAAGAATCAAACTTGAGTGAATGGGAAACAATCTTTATGATCTGTGGCTCTACCATCTTAACCATCACAGTGAAAGCTTTCATCAGCACATCTAATTATTAATTTCCGTAGATGAGGAGGCAGCAGAATGAAAACGGATTTTAAAATCAGACACTTTTTTTTTTCAAATCACAGGTCTGCCTATGTCGAAATATAACTTTCACAAACTTAAGAACACTAATTTGATAAAATATAGAGAGAGCATGAGTCAAAAATTTATTTAACTTACTAATGAGGGAACCAGCAAAGTGGTAAAGCTGGTTCAGAGAGAATTTGAGAGATTGAGTATATATACAGACACTGAAAGACTGCTGAAATAAGATTGTTAGGTTAGATGCAAAACTGGCTAGTGTCCCACAGGTAAAAAGACTAAAAACTTTGGAGTTTTTTTTAACACACAAAGCATTTACATCTCTATCAGACAAAGCTCTCTGAGTTTAACATGTAACTTCAAGTCTGGTCCCTAATTAGTAGTGAATAGTAATGCAAATAGAGGTCAAAAACTTTTTCTCTAAAGTGCCAGATAGTAAATATTTGAGACTTGTGGGCCAAATGGCTATCTGTGGCAACTACTCAACTCCACCACTGTAGCATGAAAACAGTCATAAACAATACATAAACAAATGAAAAGGGTTGTGTTCCAATAAAACTTTATTTACACAAACATGCTATGGGTCAGGTTTGGCTGGTAGAGCAGAGTTTGCCAACCCCTGCCTTAGAGAATTAAATCATCCTGAGTGGGCCTATCAGACAATGTTCCTGCAGGATTTTGAAAGAATATGCAGTGATCTTTTGTATTATCTCCAAGGTTTGGGTAATTTTTCTTAGTAGTGCCTAGTTCATTGGACCTTAGCCAAGTTACTCATTTTCTCAACGTTCATTTCCTCATTTGTTGAATGGAGACAATTTTCAGGAGTCCTCAGGCTATTGTAAGCATTCAGTGGGTTATTGTTCAACAGATATTTATTCCTTCCAACCTCCATTTTATTCTCATTCTCAGTCGAAAAAGTGAGAGATGATCTCACATTGTCTCTCACAAAGTTTATTTGAGAAAACAAAACAAAGCTCTTTGCTTAAGTTGCAGGCAGAGACCAACTGGCTGAAACAGCAGGAGGCTCAGGGAGTAAAGAACAACTTGTCCACAACTTTTCTTTTTCTCAGCCCAACACAGTCCTGCCTGTGGTGTTCAATTTGGTGGGGGATTCTTTGGCCCAGCCAGTACAAACATGGACTCAGTTATGACTTGACCTCCTAGCCCAGATATGACTAGAGCTATAAGAACAGCTCTGGAGAATGAAACTGCAGCCAGCCAGTGGCTCAGAGATTCTTACAAACCAGGAAGCCCAAATCCACCAGTCCACCTTATTTCCCCAGCTCTGTGAAGTTAACCAGTACACGTGACAAGCTTGAGTGACAAGCACGTGGGTGGGGGTGAGGGTCATGTGGATAGTGATAAGGAAGGTAGAACTGGGTTTTATCCTAGAAAGATAATAAACCCATAGAACTTTCTGAGAGAAATATATCGACTTACTGAGGAAGATTTCATTACACAATGCCCTGGACAACAAATTCAACCAGAAACATGATGGGAGATAGATCTGTGAGGAAGGGGGATTGGGCACAGAGAAAATCTGACCCATGGTGCAGTTATAACAGAAGCCTCAGCTGACCCTGTGGGTAGCTCTGGGGCTGGGATTGTCTTCTAAGTTGTCCCAGTTGAGGCAAGTAGGCCAGACACTTGTGTCCCTGCATTAATCAGGCATGATCTTGGGAGACACAATTTCCTACAGCTGAAGGAAGTTCCAATGAGGAGGAAAGCTATGACTATCAGTATCTATTGCTACCAGCACCTAGGGGATGGATACATCGCTCCTGAAGAGTAGCCACTGTGCCCATTCAGAGTGGATGGGACGTTACATTTGCTCTACTACATTTCACCCGTGTAGCTAAAGAGAAAGTACACTTATTTATGCTAATTGTTGATGTTGATTACAGTTTACCTGGCTACACTCATAGCAACGTCTATTAGTTATCTATCACTGTACACGAATTACCCGAAAACCTAGTGGTGTAAAACAACAAATATGTATCATCTCACAGTTTCTCTGAGTCAGAAATCCTAGCGTGACTTAATCTGGGTGCCTCTGACTCAGGGTCTCTCATGAGGCTACAGTTAAGGTGTTGGCAGGGCATGCTGTCATCTCAAGGCTTGATCGATGCAGGTCTGCTTCCAAGCTCACTCACACAGGTGCTGGTAAAAGGTCCTCACTGACTGTTGGCTGGACGCATCAGCTGCTTCTCATGTGGGTCTATATCTAGGACTACTGGCAACTTGGCATTTTTCTGTCCCAAGAGCAAAGATCTGAGGGACTGGGCTTCCCTGGTGGCGCAGTGGTTGAGAGTCTGCCTGCCGATGCAGGGGACACGGGTTCGTGCCCTGGTCCGGGAAGATCCCACATGCTGCGGAGCAGCTGGGCCCGTGAGCCATGGCCGCTGAGCCTGCGCGTCCGGAGCCTGTGCTCCGCAATAGGAGAGGCCACAGCAGTGAGAGGCCCGCATACCGCAAAATAAATAAATAAATAAATAAATAAATAAATAAATAAATAAATAAATAAAAGATCTGAGGGAGACGAGGAGGAGGGAGAGAAAAAGAGAGAGAGAGAGAGCCTTTTTATAATCTAGTCTTGTAAATGACATCCCATCACTTCTGTTGTATTCTATTCCTTAGAAGTGAGTTAATAAGTCCAGCTCACACTCTAGGATTGGGAATCTAAACAGGGCTTGAATGCCAGGATGTGAGGGTCATCGGGGACTATATTAGGTACCACCTACCATATAGGGGATTAAAAACAGTTTCAAAGGGAAATTCTTTGGACTATCCCCAAACTCAATCCATCAGATATACCTACAGAAATTTTTTTTTTCTTTTTTCTTTTTTTTTTTTTTTTAACATCTTTATTGGAGTATAATTGCTTTACAATGGTATGTTAGTTTCAGCTTCACAACAAAATGAATCAGTTATATATATACATATATTCCCATATCTCTTCCCGCTTGCGTCTCCCTCCCTCCCACCCTCCCTATCCCACCCCTCCAGGCGGTCACAAAGCACCGAGCTGATCTCCCTGTGCTATGCGGCTGCTTCCCACTAGCTATCTACCTTACGTTTGGTAGTGTATATATGTCCATGTCTCTTTATCGCTTTGTCACCGTTTACCCTTCCCCCTCCCCATAGCCTCAAGTCCATTCTCTAGTAAGTCTGTGTCTTTATTCCTGTTTCACCCCTAGGTTTTTCATGACATTTTTTTTTTTAAATTCCATATATATGTGTTAGCATACGGTATTTGTCTCTCTCTTTCTGACTTACTTCACTCTGTATGACAGACTCTAGGTCTATCCACCTCATTACAAATAGCTCAATTTCGTCTCTTTTTATGGCTGAGTAATATTCCATTGTATATATGTGCCACATCTTCTTTATCCATTCATCCGATGATGGACACTTAGGTTGTTTCCATCTCTGGGCTATTGTAAATAGAGCTGCAATGAACATTTTGGTACATGACTCTTTTTGAATTATGGTTTTCTCAGGGTATATGCCCAGTAGTGGGATTGCTGGGTCATATGGTAGTTCTATTTGTAGCTTTTTAAGGAGATCAATGGAACAGGATAGAAAGCCCAGAGATAAACCCACGCACATATGGTCACCTTATCTTTGACAAAGGAGGCAGAAATGTACAGTGGAGAAAGGACAGCCTATTCAATAAGTGGTGCTGGGAAAACTGGACAGCTACATGTAAAAGTATGAAATTAGATCACTCCCTAACACCGTACACAAAAATAAGCTCAAAATGGATTAAAGACCTAAATGTAAGGCCAGAAACTATCAAACTCTTAGAGGAAAACATAGGCAGAACACTCTATGACATAAATCACAGCAAGGTCCTTTTTGACCCACCTCCTAGAGAAATGGAAATAAAAAGAAGAGTAAACAAATGGGACCTAATGAAACTTAAAAGCTTTTGCGCAGCAAAGGAAACCATAAAGAAGACCAAAAGACAACCCTCAGAATGGGAGAAAATATTTGCAAATGAAGCAACTGACAAAGGATTGATCTCCAAAATTTATAAGCAGCTCATGCAGCTTAATAACAAAAAAACAAACAACCCAATCCAAAAATGGGCAGAAGACCTAAATAGACATTTCTCCAAAGAAGATATACAGAGTGCCAACAAACACATGAAAGAATGCTCAACATCACTAATCATGAGAGAAATGCAAATCAAAACTACAATGAGATATCATCTCACACCAGTCAGAATGGCCATCATCAAAAAATCTAGAAACAATAAATGCTGGAGAGGGTGTGGAGAAAAGGGAACCCTCTTACACTGTTGGTGGGAATGTAAATTGATACAGCCACTGTGGAGAACAGTATGGAGGTTCCTTAAAAAGCTACCTACAGAAATTTAAAGAAGAAAACCACTGTAGAACACACTGTGCTTGTATCAGAATGATATCCAACTTACAAACATTCAAAGACTTAAACACACACACACACACACACACACACACACACACACACACACACACACCCCAGTGCTACTGGTCTGCATGAAAGAAGTACAGGAATTGAAAGCAAGCCTTAAGAAATTTGATACTGCTTGACATCCAAATGCATGATCACTGTACTCATTAACTGGATATAGAACAAAAATATTGGAACAAATATATTTAAAGTAAAAATAATTAGACCAAAAATATTTTCAAAGTCCATGAGGGGTATGAGGGAGAAAATGGTCCTTCACCACAGAACTTAAGAAGCCCTGCTACAGGTGACTTCATACCCTTGCCAGATGGACCACTACTGGGCAAAGGAGTCAGCTTAGACGGTGGGGAGAAAAGCATTAGACAATGAATCAGGAACTGTGTTCTTAGCTCTGCCTCTGATATTTCCTAAGAGGAACTGGATATCTCTTAACCTGCCTGGATTTGTATCCTGATCTGCAAAAAAAAAAGCATCAACTGGAAGGTCCGTTTTAAGTCTAAAGGGCTTTTATTTGTAAAGTAGTTTGCTGTGTTTTGAGACAAATTAAATTGTTAGTAATTTTTTGTTTTTGATTTTTTGATTTCTACACATCCATCCAGAATCTACCACCTACAGCTACAAAGAGTCCATCCAAGTTCACTTACTTATATAAAAATAGTCCATCTAATTAGGACTATTTGAGAAAATGCCCAGATCCCTCAGCTTGGACGCATATTGCCAGGTTTCCCTCTTATGGACCCTCACTACTTTGTCATGGCTTCTTAAATGGCTCCAGAGACAATGTGGTAGAGTCTGTACGGACCAAAAGAGAAAATAGAGTGATGGTCATCTCCATAATAATAATAATAATATGAGTAATTTTCTCTAAGAAATACAATTTTAATAAAATTACTATAGGTTTTTAAAATTCTTTATTCAAAAATACTTTTATACTTAATATTGCTTCACAAATTTACTATTCTAGTTTTTCAGTTACTTTGGTCACTAAACTTCAGGAATAAATTAAATTCTACTTAGTGAAGATAGCTAGAGTTCTTTTCCATCTTGTCCTCACACAGTAAATAAAGATTGCTCTGGGAAGCATAATAAACTTTAGGTTCCAGCGGCTTAAGTAGAACTGCACATTGTTTCTGTGGTATTGGCTTTGACTACCATAAAATATCATACATGGTCTAAACATCGGCCAGCAAAGACTCCTGGGCAGTTGGTACAGGCACCACCTTACAGGTAAGTATCCTTAGATGTGTACATTTTTTTTAGGTCAACACAGAGTCTTCTGTGTATATGCAGCATAATCCTGGGATAAATAATGGTAATTATTGTAATAATAACAGTCAGTCATGCATGGCTGTTCCACCCCAATACAAATGATTATTTGATCCCAGACATAGACCTTTACATTGGCCTCTTAAACACATCTAGCTGGTTTCAGTTATTTATTCTAATCTATAGAAGACATTTTGACTCATAATTCTACCAATAGCTTAACTCTCTCTCCCAGTCTTCATAATTTACAAATCTGATAAATGCACTTACTAAATCTTTATATTATTTATTGATATAAACTGTAAGAAGCCTCAGCTTAGAGCCAGACAATATCAGGAAATCCCAATCAACCTATAGATTAGCTAGTGGGAAAAATAAATATTTTTTCCCACAAAAAAATCTGATAGGTCAATGTCAGAGATCAGAAACATCTTAGGAATTTTATTCAGGGTTGGCATTGATCCATATACCAGTATACTCTTCAACTCACTCTATGTTCAAACAACTGAAAGCCCACCTTCCCAGATTTAACTAAATCTCCCATAAGTGTGTCCTGTGCAATCTTGTCAAATGTGTTTTAAGAAATCAAGATGCACTGTCTTAGAAAGAATTCTCTAAAAGTAATAAATTTGTTTGAAATGACTCATTCTTTGTTGACTGCATTTCAATGGCAGCATGGGTAGAGTTTATATTTCAAAATCAAGTTATTATCTAATTCTTCTTTGCCAATGGAGGCTGGTGTTACAGAGCATACACATTGGAAGTAATGTAGATAATGCCCTTTAGTAATTTGCAGTCTTGCAGAGAAGTTGGTATGGGCAAAAGTGCATGAAATATCAGAGAGAATGGTACAAATCCTAGGCTTTGGGAATTAATATTGTGAAAAGAGTTTTTTTCTGCCTGAGCCATCAGAGGACGTTTCCTTGCAGAGGCTGTAATTAGACTGCATGTGTGTGTTAGTTTGAGGTTCCCCAAAAGTAGCCCCTGATATATATGAGTCAAGTGCAAGTAGTTTATTTGGAAGGTGGAGGAGACCAGTAGAGAGGTAGAGAAGTGAGGCAGGAAGGGAGGGTAGTCAACAAAGAGTAGATAATAAGACAGTTGGCACAGTGGGCAGCCTACATCCCAATGGGAAGCCCTGGGAAGCAGTGTTGAACAAGCACCTAAGACTAATTCTCTCCAAAGGATGAGGAAGCTGTGGTTTTGTACACCATTCCTGACACCCATAGGTTGAGGTTGCTCTTGAAAGAGGAGGTATTAATTCTCTGGCACTTTCTGCCTGCCTGTGCAAAGTCGGGACAGGCTTCATGGCCAGAGAAAAGCCCTCAGGCAAAGAGAGGCAAGTACTAACAGTTGGAAGATGAGCCAGTGAGCATGAAATGGCAAAGGTGATGAGGGGGAATGCCATACACAGTGTGTGTGTTTGTGTGTGTGATTGTGTGGGGGGGCACACCCACACACAAATAAAGAGGTACAGATGGAGAAGACCATCCATGCTGAGAGAGTAACAGTTTAGCAGGAGCAAAGTATACATAAAAGTATGTAAGAGAAATTAGGAGACAAGAATGCATTAAAACCACATTTCCAACTGGTGAAATTGCTCTAATAACTTTCACAATGAGTTTAAGAATTACAGATTTCCTCATCGCAGTACTGGCAAAATGCTGGTTGTTCCTGCTTAAGATGAAATAATGAAGCTAGAACTGGTAAGGCAGTCAGGATTTCCCATCCATTCCTCCATTCCTGTATGAAATCCTGGCTGTCGAGATGGCAAGGGAAAATGTCCAGTTCACTGGAAGGCATTTTGCTTTTCTCTGAATTCCTCTGGAAAGGTAAAATACTATCAGTAAGGAAGGCAATCTGGTTATGTCCACTTAAATACGGATCCCCAATGCCCTCTGGTACTCACACCTTTTTTCACATAAGCCCCAGTATGCTCCAAAATCTAGAGTTTAAAAATCTAGGGTCTAGATCCAATAAACCCTTTGCTATTTGATAACAATTAGAAAGTGCTACTCTCCTAAGACATTAAACTAAGCCCTTTTCTACTTGGAGAATACTAATTTTAATTTACTAAAAAAACCTCTGCAATTAGAACTCTATATATTTATGTGTGTATTTTCAAAATATTTTTAAAAACTAGACTGCCTACATAAAAGAGCCAGAATTTATAAACCACTGATAAAACATAGACTCTGGGTATATTCCTCTTACAGAGCTTTCATATTAAGCTTTTGGTTCAGAATGATTCATAATGTATAGCAAATTAGGTAGCTCTTTGAGAGGGTTGGAGCTTATGATGACAGAGGGCCTGATGAATGCAGTGACTCAGGAAGGTGACCAGCGGAGCATGTGGTACGTAGCACACCAACTAGCAATTTTTTAAAAATCCAGCACCTTCTGGAAATAATACTTTTTAAAATTATTCCCAAGATGCCAGCACTGACAGACTTAGAGCAGATCCTTCCTGGCGGTAAGCCGCATTTTCTCTTTCTACACACAACATTCATCTCCTCCATGGCTTTTCTGAGACATCTCATCTTTGGCATCATCTTTTCTCATTGGTATCTGCTGCTCACCTCCAATGGGCAGTAGATTCGTCTTTCTCAATATAAATCTAATCATGGTACAACCATCTCCCACTTCAAGCCCTTCGGTGCCCCCCTTTTAGCAAAATTATCTATATTCTATTTTAATTTTAGTGAATAATGTTGTCTTAAATTAGTTTTTTGAATCCATAGTCAAATGAGGAAAATATGAGCTGTAGGGACGTCTTTATTATATCAAACTTACTGAATTCTCAGAACTATACATATTCTGGGATTATTTTCTTTCCAGTTTTAAAGTTTGCAAGTATATTTTGTATGAAATGATTGTGTATTAGTCAGAGAGTCTTGCTAAGGTACAGTAACAAACAAACCCCCTTATTTCAGAGGCTTAACATGAAAGTTGATCTCTTACTCATACAAAGTTCACTGCTAATCTAGCAGCATTCCCAGGAATCACTTTTCCAAGCAGTGATGCAGGGTTTCAGACCATTTGTTTACACCTTGTAGCAATGCCACTTGAAACATGTTACCCTCCAGGGTCACTGTGGAGAGAGCTGGAAGATACCACAGAGCTATCCAAGTGTTCTTCATCTCTGTAATACTAGAATCCACTAGATTGCAGGATTTAGTACTGAATAAGCACTGAAGGAAAGCTTGGTTCTATTGATCAAGACAGTCATTTTTTATTTTAATCAGAGTTTTGGAAAGAGTCTCAAAGAATGGCTTAACTCTATTAAGTATACTGTCCTTTGGCTTAAGTAACTTAAAAGTCACCAATCTTTCAGCTCTTATCTTAATTCCTCCCTACCACCATCCCAGCCCATGTGATTGTTCAAGCTCCAGGCACCCCTAGCACATAGTCCTGTTCCTCCCACAGCAGAAGGATTTAGAAAATCACTCCAACTTATTCTGCACTGTGGGGTTTGTGCTGATCCTGTGATATTCCACCAAAAACACTAATGGGGTCCTCATCGAAAAAAATTGTACAGAGTTCTGGTGAGTTTGACTATGATTATGGCCCAATGGCATAATCCAGCATCAGTTTTTAATTTACTGCTGGCAAAGTGAGAATATAACCTACATGAAAACAGGGTCCATATTTGTTTCCTTCTGTAAGTTTACACCAAGAATCTCTGCAGAGATGCAGGAGAGCAAAGAAAGACTTAAAGTAATAAGAAGAACTCTTTTGAGAAATATTTGCAAAACTCAATTCACTTGATTACATTGCACACCTACTCTTTACAAACTATAACATGGATAAGGCAAGATCTTCCCATCTCTGGACTCACAATCAGATTGTGTTCCGGGATTATGAAGGAGAGGGACAGAGAAGCAAAATAAATGGTTCTCTAAGAGAGGTACCGATACTGAGGTATGAGAGTGCAAGGGAAAAAGAAATTACTGACTCATCTTCTCATGTTCCGTAACGGCTAGTGGCAAGTTGGTTTTTAAGTGAACCTTGATAACTTTGGAAAGATAGTCAGGTACCGAGCAAGACGCGATTTGTAATTCTTGGCACATTTTGTGTTATTGGCTCCCTGGGTCTGGGATGGTATTGGGAAGGGAAGTATCTATAAACAGAAAGAATAATGTGTAACCATAATATATTCTCTGTTTATTTTTACATCAGATGTTTGGAATGTTGGCACTATTAAAAAACTAATTTAATTTTGATTCCCTTTTGAACCCATGTTGTTATAATGCAAACCCCCCAAACGAGCCATATTCCTATTGATGAAAATTGGGTGCTGGTGCCATAATTAACCTAATGTTGTGTTTTTGATACATCTCTTTTAATTAAAAAAATCTTTGAAGTTTTCTGGAAATTTCTTATTTTATGAAAAGGCCAATAATAATAATTAAAAGGTACCCATCTGAAATCGGCCACCCAGTCTCATTCTTAAAGCTTTTCATCTTTCGATTGATTTGCACATCTCAACCTACGACGGAGGTGGACAGATATTATTATACCCATTTTGCAGATGAGGAAACTGAAACTGAGAGCTTTGGAGACTTGCCCAAGCCAGTGAGAATGACTTCCACACCAAGACTCTAAAGGCATTTCCAATCACGATAATCATAGTGGTTCAGTTCCCATAACACAGGTTTTCTCAACCTGGGTACTATTGACACTTGGGGCCAGATAATTCTTGATTGTGGGGGCCTGTACTGAATATAGCAGGATGTTTAGCAGCATCCTCAGCCTCTAGGCCTAGATGCCAGTAGTTGTCCCTCTGTTGTGACAACCAAAAATATCTCCTAAAGGACAAAATCACCCCTGCTTGAGAACCACGGCCATACGAGAATCAGCATTCATGACAAATGGGTTCTCCTGTTTATACAGCTTCCTCTCTACTGGCTTCATGCTGAGTCTTCAATTTCTTTAAAAAATTGTAAAAAATCTATAGTGAGCTTACCTTTCACTGTGGGCTGATGTCAGCAGCTTTCAGCTTACTGACTGCACAGTGAGAAGCCAAGTTACATGAGGACAGGAACCGCATCTGTTTTCTTCAAGGACTCTTTGTTCAGTGAAAGGAAAAGTGGATCACTGGTGCCAACAGGGGACAACTACATCACACACTCTACACACAATACACAATTTCATTCTCCAACCATCTCTATGTTAGGTATTAAAAGGCCCATTTTACAGGTGAGGCAAAGTTTAGAGAAATTAAGTAACTACTATAACAATTATAAGTCATCAGCCTGGATTTAGTACCCAGGTCAGTCTAATTAGAAAGCCTTTATGGATTCTTTTATGCCAGTGTCTGTTCACATTGTAGTTTCATACAACTATTAGATTGTGAAATAAAGTTGATTGGTCAAGACTAGCTTTTCTTTCTAATGACATAGAATGGAATGGAATAGAAAAGGATAGAAAATATCAACATGAATTATATGTAGTTATGTTAAGGTATCATTGGATGAAACTTTTGTTTCACTTTGTGTGTGTCTGTGTGTTAGTAGTTCACAATGTAAAGTACACATTTTCCCTTGTGGGTCAGAAATATTTGAAAAACATTGCCATGCTACCTATTATTTGTCTTCTAATGGCTAGAAAATGTTTTATTGGCCTTCTCAAATTAATTCATTTATTAAATTGGAAGTTTGTTCTTCTACTAGTCCAGCCTATTTATCACTTTGTCTAGCTGGTATGCCTGTGCTGATATTAAATCTGGGGAAAGTTGAAGAATAGTCCTAAAAAGAGGATGTGATGGATATTTACCAGGTCCAGGAGGTAGAAATACTGGTGTTGCACACACACCCATTTGGAGTTTCCACTGGAGGATTACTGGGTTTCCAGCTTTCTGAACTTCCACTGATACGACTTATGTTTTGAAGGAAGCATTTCCCTTCCACCCCAGGCTCCAGTATTATTTCCCAAAGATACCCATGATCAGTGATCTATCAACAGAACTAAACAGGGAGTCAAATGGCAAAGGACCAGCATGCTTCATAGTCCCAGCTCCCCCTCCCCGCTCCCTCTCCCTCTCCCTCCTCCCCCTCCCTCTCCTCCATCTCCTCCTCCTCTTTTTTCTTCTCTCTCTCTCTGTCTCTCATCATTATCATGCTCTTGTATATATGGAAGTATACCTAAGAAAAAATTTAGAGCAGTTTGGTGGGACCAAGTATATCTGTTTTAATTCTCATGTATATTGCTAAGTTACTTTCCGAAGAGATCATAGCAATTCACTTTTACACTTAATGTTTTGAATGTGTATTTTTCCCATAGCCTTACCAACATTGTATAATGAAAACCTTAAAAGTTGTTTTGCCATTTTTAAGGTAGGAAATCATATCTCGTTGTTAATTTATTTTACATTTTTCAATTATGTGTAAAATTGAACATCATTTCATTTATTGTAAATCCTCGTTTTTTTCCCTGCTTACATCCTTGCTTCACCTTTTCTATTCATCTGATAGTTTTCTTGTTGATTAATAATACCTCCTTACATATTGAGAGCATTAGATCCTGTAATATGCATTGCAAATATTTCCCCTGCTCATTATCTCTCTTTTGCCTTTGTTCTTTAGATACTGAAATCTTGATTTGAAAATTATGTAAATTTCCTACTACAAATTATATTACTTGTTACCAATGTTCTCTTCTGGAATTTAGTTTTAATTTCATTAAATAGTAATTTAAGGTGCAATTTGTATTGGGATAAAGAGAAAGACAGATCCAACTTTATTTTAAGAAAGACAAACCAGTTTTCCCAGAACTTCTTATTAAGTAATGACACTTTTTTACTGATTTCAAATGTCTCCTTTGATACATTTTCAATGTCCATCTGCATTTTGCACAATTTCTAGAATTATGAAAAACATTGATTGAAACATATTATTGCCAGAATGTCATTTTGCAAAAAGAGTTAGTTATTCCTTTCACAATGATTTGAATTGTTTTCTGCACTGATTTGAATCCACAAAAGATGAAAGTTCATTAAGGTCTGGGGATAGTCTTCTCTGATAGTCTTCTTCTGCAATGAACTTTTTAAAGTTTCACTTCTATAGAAATTGATTTCTCTTAGGGACTTTTCAGTTACTGCTTTATAGTTTTCTCTTTGTATATAATATGGCATCTGAACAGGAAGGTTGTTTGATGGCTTGCACCATCTTCATTTGTTTCCTTAATAAACATTTTTTGAGATCCTACCATATATGGGCACTGTTGTACATGCTGGGCACACAACACTGAAAAATTCAGATGGATCTTCACAGTGATATTGTAGTGGGTGGACATAGAGCCCCATTTTTAAAAATAACAGAATTCAGGTGTACCAAGAGCTATGATGGAAGGGCCAAAGTTTAGATAAAGAACAACTGAGGTCGAACCAGGTGAGATAAAGTGTCAGACAGTGACTGTCTCAGGAGGTGACATGTGCGTTGGTGTCTCAGAGCCATGAGATGAGTCACCGGGCTCCTCTTTTTCAGTGCTGTCCTGGGCTCTGCTTGCTACCTGTCATGTCCTGGCAGACATTTACTGAATGAATAAATCAATCAATGATGGCCAGAGGTTCTGGCCTTGGCTATGAGAAGCATTTTTAATTTATGTTGCCTTTAAAGTTCTATTACTGAAGAGCTGTTTAGACAAGTCCCGTGGTAGATTTTTACTTTGGGGAGGAAAGATATTTTCCTTCGCTTTTTATTCACTACTTATTGCAAAAGCGATTTTGCAATGACTGATTTCAACATTTCTCCCTGGGCTTCTAAACCACCCTAGTCCCAAGCAAGTCTGAGCAAGTTTCCAAAACAGGGTTTTTCCTTCAAGCCTGACCTCCCAATCTGCCACGAGGAAGCTTTGCACATCCATACCTGTGTGGGGTACAGAGTGGCAGGGAGAAAGAAGTGAAAACAAGCCCACTGGGCCCAGGTGATGTATTTGTAGAATGTTGCTTCTCTCAAAACATTTCCTGTGAATCACAAAAACTCACGCTTAGATATGGTCTCTGAGGCTTGCTTTGCAGTGGGTTATACATGAACCCCATCTTGTGCTTCTCCAAACATATTTCCACTGGATAATTTTTAAGGCAGAGAAACTTAAACACACTTAATGATACTTTCTTTTCATTGATTAGCTGAGTAACAAAATAACATAGCGAAAAAATCCGAATGCATGAAATGGTGAATATTTGAGTCTTCAGCTAGTTTCTTCTTTTGTTTTTATTTGTTTGTTTTAGATTGAAAGCTATTTTTTTAACCTTTTTTTTGCTATAGTTTCTTTTTATGATTATTGATCCCTGTTAGCATTATAATTATAAATACTTGATACGAATTTTTCTCTTTGATCTGTCCTACCTGTCAATCAACAGTCTTTTAAACTCGAGATTCTTTCTTTCCTTCTTGACATTTGCCATTGTTTTCCACCCTGAATGCCTTGCTTGCTGTTCTCAAAAGCTGCCCAGGATCACTAAGAGCGTACACTGCAGTATCAAGTACCATGGCTTCAGGCTTTGCCGCAGCTGCCCACTTTCTAAAAGCTCCCTTTATTCTTTGCAACTGCACTTATCCAATTCAGACTGACAAATATCAGTTCTTTCCCCCTACCATTCATGCAAAAAAAAAAAAAAATCCCGAAAACAAAACCAAAAAACCCTGAAAGTGTAATAAATCCTTCCCTCTGCACAGTGTACATTAATACACCTTGTAATTGCATTTCCCTGTTGGTTTTAGTCCTTTGCCCTTTTATTCTTTCCTTTTGTACTCTGGCTTCCTCAGCATTACTACTCCCAGCCTTGGAATCCAAGCTGCAAATGCAGAAAACTTGCCCATCCATTTAGGACAAACTGAATGGATTACATTAAAGAGGCCACAGCATATCATCTGGTGGTCTTGCTTGCTAAAAGCACCCATTGCTCAGTTCACGAGAAAACAGCACATCTTGAATTCAAGCCTAATGACTTAGGAGTTCAAGAGCACACTGTGGGGTTTGATGGAAGTGAACTGTATAGTAGTATATTATAGTATATGTATACAGCATATGTAGGGTATAGTTTATTTTTCTACCAGTCACCATACTTATCCACATGGAGAAATCTGGAGGTTTTCAACCACTGCCTCTGGGGCAATCTCACTTGCTGCATGATTCTGCGCTTCTTCTCTGCTGTTTCACTTGCCAATTTTAAGTAAGAACAGGTATGCTATTAGGAATGGCCGTATTTTACCGTATACAATTAACACTTGAGGAGAGTGGCCTTGAGGAGGTCATTTAAAGCAAATGTAAAGGTTGCCCAGTCTCTAGTAAGTGGAATATATGAGCTATAAGAGCTCTTCACTTCATAGAAGCCATTAGACACAAATCAAGTCTTTCCTTACTTACATAGTTACAGGGAAACTATGGAGTTACTCCAAAGTCATTTTTGTTGCTTTATTAAACAAGTCAAATGACCATTAGATTCTTACAGAGCCATGGGTACCAGGGCCCCTTCAGGATATGAAAGGGCCTATTCTCAGACCTCAGGGACTCTAGGGTTGGACAGGACCTTAGAGACAGGATTGGAATAGGGAATCTATAAGGATCCTTTCTGAGGCAATATTCAATGGCTCTATGACCTAATCCTTTGCTATTCAAAGAGTGGTCCATGGACCAAAAGCCTCAGCATCACTGGCACCACCTGAGAGCTGATTTCAAATAAAGCATGTCAGGCCTCAACCACCTACTGTCTCTGAATTTGAATTCACATTTTTACAACATCTCCAGATAATTCATGTGTACACACAAATTTGAGAAGCCCTGATTTACCCTAATCTCTTATTTTCCTGAAGAATAAACTAACGCTCAAAGAAATAAGATGCATTGCCCAAGGTCACCGAGTGAATCTGTAGTTAAAAGACCTAGGGCCAAACTACATGAGTCATGATGTCCAATCTGGATAATCACCTGCATTTCTTCCAGGTATCTGATTCCTTCATGAATATCCCAGGGTTGGCCAAGGCCCCACCTGGGCCTGCCCTCTCCGGATAGCTTAGATATTTCCCAAATCACCTCTTCCATCAGAACTTTCTGCAATGGCAAAGGTGCTCTGTATCTACACTGTCCAGTGGCCACGTGTGCCTAACCAAGCATTCGAAATGGGCTTGGTGCTCCTGGGGAGTGGAGGAAGGCAACTGGGGGAAAGTGAGGTCTCCACCTCTAGGGCATACTTCAACAGGAAAGAGGAGCCTCAGGGCTTTTGTTTGGATAGCTAGCACAGCTGCAGTTTCTCAGCTCATGTTCTGATAAAGTAAGTTGTATCTGTTGCAGTTTTCGGGAAGACTGCCCTGGAAAAAATAATCTCTAGACTGTATTTATGAACTGGGAAAAAGAGCTAAGGGCCTTTAGGGTCATCTGGGAAGCTAACCATCCTTTTGAAAGGGTATAAGCAAGCCATTAACCTGCTGTTCCTTAGGCAAATGCCATGTCCCTGTTCTTGGGTTTGTTTTGAGGATTTTTCTAGAAAGAGATAAACAGTCCACTACTACTTGTGATTCTCCTTGCCATGAGGGAGTGGAGATTTAAATTGTCTGACTTAAAAGATATTGTAAAGTGTTTCAGAAAGAATCATATAGATCTATCTAGCTACCACTTGGTTGATTAGTGGCCAGCATGTTCCCCGTTCTTCCTTCCTGCCTATTTCCATGCACGTCTGCAATATGATTTGGTAGCTCCTCCTAACATGAAGTGAAGTCTACTTCATCACTTATAAATCTGGGCTGACCTTACAGTTTACTCTGGTCAGTAAAATACAATGGAAGTGACAACGTGCCAGTTCTTGCATCCTTCCATTCTCTTTCATGGAAACTTCCACTGGCATGTGAATAAGCCTGGACTAGCCTGCTGGAAGATGAGAGACCCCATCCACTGGAGAGAGGCCCTGGGCCATTTTATCTGTTCCAGCCGAGGCCAACACAGAGAAGCCACCCACAACTATACACCAGTTGACGACAGATATGTGAGTGAACCCAGTCAGGATCAACCCAGCCCAGGGTGTATTAGCCAAGTGGCACCGTCCACTTATACTTGGAAAAATAATAAATGGTGGTTGTTTTAAGCAACAAAATTTGGGGGGTAATTTGTTATAATATTGTGGCTATACCAACATTATCATATTTGACATTTTAAATGGCAATTAACATTTCTGATGGAAAAAATAGTTTTTGAGGTCATGATCAGATGAAGTTCCTCGGAATCAGAATCTATCAGAGCCGGAAGGGACATTAGCATTAGTCCTCGCCTACAGACAAAGTTTTACAGCTGAGGAAATGGAGGCCTAGAGAAGGAAAATAAATAACCTTGGATCAGACAGCCAGTTAGGAGAAGCACAGGACACAGGTCTCCTGTCTCCAAGGCCTTTGCAAGTCCTCAGTCTGTTCTTTCATGAATATGCTCTCAGTTTTGCTTGTCTGCCAACCAGCAAGACTTCGGAAACACAGCTTTTAAAAAGGAGATTACATTTAGAGAGAATGGTGCTTCCGACTCTACAATCTGATTCTTTGATTTCTAAAGGCCCTCTCAATTCTTTGTTAAAAGAAATCCCAACTTTGACATTTACTTTTTATGAAAAGATGAACGGATAGCCTTTGCCATCACCATGGCACTGCTTACTTAATCAACCATTATGTCTGTTTGTAATTTGTCAAAAATTGTGCATGTTATAATTAAAAAAAAAGTAGTAGTATGTTTTCTACTCACCATTGAGTGAATTTCTTCACTGGTGTGTATTCACTTCCCTGGCAAGTTAGTAACTCAGCCCTCTTGCTTCTATTCTTTCTTAAGCTCTGGTGGCCATTCTTTGCATCTCAGAGTTTACAACATATTTTCATGCAAATTATCTGATTTGAATTTCCCAATAACCCATTTTTATCTCCAGCAAGAAAACTGAGGCTTAAAGCAGTTATGTGATTTGTCCCAAGTCATGTGGACTGGAAGGAGAATGGCTAGGTCATACTTCTAGACTTTTATTCAACAGTCTGATTTCTATGGATGATGTCACCTTGCCCATTTATAATCTGTACCTGTTGGATATATATAGGTGCCAGTCATGCCCAATTTCTCCCTTCTTACTGAAATACCCTGGTCCAAAGCTGCTTCCTGAAGAAATGGCCCTGGACTCCTCTTGGCAGAGGGGTCTTCCATGTGGGGTGATCTCAGATCCAGGGCCCTTCTCTTTAGCTGCACAGTGGGCCAAGGTTTAAACTCTGAAATATGGGGGAGAAAGGAATCTTCCAGTCTGAAGAAACTGAGAGGTAAACCTAAAGGAGAGATAATAGCCAACCCTGGCTCTACTGTGTTTCCTTGGGGCCTTCTGTTTCCAGTTCTAATCCATTTGTGTCCTTATAATAAACCTTATTTTGCTTAACTGGACACGAGTCCAACTCACACAGTCACCTTTCTTTCGTATGACATTTCAAAATTTCCAATGTGATGTCATTCAACAAGGGAAACTAATCTATCGAGTGAATTGCAATCAAGTACTATTATCTCCACTTCACAAGGGAAAAAAACTACAGCTTTGAAGGGAGGTTAGTGACTTGCTCAAGGTCATACAGCAAGGTCACAGAATTTAAACCCAGTTCTCCTGCTTCCCAGTCCTAGGATCTTTTGGGTTTCTTAAATTAATATTGAATGTCTTTAGTATGCGACAAACAATATGTCTATGTTGCAATCCTTCTTATTGAAAAATGTACAACAACTTCCTGAGGGAATATGCTGGAGGAGAGTTTAAAGAGAACCTCAGAAAACTGCTCAAAAAATCCTCACTGCCAACTGTCTGTTGGTGTTTCAAGGCAGGATACATATCACTTCATACTCTCTACATCACACTGGTCTCCTTCTTTCTCAAAGGTGATCAACAAAAGTCAATGCTTTAGTTAAGAATCAAGACTTCATTCTCCAAGTTTTACATGACAACACCCAAGTTCTTATTGCCATTTCTCCAAACAGAACTTGTAGAGCCTTCCTGCAAATACACAGTTGACAAATCGCTCAGATAGCAGTGGAAGGTCTAAGGTGAGTATGCAGATCGGATGAATTTCATATTTATGAAACCCTCCGTGAGATGCCAAATAGACTGATACATGGCTCTTTAAATACTAGCTACCCTGAATGTTTTTGATGGGGAGGGGAAGGAGGAAAGTTATGGTTTTGAGAATGTGTCTTGCACTCCTCCAACTATAAGAAGAGATGTTGACAGAGGGTCCCGACTACTACAGACATCCATCGTCACTGACTTGGTACGCCTAGTCAGTGACTCAGAATGTAGGAATACTAAAGCAGGCCCATTTCTGGGGGACACTCTGGCAGCCCACTTTGGATCAGGAACTCTCTGACAACCCTGCTGAACCTCCCTCAGGCTGCACAGTGATCTCAGATGCTCCCCGCCCACACCCCCAAGCCTTCCTTCCGGCATTCTCTCCTTCACAGGTATCAGACCTCACCATGGTCTCACAGCTCTCCCAGCCTTCCTTGGCTCCCCCCCTATTTTCTCACAAGGCATTTCCCCTAATAATACCCTTGCATGGTTAATCACATCTTGATATCTGCTCTTTGCAGTACCTGGACAAGGAGTCAGTTGAGTTTTATATGCTTAAGTCAGCAGCTGCTATATGTACATGTATGTGTATAACTTTGAAACTAAAAATAAATTTAAAAATGATTACATTCTCTGATAATGGTTCCAATACCAGATTTTGGTCAGATACTAACAAGGGTCTACTTTTCCCATTTTTATCCCCAGATCATAAAAAAACCCAAGATGAGGCAAAGCATAGCTGTTGGCCTGGATGGACAGGTCAGCCCCGTGCAGTACAAGTAGTGGGCAAGATAAGGCAGTGGTTGATGTGTCCACTGAAGCATCTTGTCCAGAAGGGTTTTTTCCAATCACAGAAGTCTCTTTCTATACCTAGAGCCTCAAGGAAATCAGAACTGGCAGAAGCAGTCAGTTTTAAATCCAGGGCCCTAAGTAAAAATTTGGGAAAAAATGCCTCACCCACACCCAGAGAACAAAGCCTCCTCCCCCTTTCTGCTGGTCTCTGACCCAAATTGAACAGGGAGGGAACAAAGAAACCATAACTCTTTTTTCCCCACTGGCCTGTCAAGATGGAAATTGTTTCTAATGGTCTTCCAGCAGAAACACTACCTGTAACTCATTCTACTTAAGCCCAGCTCATCCCAAACTTTGGTTAAGCAGCCATGTAAATGGCAGAATAGCAATGCCTAAAGCTTTTATTCCTTCTTATTTGCGTCAGTGCAATGTAAGGGCAGCTTTGTCTGAATTTTTCTCTTATTCCAATAATTTGTGTGTTTTTCCTGGGTCTATAATCCATCTAGTCAGTACCCTGGAGGGTAGACTGGACCCAAAGTATGTTCTACCCTTGAGCATTATTTTTAAAACTACAATGAGCATACTAATGTCCTGAGGATCTTGTTAAAATACAGATTCTAGTTTGGTAAGTTGTTGGTTACAGCCTAGGATCCTACATTTCTTTAAAGAGAAGGGACCAAATTGACACTGTTGGTCTGAGGCCCTAAAGTCATGCTTCTCAAACTGTAACATGCCTCAGAATCACCTGGAGAGGTTGTTAAAACACAGAACCCTGGGCCCCAACCAGAGAGTTGATTGAGCAGGTCTGGTGGGGCACCTGAGATTCTGCATTTATAATAAACTCCCAGATGATGTCAATGCTTTTGGTCCCTGGACCATACAATGAGTAGCAAGGATTTAATGAACATATCTAATGGAAAAGTCTCATAAAACCTGATTCTTTCTGCTCTCTTATTATTTGATTTGTCTGGGAAAGTGGGTTTGGAAAACAGCTGAGTATTTTTGCATGAGGCTGATTCATTCTTCTTTCAACTTAACCTTATAAACTACGGGTAAATGCATAGGACTAAAAGCTGCATAGGTTTGGGACATGAATGGGAATCATGGAAAAGGTTCAACAGCATAGATTTAAAATCAAGGGACCCTGATTCACTGTAACCTCTCTATGACCCCCTACTATTAACCTTTCTCATCCTAAATAAGACTCCCTCAGCAATACCTAAATTCTACAACTTGCGTTTTACCTCTGTTTTAGGACTGCTTCCAAGGCTGCCAGGACAAGAACATGGGACTCAGAAAACATCGAAAGCTGCCCGGCACTGGGCCCATGGAAATCCTGATAAGAACAAAGACCCATTTCTGGGGAGAGAGACTGTACAGTAACTACTGGGCAACTCTACATATCTGCATAACACAATAACTCTATATCCTCCACCTGTCCTGTGTGCTAGGGGTTGTGATTAGTTTCTTCCATGCACAGTCTCACATAAATCTTATACCAATCCAACTAGCAGATGAGAAAGCTGAAGCTGTGAACCACTGGGTCACAGGCCTATGTGTCCAAAACCTGGACCTTAGATGTTTGCCACTGAAAGTGTGGCCCATGGATCAGTGGCATCAGCACCACTTATAATTTTTTTTTTTAATGCTGGATATCAGGCCCCAGCCCTGACCTACTTGACCAGCTTCTCCATTTGAACAAAATACCAGGTGATTCCTGTGCATTTTAGGGCAAACGCTTGGGCCCACTTGGCCACACTGCCTCTCTACCAAGGAAGGATTTTTGCAGAGTCATTTTCTTTATTGGAAATGCTCTAGCACAGAGCTGGTGAGACAACAAAGGCAGTCGTTTTCATCACTGGCAAAGGGATTGCTTTGGGAGGACAGCTGTTTGGCACAATGTCAGAGCTCAGGGGAGAGCTGCATGTGCTGACACAGTAGCTCCTATAGCTTTTTTGGGCTGGACTTGGGAACTGATGTTCAGTTATCATCCAGAAGCAAGTTGGAGTATATTAAAAGCAGGGCTTTCCCTTGTGGAACCTGCTCGTACTAAGGGAGTGCTCTCCAACTGTACAAGGGTCTTCGAGAGCACAGAGTTAGATTAAGAAAATAAGAATCACATTCCATTTGGCTTTTTGGGAACATCACAGATTCAAGAGTGATACTGGGTTGGCCAATATGGTCATTTGGGTTTTTCCCTAAAATGTTATGGAAAAACCCGAACGAAATTTTGGCCAACCCAATATCTTTCCTAGGAAGAGGAGATAATATCAGGCAGAGAAATTCAGTACCAGACTAAAGCAGGGGTTCACTTTTGGGGAAATGTGTAAAACAGGACACTTGGCCAACCTCCTTGTATTTGGTCATTGAAACAGTAGCCACTTATAAATTCACAAATCTGTAGTTGACCAGTGTTCTGCTGACCTGATCCAGGTTTAGTTGATAGTGAAACTCTCTCATGGTTCCAGCTGGGACAACTCTGCTCTGGTTCATGTGTCTCTCACCTTCCTACAGCCTAGCCTGGTGGCTCAGTGGGTTTCCAAAAAACTGAGTGGGAACATTCAAGACATCTAGCCAATCTGGCATTCTGTTACTTCTGCTGCATTCTACTGACTAAAGCAACCTGAAAGGCCAGTCTGTATTTAAATACTGGGGAAACACACTCTACTCTTGATAGGAAGAGCAGCAAGGTCACATTCTTGAAAGGGCATGGATGCAGGGTGCAGAACTGGGGCTTATTTTGTAATCTGTCATATTCCTACTCACTGCCTCTCATCTGTCCTTTTTTGAAATCGTTATTAGTATACTGGCTCTTGCCTAAAGTTTCCACTTGTTGTTTATGGGCTTATTGCTCCTACCGGCTAGATGCTTTTGAAGACCACTGCGCGCATTTAGAGGTGCTGGTTGGCCACCTCAAGAATGCAGGCCATCAAATACAATGGAAACAGGTAGAAAGTCAAAAGAGCACAGAATTTTAATATAAATTAAAATCTCAGTGAGATATCAATATACTCCTAAAATATGCTGAATGAAAAAAAAAAAAAACACCAACCAGACAACTGTACATATTGGCAAGGGTGTAGAATAATTAGAACTCTCATATTCCATGGATAGAAAGGTAGACACTTTGGTTAACTGTTTGGCATTATTCAATAAAGCTGATGCTATGCCTGTTCCACAACCCAATGATTCTACCCCTTGAGACAGATCCAGCAGAAATGTTAAATAAGGTCAGCCAAGAATATTCATAGCAGGATTATTCGTAATACCACCAAAGAGGAAAGACCTCATTTTTATTCACCATAGAATGGGTAAATCTATTATTGTGTAGTCTTACAATGGAATATTATACAACACTAAGAATCAATGGTTTATAAGTGCTTATAAGGATATGATGAATTTCACAAAACCTAAGGTTGGGCAGAAGAAGTCAAAAGAAGACTTGTTACACAAGTCCACATATTTACTTTCAAAAATAGGCAAAACAAATCTATGGTATTGGAATCGAGTATACTAGTTTTCTATGGAGGCTTTGGGAGTGCTGGTAATGCTTTCTTAATCCAGGGACTACTTACATGAAGTGTTTATTAAGTAAAGATTTCACCACTTTCCACTTAGGACTAGGACACGTTTTTGTATGAACATTATATTTCAAGAAGAAGGTTTTAGAGAAGAGTTCTGAAATGAGAGAAATCTGAGTTCAAACCCAGTTCTACCATGTGGATTTGAACAACATTCTTGACTTCTCTAAGCCCCAAGTTCTTCAACTGCAAAATGGTGATAATTTAATATTATAATGGCCTTAATGATGATTAAATTTTAAGATGTGTGTAAAGATCTCTGTGCCCAATAAATGTTAGCTCCTTCCCCTGGTTACTGTGGAAAATGGCTAACATTGCATTTACTGTCCGAGACCTGCAAAATACAATGTTTTCATTATACTATTGCACAAAATCACGTTCTCAATTTTGCTTCCAAAAGAGAAAGAGAGAGAGAGAGAGAGGAGAGAGAGAGAGAGAGAACTTAAGAACTTTTCCCATTTCATTAATTATGAGTATGAATATTCCGAGTGTTATATCTTACATAGGCTAGAACTTTATATGCCATTCTACCATCATTTATGGTGCTTATTCTTCCCTTTTGGTTTTGCAGATTGTTTTGCTGTTACAGCATATCTAAATTATTAACAGCATTTAGAAAGTTGGGTTCCTCAAGGGACTTTATAACAGTAAAGTTATTACTTTAATGAGTAAATAGTACAAAACCTTACTCTATTCTGTGGAAGGACTTAGAGCCATTTGGCTTTCATCCTCAAGCTTTAAAATGATCCTGAGGCATAAATGGGTGAATCAGGCAAAAACAGCCTGTCCTGGCTTCTCACTGTTTGTTCCAGAAGAGGGGCAACAGTGCCTGTGGATGGCACGAGGCAGTAGGAAATCCTGACTCCAGCTTTCTCTGTTCTTGTTCGCAAACCCTCTGGGGCTACCTCATTAGAAAGTGGAGGAGAGAGAGAAGCTTGGAGGAGATTTCAAAGTTGGCTTCTCCCCAGAGCTGTTCTCCATGGTGATACTCACACCTGCGCACATGCAGAGATGCACACGCACACATGCACACGTGCACACACACACACACATGCATGGAATCCATGCTTAAAATCCTATGTTGACAATACAGGTTGTTGTCAGCCAGCCAACATTAAGCCCTTCATGAAACCACAGCTTTGACAAAAGAAAAATACTCAAAAGGCTTGATGAGATGGGGAAGATGACTTCATCTATTTCATAATTTTACTTAGACCTCAACCCTGATCTGTCATGTCCTGATCTAAAGGAGAATCAAGGGTCATTTAACAATAATAATAACATATAATTATTCTTAATAATCATAACCTTAAAGTGCTGTATGAAGTCTGTATTCTCCCCAACAGCACTATAAAATAATCAGTTCTCAAACCATCATTTTATAGGCAAAGAAACTGAGCCTCTGAGAGGTAGACTAATTAGAACTCAAGCCTCCAGATGCTACCCTGAGACTTTGTTTATACATTTCGTTCAAGTCCACTTAAAAAAGTTTTATCACTTCTATATATTTAATATTTTGGGGAATTCCCTGGCAGTCCAGTGGTTAGGACTTTGCACTTTCACTGCCAAAGCCTCAGGTCCAATCCCTGGTTGGGGAACTAAGATCCCAGAGGCCTCATGGTGAGGCCAAAAGGGGAAAAAAATTGTGATGGGTGTAATGGGAGTCTGGCAAGAACTATAGAAGCAAGCTAGGAAAAAAACATGTGTATATATAATAGACCTAGGGTTTGGTAGATCGTAACATATTACAGAGGTGGCTGAAGTGACCCGAAGTTTAAGGCTTCAGTTGTGAAAGCCTTTTCACAGATAAAAGGAAGTTATTGATAGAAGGGACCTGGTTGGGAGGGATTGAGGATTTGGAGAAAATACTTGGATGTCAGGTGACAAGAGAACCTCTAACTTGCAACCGTCCAATTGGTGAGCTGCTATGCACTACTTGAGCCCAATAGCACCTAGATATCATGACTGTTCACTAGCCGGTGTCTGGAAACATTGGATTTTATCTCTATTAGAGGGAGAATGGAAAAATTAAGAGCAAATGTTAAACGTTGAATCTGGGGAAATGCACTTGTTTAGTGGCAGCGGGGGTGGGGGGGAGTGGAAGGTCTGAGAAATAGGAAGTGAGAAGTTAAATGGTATGACATTGTTAAATGGTATTACATTGTTATATTAAGAAGCCCAAAGAGTTCAATTTCAAGGCTGCTGCTGATGGTCAAGAACAAAGATGGGGAATCACCAATTAGTGGGTCGTTTGGTGATTTTAGAGCATAGTGGTGAGTCTGGTCATATTGGTGAGTCTGTGAAGCAGGGTTCTGTAGAAGATGGAGTTCACGTTCTTAAATAGTGATATTTTGTGAGACTATGGAGAGTACAGTTGTAGGTCATATACAAAATTTGAGACATTAAAGATAAAAGGAAGAACTGTAAGGTATAAAACAGGAGGATTTTTTTTTCCAATTTGGTTGATAGGCGTGTTTTTCTTCCTTGCTTGCTTTCTTTTGTTTTTAAGAATAGGGGAAAATCTGCTACAGACAGAATACAAGAGGAAAGATTGAAGGTGCTACTTGTTGAAGCAGGTTACACACTGAGGAGAGAACTTGAGAAGATGTATCGTAGACCAGGATTTCTTAAATTTGAGTGTGCAGAAGAATTTCTGGGAGAACGAATTAAAACACAGATTCCCAGGCCCCCATTCCTGAGATTTTGAAGGAGTCCGTCTAGGGCTGGCTCAAGCGTCTGCATTTCTAATAAATGATGCTGATTCAGGTGGCCCCCGAGCAGCTCTGTGGCGGCATGTTTAGTCTTCTCTGTCACATTCAGCTCAGAGACACTCGGGGACTCTGTCTTCTCTTGGCTTTCTAGAATTATTATGTTGTAATTTTTCAGCCTCATTTCCAACACCATTCCTTTCTTCCTGTGCCCTTTTCCTCTCAAACTAGGAAGCATCCAGGAGTTGGCTTTCTGACCAAAGACTTTATCTACACAGCAGGCATGAGTAAATCATTTATATCAACGTTTCCAGACACTGATGCACCAGCTTCTCCTTGCCCATGTATCATCCTTCTTGGTATCTCTACCTGGAATTCTCTCCCCAGCTGGTGGGTTTCTCAGATGCTTTAATCAATAGAAATGGCTTAAGAGGCCAGATGAGAAATTCAGGCAAGGCTTTCCTGGGACTCCGGCTGCAGCACAAGGGAACAAAAAGAAGTAACTGATGCCCTTGCTTGCTCCCTGAGAGCTGGTCCCTTCAATGGGGTGAGGGTGCGGGCGGGTCCAGGGGTTGGGCCGGAGGGGTGACTTGGGTGGCCAGCCCACCCGCTTGATGGTGTTGAGTGCAGGGGTCATGCGCAGTGCCCTGCTTTTGCTCCTGACACCACAGAAGTGGCAGTTGGGTTTTTCGTCTTTTTTTATCTTGTTGTTCATACTTTGCCCCAACTGCACATGCACACAGTTGTTTTTAGTCCCTTATAGCTTCTTTGTAGTTTGTTTCTTAAGGAGATGTTTGTCTAGATGCACGAACTGCAGCAAAGGGTCCCAGGTCCCAGGCCCCAGCCTGTCTCACTACCTCTCCTGAAAACTACCTGTCCTTTATTTCCCTCCCAAATCTCACTGTCTTCTACATAGTCTTCCCTGACTAATATGGTGCCCCACAATCTCTTCCCCTCACAGACCAACAAAGGACCGGATCCTTCTCCCTTCATAGCATCCCAATCCAAGATGTGCTCTCCTTGACTAAATATGGACCCCCCAAATACTATGGTAACAACTGGAGAAATTGGACTGGATTGTGAGATGATGCTAAGAAATTATTAATTTTGTTGAGTAATTTAATGATTTTGTGGTCATATAGAAAAATGTACTTATTTTTTAGAAATTTATATTGAATTTGAGGGTTGCATGGGAAATGTCACACGTCTGTAAATTTCTCTAACTTACTATAGCGAAAAAAGAGATGAAGCAAATATGATAAAATGTTTAAAAGTATTAAATCAAGGTGATAAGTTATGCGTTTTCACTACATTATCCTCTCTACTTTTCTGTATAGTTAAAAACTTTGAGGATTAAATAGTAAACAAGAAAAGAAAAGCCATTGTCTACTGAAATCATGGATTTGGTGATCTGATCCTATCTTCTGGAATACTCATTAAAATAACTATGTATTAAAGTAGTTATTTATCATTGGTTATAAGATTATTGACTAATGTGATTTTGGTCCAGACTTAAGAGTTGGGCTGTTCCCCGTCTCTTGGAGGTGGTGTATACCTTTGACTGGAATCTGGATGGGCTTGCCTTACAGCCGATTTTTCTACAAGTCTAGGATGGGAAGAATCCATTTGCAGCATGACAATGGGAAAAGCAACAACAAACTCTCAAAGTTCCTTTGTGAAAGACTTTCTTCAGCCATCACAATTTGGCAGCAGCAAGAATGCGGAGGTTCCAGCTCAGGCTTTGCTGGCTCTGCACTTCAGGCGGCTGTCAAAGCCGGGTGTGGATTCCTTCCCAGGTGCAGGATCAGCTGTGGGACAGATGTTTGACCTGATAGTCTCTCTGCTGCTTCCCCAGATACTGCTGTCTTTACTTAAAGGGCTTTAGAGAAACATCATGGGAGAGAGAAAAGACTCGACCATAGAAACGTTAATAAGAAAGAGCTGTCCTTTTCCAGCAGTGGGGCTCCCTGCTCCATGAGAAATCTCCCAGTTATATATTAATCCTATGGATTAGTCCCAGGTGACCCCTGTAAGGAAGCCCTGGAGAAGGTGAGGGTCTGGAGATGCCAGATCCCAAAACAAGCAGATGAGGGGCAAGAACGAGCTTGGCAAGAAAGGACAGCTAGGGGACTAAGTTGGAACACTAGGATGCCCTGAGGATGGATTTGAGGGGATGACTGGAGTGAGGCACTTCTGAAGAGTAGCTACTGTCATTCAGGACCACAGTCCCTACAGTGGGTGCAGCAAAAGGAAGGGGGGCTGAGAGGACAGGAGAGAGAACATTATTTGTGCTCCTTGCAGACTGTTTCCTGAAAGCATCGTAGAGCCTTCCATCTGAAAACAAACCTCTTGCTACTCTAACCTGCAAGGTATCAGAAAAGTGTTTTCCTACTAGGTTGGGAAAGCCACTTAACTTTTGAATTGTTCGTTTATTAATGAAAGGGGAAGAAGGCAGGGAACCAGATGACCTCCACACTTCTTTTTAGCTTAAATTTCTACCCATTGCTTGAGTGAAGTAACAGGGGACCATAACTGATCCATTAGTCTGGTTGCCATGCTGCTGGTTGCCATGTTGCTTTGAGCAATTTACAGGAAGATTAATAAAATGTTGACTTCAGTTAGTGGCATGTCCAGAGGACACTTAAGTATAGGATGACTTTAACTATTAGAAAGTTGAATATATTCTTTGTGAAGTCTGCCTTAAGATAATTCCGGCTATTCATTTTCTCTCCTTCAACTGAAGGAATATTTCAGGTGAAATAGTATTGATTTTCCAAAAGAGAGTACTCTGCTATAAACTTATAGCTGAATGCTGAAAAGAAAAATGAGATTTTGAAAAGAGAAATGAACTTTCAAGTCGACAAATACTGAAGCTCAGGGCCCTGGGGCTGCGTCAGAATTCAGAGAGATTATCATGTCATTACGTATTATTGAGCTCCCAAGAAGAATACACCCAGAGCTGTTGAGTTCTCAGAAGGGGCATTCAGGTGAGTGGGGGACATGCATTTGTGGGATGGTCCAGACCTCAGACAGAGTCACTAAGAGGTGCCAAGACTGTCGAACCCAGACTCTCAAACTTGGCTGCATGTTGGATTACATAGGGAGGTTTAAAACGTACTGATGCTTGGCTTCTGCCCACAGTAATTCTGATTTAATTGCCCTGGAGTGTGGCCTGGATATGAGAATTGTGCAAAGCTCCCCAGGTGACTCTAATGTGCACTCAAGGGTGAGAACAAATGTGTGGATCCCTGGGGCCACTTCCAGCTGGAGAATCTGGCTTCCTGGACAGAGCCCCATCCCTGCCCTTGAGGAGCTCTAATTGCTTTACTGTTTCCCTTCTCTTTTCTCGTAGCCTTTGTTCTACTTAGAAATTTTTGTCTTTCTTCCTTGAAAGTGAACTAACCACAACAAACAAAAGGAAATAAGCAATTATTACATCCAGGCCGCAAACAACCACTACCAATGACAGATAGTTTATGTAAGTTTATGTAAGTAGCTTACTTACATAAACTTACTTATTTACTTTATGTAAGTAGCTCCGTAAACAAATGCTGTATTTAGAGCCGAAGAAATGCCCTTCCCCCGACCACTAGAATAAAAGCTCATCCGTATGATGGCCTGTGGTCTGATGTGTGAGTCAACTTTGTTCCTCTCTGAGTTTGTTAGTGTCTGATGGAAGTCATGCTATAGTCCAGGCTATTTGTTTGAAGGATAAGACTTTTGTAGCAAAATTATCTCACCTCAATAACCGATAAGGGAGCAGCAAACTATAGCTCCATGGGCCATATCCAGCCTGCCGCTTGTTTTGTTAATAAAGTTTTATTGTAACATAGCCATGTCCATTTATTCACTTATTGTCTGGGGCTGCTTTGGCACTACAACAAAGTTGAGTAGTCGTGACAGAGACTGTCTGACCTGAAAACCCAAAAATGTCTACTTGTCCTTTACAAATAATGTTTACCAACCCCTGTAAATATAAACATTTCTAGGCTGCAGTGTTAGCATTTGCCTGCTATGGTAGATTGGTTAAAAAAATATGGCCATTTCTTTTTTATTTATTTATTTTTGGCTGTGCTTGGTCTTCGTTTCTGTGTGAGGGCTTTCTCTAGTTACGCAAGCGGGGGCCATTCTTCATCGCGGTGCGCAGGCATCTCACTGTCGCGACCTCTTGTTGCGGAGCACAGGCTCCAGACGCACAGGCTCAGTAGTTGTGACGCACGGGCCCAGTTGCTCCGCGGCATGTGGGATCTTCCCAGACCAGGGCTCAAACCCGTGTCCCCTGCATTGGCAGGCAGATTCTCAACCACTGCGCCAGCAGGGAAGCCCCAATATGGCCATTTCTTAACCCCTCCCTAAATCCTTTCCAATGTGACCAAAAATGGAATCCATTTCACCAGCCATTGAATTTAGGCTGGTCTTATGAGTTGTTTTGAATGTTTTGAATGCTGAGGAAGTGACACTGGACCCATCATAGGCCTAGGTTTCAGGAGCCCTTGCAAACTTTCTCGCAATCCTTCCTCTGAGAATAAGCCTGCTGGATGGCGAAAGACACACATAGTCCAGTTACCCCATTGCCTCAGCTAACAGCCGGCCAACCTCCAGAAGCAGAGTTGTCCTGCTGACTGTGGCTGACCACAGGTGTATGTGCCTGATCACAACCAGAAGTACTGAGCCAAGCACAGTACAAATAGCCAATCTGTAGATTCATGGGCTAAATAAATATTTGATGTTTTAACCCACTACATTTTAGAGTGGATTGTTATACAGCAAAAGCTAAGACATACACCTATCATTAGCAATGGGACTTACAGTTCCTGTAGTAGGAGTTCCTTCTCTTTCCACTCTGTTTTCAAAGTCAGAATATCTCAGTCTTGCCCACAGACCCCAGTTGGAAAACAGGTGAAGGGAGCTCTCTAAAGAAAACATTATGATAATTCTTTCACCAAATGCTAAAAATACCCCATAAAAATAACAACGTGGGGGGTGGGTCTTACATGGTGGCACAGTGGTTGAGAGTCCGCCTGCCAATGCAGGGGACATTGGTTCAAGCCCTGGTCCCGGAAGATCCCACATGCCGCGGAGCGACTGGGCCCCTGCGCCACAGCTGCTGGGCCTGTGCTCTAGAGCCCGCGAGCCACAGCTACTGAAGTCAGCGGGCCTAGAGCCCATGCTCCGCAACAGGAGGAGCCACTGCAGTAAGAGGCCCGTGCACCGCAACGAGGAGTGGCCCCCGCTCACCGCAACTAGAGAAAGCCCGCGTGCAGCAATGAGGACCCAACGCAGCCAAAAGTAAAGTGGATAGAATTGATAAATTTATAAAAAATATATATATATTAAAAAAAATAACAACTTGGATTTCAAATAGGAATAACAAGTCTGAAGGGGCCCACATATAAATACATTCTGATAGCTTCTTTAAAGAAAAAAATTATATAATAGTTATAAAGTTATATAGTATTATATATAATACTTTAGTATTTGCCTGGGTAGTGCCAAACCAGTAAAGTAATCTGCACGTTTGCTCTAAATGTTCCCTCTGCCTAAAAGGCTCAACACCCAGACATTTTGTGAAATATCTGGGTCTCAATCAAGTATCAACTCTTCATCAAAGCACTCCCTGATAAGCCAATTTACAATAGTCCCCTAAGATCTGTAATGTTATCGTGTTTTTTTCTTCCTGGTATTTTTATATCATATTCTTATTTATTTATGTGTTTATTTCTTTGTAGCCTGTTCCTCCCCACAGGAACATGCTTCATGAGAGACCGGGAACTTCATGCTTCTTATTCATTGCTGTATCCCCACACTTAGAATAGTGCCTAGCCCATGACAAATCTTGATTAGTAGTTCTTCAATGAATAGTTTATTCTTGCCTCTCATAGGGATAAAATAATTTTTATCTACAAAGTATTCCCCTGTCAGTGACTGAAATGAAACCCTTGATTTTTGAGCAAATGGAAAAATCAAAAGTGTGAGTTTTTTAGTGGCCTCACATTTTCAAGGAAAAAATTATACAAAAATCTCTCATTATTCTTCATCTCTACATATGTCCATCATATCACTATTACACTAAGAGAACAGGTCTCACTGTCACTAATGCTGCCCATGTTCTCACAAGTAAATAAGGCAGGTCACTGCTTTTATTTGGGAACTAGAAGCAGAGGAATTTTCCATTCCATAGGACCCACAACAAACCACAGCCCAATATGTCAGCAGAACCCAAGGACTTAGAAGGCTTAAAATCCACAAGCTCGGGAAAACACTCAATTAACAGAGTGTAAGTCCAAATGTAACTCATACACCTATTGGAAATGCCAGACAATGTCAAACAGTATCCAATCTTGTTTTGCAACCAGGTTAGTGTTCTGTGCATCCTGGGGGGAGAGTGGAATTCCATTAAAGAAAGAACAAACATATAAGATACTTTGCTTCCCATCAAGAAGTGTAACTCATAGGTTTCACCTATGCTCTCCAGCCCCAAATGATTGAACTGGCATTAGTGCCAAACAATTGGAAACGTCTCAACATGTATTAATTGCTTAATGGTTGTGTTGTCTGCTTGAAAAGGGCGGGATGGTATTTAAGTTGCTTAATGACTTTACATTTTCCCATGGCAAAATACTTGTGATTTGGTTATGCTATATTTAAAGAGTTACATAAACAAGGCTTTGGAAACAAGTGAACTGGCTTCCTTGGGAAAGGGATTTTGGTCACTCCAGCTGGCATGCTCAGGCCCTTCCGGTGGAGAAAACTACAACCACCAGCCTTCCCTCTGCCTTTTAGAAGTTGACCTTGTGTTTACCTCTGCCTTTCGGTGTGTGTTGCTGAGTGTAGTTTACAGGGTTAGGGGAGTAGGTAGAGGGAAGATTAAAAAAACTAATAATAAATGACACTTCATTGCTTGGAAACAATTACAAAACAAGTTGAAATGTAAGTAATTAGGACAAGCAGGGTAAACTTAGAAAAGCCTGGCTACCTTGAATCCAGAGAGCCTAGTGATGAGAAACCCCTGGGGCAGAGTGGGATCTGTCTTGTAAAACCAGCTGATCAAATGTTTATTACTGTATAAGGAAGAGCTTTTGAACCCATGTGGTTTGCTCTTGGGTATCCCAGAAACAATGTCCTTCAGAAGCACAGATGTTAAATTTCTTATGCAGACGTCTCTTGCAGTGGTGAAAAGCACTCTTGGCAGTTAAAGGAGGTCCTGAGCAGGGGAAGATGATGTTCTGCCTCCTAGACAAAGTATACCAGTCAGGACAATTGAGAAAGAAACTCAAGGTTTGGTCTCGGGTTTACACAGAATCATTTTGGGAGACTGGAGGTACTTTTTAGATCCCTGTTTAAGCAATCCCCTCTTGCTTATAGACATTTACAAGGAAGGGGGGAACCAACTAGACTACATGTCAGCATCCTTAACTAAAGGTGACTTTCAGAGTACGTTTTCTTTTCATTTCCTAGGTTTCAGCCTTTTGTATATTATAATCTTTGTTAAGTTTGGTGGTGAATCATTTGTCATGTTCGTTGATCCAAGTTTCCTACTGAGAACTCATAAATCTATTCTTAATTAAAACAAATATCAACTGAAATTTTATTTTTCTTAGATATTTGCATCTCTTTAACTTTCAAACATTTGTAATTAAATTCTATGAGCCTTTCATTTACTAAATAGCTAAGCCAACACGTGGAATGAGCCCAAATCAGCTTACTTTGTCATTAGACTGACTGGCAATTCTTCTAAGGCTAGAATGTAAGGAGACCACATGGGGGCCTTTGCCTTAGATGCTGTGGTGGATTGATGGCATTCCTGGTCCTACCCACGACTTTCCTGCATCCAAGCCCTTTGAACTAAGACCCTGAAGTTCTTCCCACCAAGAGGCAGAGTCTCTTTCCTGTCCCCTTGACTCTGGACTGCCTGGTGACTTGTTTCTGTGAATAGAATGTGGCACAGCAAGGTCTTGCATGCTTCCCCTCTCTCTCTTAGAATCTTCGGCAGCCTATATGTGAACCAGCCCAGGCTAGCCTTTTGGAGGATGAGAGGCCGCAGTCTCCGCCAAGGCCTAGAGCCAGCCTAGAGTCAGCCGACCCCCAAACATCTGAGAGAGCCCAGCCAAGGTGAACAGAGCTGTCTCCCAACCTCCAGCTGACCACAGATGGATGAAGGAACACATCTAAGGCCAGCAGAACCACCTGCCAGCATGTTGTTATATTGTGATTTATAATTAAGAAATATGTATTTTGTCTTTGTCTTCTTTTCTGGGAGCTCCTAAAACCCTTGGAGTTCCTAAGTGTTGAAAGCAAAAGAAGGTGTCTTTTGTTATGTGAATGAAGTTACTTTTGGACCTCACCTAAGGATGGGGACTGGTTGCCAAGAGAATCAACCATGTGATTGATTGTAGGAACCTCTGATTTATAGCCAGTCAGCTAGAAGCACGGGTAGCAACCTGGACTTTTGACTGGCATCTGAAAGGGAGAGCAATCTTGTAGGTCTGAGCCCTTAACCTGTGGAATCTGATGGTATCTCTACATAGATGGTGTCAGAATTGAGTTGAATTGTCGGACACCCAGTTGTTGTATGAAAATTGCTTGGTGGTGTGGGGAAAAAAACACACTGAAATTGGTGACGAGAACTTTTATGTATAAACTCATGAGTAATAAAAGACGCTTATTGTTCTGAGCCCTTGAGTTTTGAGGTGGTTTGTTATACAGTAATACTTAATTAATACAAATATTTTAAAAAGGTATCATTTTCAGCATCACTGTTACATCCATGGAGGTAAGGAAGTGAAGACATCAGCATCCTTACTACGTAGATGAAGATACCAAGTAGAACACTGGTCAGTAATGGCCAAATGTGTAATGGAAACCTATGAAATTAGAGACAGTTATTCCAGGATCTGGGAACAAAGTAGGAAACCCAATAGACATGGTACTCGTCCTTGGAGATCTTAGAATCCAATAGAGGTAGCAGATATTTCAAATTATTGAAATTGAAATGGCAGCGAGAAAAAAAAAGAACTGTGCTTCTCAATCCTTGCAGCACATTAGTATCATCTGGAAAGATGTAACAGTATCACCAACAGTGAGTCTGATCACAAACTAATTCAATCAGAATCTCTGTGCATAGTGCTTAGACATGAGGATTGAGAATTACTGGTCTGCAGTGCTTTTCAAAGAGCGGTCTGTAGACCAGCAGCATCAGCATCATGCAGGATCTTGTTAGAAAATGAGAATCTCAGGTCCCACCCCTGATATGCTGAATCAGAATCTGAGGATGAGACGTGGGAGAAGGAACCTGTCTTCTAACAAATCCTCTGTGTGATTCTCTTTTTTTTTCTCACATCTTTATTGGAGTATAATTGCTTTACAATGTTGTGTTAGTTTCTGCTTTACCACAAAGTGAATCAGCTATATGTATACATATATCACCATATATCCCCTCCCTCTTGCGTCTCCCTCCCACCCTCTCTATCCAAACCCTCTAGGTGGTCAAAAAACACCGAACTGATCTCCCTGTGTGATGCAGCTGCTTCCCAGTAGCTATCTATTTTAAACTTGGTAGTGTATATATGTCAATGCTACTCTTTCACTTCATCCCAGTTTAACCTTCCGCCTCCCCGTGTCCTCAAGTCCATTCTCTATGTCTGCGTCTTTATTCCTGTCCTGCCCTAGGTTAATCAGAAACTTTTTTTTTAGATTCCATATATACATGTTAGCATACAGTATTTGTTTCTCTCTTTCTGACTTCACTCTGTATGACAGAGGTCCATCCACCTCACTACAAATAACTCAATTTCTTTTTTTTATCGCTGAGTAATATTCCATTGTATATATGTGTCATATCTTCTTCATACATTCATCCATTGATGGACTCTTAGGTTGTTTCTATGCCCTGGCTATTGTAAATAGTGCTGCAATAAACATTATGGTACATGTCTCTTTTTTTTTTTTCGGTACACGGGTCTCTCAGTGTTGTGGCCTCTCCCGTTGTGGAACACAGGCTCCAGACGCACAGGCTCAGTGGCCATGGCTCATGGACACAGCCGCTCCACGGTATGGGGGATCTTCCCAGACCGGGGCACGAACCCGTGTCCCCTGCATCAGCAGGCGGACTCTCAACCACTGCACCACCAGGGAAGCCCCATGTCTCTTTTTGAATTATGGTTTTCTCAGGGTATATGCCCAGTAGTAGGACTGCTGGGTCATATGGTAGTTCTATTTTTAGTTTGTTAAGGAACCTCCATACTGTTCTCCATAGTGGCTGTATCAATTTACATTCCCACCAATGGTGTAAGAGGGTTCCCTTTTCTCCACACTCTCGCCAGCATTTATTGTTTGTAGATTTTTTCATGATGCCCATTATGACCGGTGTGAAGTGATACCTCATTGTAGTTTTGATTTGCATTTCTCTAATGATTAGGGATGTTGAGCATCCTTTCATGTGTTTGTTGGCCATCTGTATGACTTCTTTGGAGAAGTGTCTATTTAGGTCTTCTGCTCATTTATAGATTGGGTTGCTTTTTTTTTTGGATATTGAGCTGGATGAACTGCTTGTATATTTGGAGATTAATCCTTTGTCAGTTGCTTCATTTGCAAATATTTTCTCCCATTCTGAGGGTTGTCTTTTTGTCTTGTTTATGGTTTCTTTGCTGCGCAAAAGCTTTTAAGTTTAATTAGGTCCCATTTGTTTATTTTTATTTCCATTTCTCTCAGAGGTGGGTCAAAAAGGATCTTGCTGTGTTTTATGTCAAAGAGTGTTCTTCCTATGTTTTCTTCTAAGAGTTTTATAGTGTCTAGCCTTACATTTAGGCCTTTAACCCCTTTTGAGTTTATTTTTGTGTATGGTGTTAGGGAGTGTTCTAATTTCATTCTTTTATATGTAGCTGTCCAGTTTTCACAGCACCACTTATTGAAGAGGCTGTCTTTTCTCCATTGTATATTGTTCCCTCTTTTATCAAAGATAAGGTGACCATATGTACGTGGGTTTATCTCTGGGCTTTTTATCCCATACCATTGATCTATGTTTCTGTTTTTGTGCCAGTACCATATTGTCTTGATGACCATAGCTTTGTAGTATAGTCTGAAGTCAGGGAGCCTGATTCCTCCAGCTGTGTTTTTCTTTCTCAAGATTGCTTTGGCTGTTTGGGGTCTTTTGTGTTTCCATACAAATTGTAAAATTTATTGTTCTAGTTCTGTGAAAAATGCCATTGGTAGTTTGATAGGGATTGCATCGAATCTGTAGATTGCTTTGGGTAGTATAGTCATTTTCACAATGTTGATTCTTCCAATCCAAGAATATGGTTTGTACCTCCATCTGTTTGTATCATCTTTAATTTCTTTCATCAGTGTCTTATAATTTTCTGCATACAGGTCTTTTTTCTCCTTAGGTAGGTTTATTCCTAGGTATTTTATTCTTTTTGTGGCAATGGTAAATGGGAGTGCTTCCTGAATTTCTCTTTCAGATTTTTCGACATTAGTGCATAGGAATGCAAGAGATTTCTGTGCATTAATTTTGTATCCTGCTACTCTACCAAATTCCTTGATTAGCTCTAGTAGTCTTCTGGTAGCATCTATAGGATTCTATATGTTTAGTATTATGTCATCTGCAAACAGTGACAGTTTTACTTCTTCTTTCCCAGTCTGGATTCCTTTTATTTCTTTTTCTTCTCTGATTGCTGTAGCTAAAACTTCCAAAACTATGTTGAATAATAGTGGTGAGAGTGGGCAACCTTGTCTTGTTCCTGATCTTAGAGGAAATGGTTTCAGTTTTTCACCATTGAGAATGATGTTGGCTGTAGGTTTGTCATTTATGGCCTTTATTATGTTGAGGTAGGTTCCCTCTATGCCTACTTTCTGGAGAGTTTTTTTTATCATAAATGGGTGTTGAATTTTGTAGAAAGGCTTTTCTGCATCTATTGAGATGATCATATGGTTTTTCTCCTTCAATTTGTTAATATGGTGTATCACACTGATTGATTTGCATATATTGAAGAATCCTTGCATTCCTGGGATAAACTCCACTTGATCATGGTGTATGATCCTTTTCATGTGCTGTTGGATTCTGTTTGCTAGTATTTTGTTGAGGATTTTTGCATCTATGTTCATCAGTGATATTGGCCTGCAGTTTTCTTTTTATGTGACATCTTTGTCTGGTTTTGGTATCAGGGTGATGGTAGCCTCATAGAATGAGTTTGGGAGTGTTCCTCACTCTGTTATATTGTGGAAGAGTTTGAGAAGGATGGGTGTTAGCTCTTCTCTAAATGTTTGATAGAATTCTCCTGTGAATCCATCTGGTCCTGGGCTTTTGTTTGTTGGAAGATTTTTAATCACAGTGTCAATTTCAGTGCTTGTTATTGGACTGTTTATATTTTCTCTTTCTTCCTCTTTCAGTCTCAGAAGGTTGTGCTTTTCTAAGAATTTGTCCATTTCTTCCAGGTTGTCCATTTTATTGGCCTATAGTTGCCTATATTAATCTCTCATGATCCTTTGTATTTCTGCAGTGTCAGTTGTTACTTCTCATTTTTCATTTCTAATTCTGTTGATTTGAGTCTTCTCCTGTCTTTTCTTGATGAGGCTGACTAATATTTTATCAATTTTATCTTCTCAAAGAACCAGCTTTTACTTTTACTGATCTTTGATATTGTTTCCTTCATTTCTTTTTCATTTATTTCTCATCTGATCTTTATGATGTCTTTCTTTCTGCTAACTTTGGGGTTTCTTTGTTCTTCTTTCTCTAATTGCTTTAGGTATAAGTTTAGGTTGTTTGTTTGAGATTTTTCTTGTTTCTTGAGGTAGGATTATATTGCTGTAAACTTCCCTCTTAAAACTGCTTTTGCTGCATCCCATAGGTTTTGGGTCACTGTGCTATCATTGTTATTTGTTTCTTGGTATTTTTTTAAATTTCCTCTTTGATTTCTTCAGTGATCTCTTGGTTATTTAGTAATGTATTGTTTAGCCTCCATGTGTTGTATTTTTTACAGTTTTTTCCCTGTAATTAATATCTAGCCTCATAGCATTGTGGTTGGAAAAGATACTTGATACAATTTCAATTTTCTTAAATTTTCCAAGGCTTGATTTGTGTTCCAAGATATGATCTATCCTGGAGAATGTTCCACGAGTATTTGAGAAGAAAATGTAGTCTGTTGTTTTCGGATGGAATGTCCTATAAATATCAATTAAGTCCATCTTGTTTAATGTGTCATTTAAAGCTTGTGTTTCCTTATTTATTTCCGTTTTGGATGATATGCCCATAGGTGAAAGTGGGGTGTTAAAATCCCCTACTATTATTGCGTTACTGTCGATTTCCCCTTTTATGGTTGTTAGCATTTGCCTTATGTGTTGAGGTGCTGCTATGTTGGATGCATAAATATTTACAATTGTTATATCTTCTTCTTGGATTGATCCCTTGATCATTATGTAGTGTCCTTCTTTGTCTCTTCTAATAGTCTTTATTTTAAAGTCTATTTTGTCTGATATGAGAATTGCTACTCCAGCCTTCTTTTAATTTCCATTTGCATGGTATATCTTTTTCTATCCCTTCATTTTCAGTCTGTATGTGTCCCTAGGTCTGAAGTGGGTCTCCTGTAGACAGCATATATACCGGGTCTTGTTTTTGTATCTATTCAGCCAGTCTATGTCATTTGGTTGGAGCACTGAATCCATTTACAGTTAAGGTAATTATCAATATGTATGTTCCTATTACCATTTTCTTAATTGTTTTGGGTTTGTTTTGTAGGTCTTTTCCTTCTATTGTGTTTCCTGCCTAGAGAAGTTCCTTTGGCATTTGTTGTAAAGCTGGTTTGGTGGTGCTGAATTCTCTTCCCTTTTGCTTGTCTGTAAAGGTTTTAATTTCTCCATCAAATCTGAATGAGATCTTTGCTGGGTAGAGTAATCTTGGTTGTAGGTTTTTCCCTTTCATCACTTTAAGTATGTCCTGCCACTCCCTTCTGTCTTGCAGAGTTTCTGCTGAAAGATCAGCTGTTAACCCTATGAGGGATCCCTTGTATGTTATTTGTTTCTTTTCCCTTGCTGCTTTTAATATTTTTTCTTTGTATTTAATTTTTGATAGTTTGATTAATATGTGTTTTGGCATGTTTTTCCTTGGATTTATCCTGCATGGGAGTCTCGACTTGATTGACTATTTCCTTTCCCAAGTTAGGGAAGTTTTGAACAATAATCTCTTCAAATATTTTCTCAGACCATTCCTTTTTTCTCTTTTTCTTTTGAGACCCCTATACATCGAATGTTGGTGTGTTTAATGTTGTCCCAGAAGTCTCTGAGACCATCCTCAATTCTTTTCATTCTTTTTTCTTTATTCTGCTCTGTGGTAGTTATTTCCACTATTTTACCTTCCAGGTCACTTATCTGTTCTTCTGCCTCAGTTATTCTGTTATTGATTCCTTCTAGAAAATTTTTAATTTCATTTATTGTGTTGTTAATTATTGTTTGTTTGCTCTTATTTCTTCTAGGTCCTTGTTAAATGTTTCTTGTATTTTCTGCATTCTATTTCCAAGATTTTGTAACATCTTTATTGTCATTACTCTGAATTCTTTTTCAGGTAAACTGCCTGTTTCCTCTTCATTTGTTTGGTATGGTGGGTTTTTACCTTGCTCCTTCATCTGCTGCATATTTCTCTGTCTTCTCGTTTTGTTTAATTTACTGTGTTTGGGGTCTCCTTTACACAGGCTGCATGTTCGTACTTCCCACTGTTTTTGGTGTCTGCCCCCAGTGGGTAAGGTTGGTTCACTGGGTTGTGTAGGCTTCCTGGTAGAGGGGACTCATGCCTGTGTTCTGGTGGGTGGGGCTGGATCTTACCTTTCTGGTGGGCAGGGCCACATCTGGTGGTGTGTTTTGGGGTGTCTGTGAACTTACTAAGATTTTAGGTAGCCTCTCTGCTAATGGGTGGGGTTGTGGTCCTGTCTTGCTAGTTGTTTGGCATGGGGCATTCAGCACTGGAGATTACTGGCCATTGGGTGGAGCCAGGTCTTAGTGTTGAGATCTCTGGGAGAGTTCTCACCAATTGATATCATGTGGGGTCAGGAGGTCTCTGGTAGCCCAACGTCCTGAACTCGGCTCTCTCACCTCAGAGGCTCAGGCCTGACACCAGGCCAGAGGACCAAGACCCTGTCAGCCACACGGCTCAGAAGAAATGGGAGAAAAAAAGGAAACAAAAATAATGATAAATTTAAAAAAAATTAATTACTAAAATAAAATAAATTAACAGAATTATTAAAATAAAAAAAATTTTAAAAGTAATAATAATTCAAAAAGAAAGCAACCAAACCAATAAACAAATCCACCAATGATAACAAGTGCTAAAATGTATACTAAGATAAACAAAAATCAGAAACAAGTCAGTCACAGACAGCAAACCCCAGGTCTACAGTTGCTCCCAAAGTCCACTGCCTCAATTTTGGGATGATTCGTTGTCTATTCAGGTATTCCACAGATGCAGGGTACATCAAGTTGATCGTGGGGATTTAATCCGCTGCTCCTGAGGCTGCATGGAAAAATTTCCTTTTCTCTTTTTTGTTCGCACAGTTCCCAGGGTTCGGCTTTGGTTTTGGCCCCACCTCTGCATGTAGGTCACCCTCAGGCCTCTGTTCCTGCCCAGAGAGGATAGGGTTAAAGCAGCAGCTGATTGCAGGCTCTGGCTCACACATGCCTGGCGGAGGGAGGGGTATGGTAGTTATAATTGGAATGCAGGGTAGCCTGTGGTGGCAGAGGCCAGTGTGATGTTGCAACAGCCTGAGGCATGCTGTGTGTCCTCCTGGGGAAGTTGTCCCTGAATCACAGGACCCTCGCAGTGGCGGGCTGCACAGGCTCCCAGGGTTGGGGTGTGTGGATAGTGACCTGTGCTTGCACACAGGATTCTTGGTGGCTGCAGCAGCAGGGTTAGCGTTTCATGCCCATCTCTGTTGTCCAATCTGATAGCCGAGGCTTGTGTCAGTCTCTGGAGCTCATTTAGGTGGTGCTCTGCCTTCTGTGGGCACACAGGGAAGGAATCCCCTCTCCTCGTGCACCCCGAAACAACAGTCTCTTGCCTCTCCAACAGGTCCAGCGCTTTCCCCAGACTCCCTCCCAGCTAGCTGTGGTGTACTAGGTCCCCTCAGGCTGTGTTCACACAGTCAACCCCTGTCCTCTCCCTGGGATCTGACCTCCAAAGCCTGAGCCTCAGCTCCCAGTCCCTATACACCCCAGCGGGTGCGCAGACAAGCCTCTCAGGCTGCTGAGTGCTTGTCAGCACCGATCCTCTGTGTGGGAATCTCTTTGCTTTGTCCTCTGCACCCCTGTTGTTGCACTCTCCTCTATGGCTCCAAAGCTTCCCCCCTACCCACCCCTATCTCCACCTGCAAAGGGGCTTCCTAGTGTGTGGAAACTTTTCCTCCTTCACAGCTCCCTCCCAGAAGTGCAGGTCCCATCCCTATTCTTTTGTCTCAGTTTTTTCTTTTTTCTTTTGCCATACCCAGGTATGTGGGGATTTTCTTGCCTTTTGGGAAGTCTGAAGTCTTCTGCCAGCGTTCAGTAAGTGTTCTGTAGGAGTTGTTCCACATGTAGATGTATTTCTGATGTATTTGTGGGGAGGAAGGTGACCTCCACGTTTTACTCCTCTGCCATCTTGAAGGTCCCCTCCCCGTGTGATGCTTATACCAGCTAAATGTTGAGAGGCACCAGTTGAGAGTTGTAAGGCAGTAAAATCTGACATTAACCATTGATAACTTGGAGCAATTACACACAGCAACACATACACACAAATACTGTAAGAAGAAAGTAAATTGTTGGGGTTGTTTTCCTAGACCTAAAGGTGAGACTTTCACGTACAAAGATTTCAGCTCTTGATATGGGTGATCTATACAACAAAAGCTCATATGACACTTATTTTAACTTTGTTCATGATTGAAATATTCTATGACCTATTCTGTTTAAATTCCCAGAAATGTTTTTCCCTAATACCAGAGTCTATAACTTTATTTAGTACAGTAGCCTAAAGATGCTATGTCTATAGTTTTCAGTTCCATTTGTTATATAATATTTTAAGACTTGCCCTTGTTTCTGCAAATACTTAGAGGCAAATTCAGATTTAGTTTTCTTTGAGAGGGTCTCTCGCCCAAATTAATGTGATCATATGCCCTTATTTTCCTGGGACAGTCCTAGTTTATGCCTGTTGTTCTAGCATCACCTTTCACTCTCAAAAGGGTCCCAATTTAGACAATAACTTATATGATCACTCGAGCTAAGAGCTGTAACAGCACTTTCTTTTGGAAGAAAGTAAAGATGCCACCTGTTAGCTATGCCTTTCAGTGCTCCGTCAAAGTTGCATTTTACTTCTGGTGCAGTTGCTGTAATTTCATTACCATATTTTATAATAGCTAAGATGCCTTTAATAATAAAAGTCATATGCATCCCAATGTTCATAGCAGCATTATTTACAACTGCCAGGATATGGAAACAACCTAAGTGTCCATCAACAGATGAATGGGTAAAGAAGATGTGGTATATATATATATATATATATATATATATATATATATAATGGAGTACTACTCAGCCATAAAAAAGAATAAAATTTTGCCAAGTGAAATAAGTCAGAGAAAGACAAATACTATATGATATCACTTATATGTGGAATCTAAAAAGTACAACAAACTACTGAATATAACAAAAAAGAAGCAGACTCACAGGTACAGAGAACAAATTAGTGGTCACCAAGGGGATTAAGAAGTGCAAACTATTACGTATAAAATAAGCTACAAAGATATATCATATATACACAGAGAAGGTAGCCAATAATTTATAATAACTATAAATGGAATACATCCTTTAAAAATTGTGAATTACTATATTGTACACCTGTAACATATAATACTGTACCTCAACTATACTTCAATTAAAAAAATTTTTTAAAGTCAGTGGCCTCTCCCGTTGCGGAGCATAGGCTCTTGACGCCCAGGCTCAGCGGCCATGGTTCATGGGCCCAGCCACTCCACGGCATGTGGGATCTTCCCAGACCGGGGCACGAACCTGTGTCCCCTGCATCAGCAGGCAGACTCTCAACCACTGCACCACCAGGGAAGCCCAGGAGAAACTACTTCTAATTAAGCTATAACACAATGATTTCTTATCTTTGATCTTGGTATGTAATAGGTAATTGCAGTAATAAAACTTTCTGTCATGTTCAATGATAAACTTAGCTATTGCTTTGTAAATACATAAGGAACTGGTAATTCCTCCAATAATGAATATTTATTATCAAATTTACATCCTGCTCTTCTATCTCCATGCCTTTGGGGGTATTTAATAACTTTTTAAAAATGATGAATCCTAGCTTAATCTTTTTTAAAGATATTTTAAAGAGCAGTTAAAGTCAACATTTGTAATCCAACAATGCAAAGAACTCGAGCAATGTAAAGACAACAGGACCTAGTTTAAACATTTGCAGGCAGGTACCATATGTACCCGTTGGCTGGCAAATAAATAAATAGATAGGTAAATAGAAACCATCAATTAAAACTGATGCAGTCCAATTTCAGTTATAGTAAAATATGAAAAAAATGTGTGCATTAGTCTAAATGAAAAATGACATTTAGGAAACCACCAATTCCAGTTTTCAAGAATTCAGCCAGGCTACCCTGGAATCTAAATGTTGTGGGAGAAAAAATAGACCACAGACTTTAAAAGTAAGGCTTTGTCATTATGAGACGTGCACCACAGGATGAATGAAGCGGGGCAGGCGGTCACCAGCACTCAGGGGCTGATGATCGCACACAAACCCCATCCTTTCAAACACCAAAATTACATTCTTTTGTACCCAAGTGCAACCAAAGCCCTCTCCAAGCCCTGGTGTGTGGTCAGCGGGGTAAGACGGAGCACAGACCTCATAATAATGGAGCTGGGGGGAGCTTTTGAAAGTAGCAGATTTTATAAAAAGATTATGTGAAAGAGGCATTGGTAACATTTCTCAGAAAAGGGTCAGTGTTTGCACGGTAACATATTAAGAGTCTATATTTTATTGAGAATTTAACTTTCTCTAACCAAAGACCACAACACATCCTATTATAGGGGGTGTTATTTCCTCATCAAAATACAAAAAGAATATGCAAAGCACAAAGCAAACTGAGTATGGAGAAAGTGTGTTTCTCTCTGAAACAGGAAATCTCTTCTTGTGCTTATGGCTGGTGCTAAATGGTGAATATTAAACAGTGAAAATGTCCATTGTTTATTTAGAAATAAACTGTTCATTTCTATTATTTAAAAACGAACCCCAAATAATAAGAGGGGTCCTCTCCTTTCTGTGTCTGCCAGCAGAAATAATGGTGGGCATCTGAAAAAAATACAGCATAATTTCCTTAAAAATATTCTGTAACTTTTCGACTCTGACTGATCTTTTCTTGAATTACATAAAATAGTGCAGTTTCATCCTTTCTCTGCTTTATGTTCTTCCTCTCCCTTGCAAATTTTGCATTTTTACTTGTGGCTGGTTTCATTTTCTTTAGTCTGTTACTTTTTCTAACAGATTTTACTGTAACACCTCTGCAAAAATCAATCAATACTTCAAAATTCTCTGAGAGAACGTTATGTCCTCTGAAGGAAAAGTCTAACTGTTTATATGGTTGCTAACATTGACTATCATGAGATTTTGGTTAGACATAATCTGTAAGTTTGCTTAATATCAGCCTCATTTTATGGATAAAATGTCCCTATATTTTTAAAAGTCTGGACTTCCCTGGTGGTCCAGCAGTTTAGACTCCACGTTCCCAATGTAGGGGGCCCAGGTTTGATCCATGGTCAGGGAACTAGATCCCGCATGCCTGCAACTAAAGATCCCACACGCTGCAACGAAGATGCCGTGTGTCGCAACGAGGATCCCTCGTGCTGCAACTAAGACTAGGCACAGCTAAATAAATTTTAAAAAGGTCTGCATTTGCTGATTAAAATTGGCTTCCATTTTTCTTTTTATTGATCTTCATTAGCTTGTTTTGATCAGTACATGTTTAATTGGTACTGTGATTTTCATAGGTACTGTGGAAAGAAGTTAGACACACAATAATAATGCTGTTTGATTCTACCTATGTGACATTCTAGAAAACACAAACTAATATATGGTGACAGAGAGATCAGTGGTCTCATGGGGCCAAGAGTAAAGGTAGGGAGGGATTGCAAAGGACAAAGGAAACTTTTGGATATAATGGGAGTGTTCTGAATCTTGATTGTGGTGGTGGTTACAGGGTTTACACATTTGTCAAAACATAACAAATAGTATCATTTGAATGAGTACAGTTTGTTGTATTTAATTGTATCTTAAACTTGATAAAAATGTACTGTAGAATACTATAATAAGGATATGCTTAAATAATGTTTTCTTAACAGCTAGAAGCACAGTTGGAAAAGAATCATCTTTGACATATTGCATGAGATGAAACTAAGCCTTCATCCTCAGATTAAAAGCATCTCCTTTAAAATACCTTCATTTTAAAGCCCATCCATTATTCTGGAGAAACCAGGGTGTCTAATAGGCTTGCTGGCAGCCATTCTATTCTATTTGGGAGTTAAGACTGAAGTGAGCAAATAATGCCTGGGTTTTCAGAGGTGATCGTTGTGGATGAACATGTTATCTCCTGTAGTAATCAGTCCTGTCTGAGGTTTAACCCGATTCAAGCAATGCCCATTCCCCCTCCTTGCCCAGGTGAGCAGTTTCTCCATGTCAGCTGTTCAATGGATCAGGCTGAGTTGGGGTAAGGTGTCAGACAATTCCAGTGGGATTGGAACTCCTGACATTATAAAGCAAGAGGGCTCACAATCTCAAAAAACAACAATATCAAATAAAATACCACATATACTCACACACAAATGTGATGTTCAGCATCCCCAAACTAACACTTGTTTATAAATACAAGTGTCCCAAATGTTTAAAGACAAGTCATGCTCTCTTTTTAAACACTTTTACGTTTTAAATATGTTTTAAAGTTCATTTTGAGGTACAATATACGTACAGCAAAATGCAAAAATAGAATTGTTGCAGAACCAAACTTGGGTCTGCTCGCCCATGTGCAGTAAAGCCAATTTACTGACACTGGGTTGTGGTGAAGAAAATCACAGTGTTTATTGTAGGGCACCAAGCAAGGAGTCCAGGCAGCTGGTGCTTAAAAGACCCCAAATCCTCAAAGGCTTTCAGGGAAAGGTTTTTAAAGACAGGGTGAGGGAGGGGTTGTGAGGTGTGTGAGCAGCTCGGGACAGTGATCTGATTGGTGGGTGGTGAGGTAATCAGGAATCAAAATCATCAGTTCTGGTTCCAACTGGTCTGAGGTCTATGTGCCTGTGGTCATCATACAGTTAACTTTTTCCACCTGGTGGGTGTTCAGTATCTGCAAAACAGCTCAATGGACATGGCTCAGAATATTACCTATAGCCCTTGAGGAGGAACTAAAGGCCCTTAACTTTGTTTAATGGCTTAACTATTATTATTTGTTTTGCTTGACTGTTTTCCTTTCTGCATTTTCTCACTTCTTGATTAAATTTATTCTTTGGAACTCGGGGAAGGCCTAGGAGATCAAAGTTTTTCTATAGACAAGAAGCAGGTGGAAGACATGGGGGCAGGTTTCTGTCCTAGGAAGGCCCTATAGGACCTGTTTGGTTACAGAAGTGTAGAATTTATTGATTTTTGCAAATGGAAATATTCAAACCACACCCCTATAGATTTAGGACTGCTTGATATGGTATAACTTTTACAATTACATTTTAACTGATTGCTCCTGGCTATAAAAGCGCATTTGGCTCCTGCCATTCTTTTGGTAGCCAACAACATGGCAAACCCTCCTATTTATTCTAAAAATGCATCCTTAAGCTGCTGAATTTTCTCGGTAGGCATTTATGTCATCTTCAATGACACTGTTTTGTTTCATTCCAAGTCCTAATTCCTTTTCTTTCTTTTTCTGGTATAACTACACCAATAGTGAACAGATGTAGTTCACCAAAGATGAAAAAAGTCCATATTTATCCAGAAATTGATCCAGTTAATGGATCAATAACTTTTCACATTAGTTATAATATTTACTGCAAGCTGTTTTTAAAGTTTTTTTTTAAGATATCATTTATCTGGCTAAGGAAACTCTTTTTTCCTATTATTAGTTTTTAAAATTCCTTTTCTCAACCACAAATGGATATTGAATTTTATCCAATACTCTTTTCTGTATCTATTTAGATAATCCTATATAGTTTTTCTCCTTTTATATGTTAATAATGTGAGCAATGTAATCTTATTTTCTAATGTTAAATCAAATTTGTATTCTTGGGGTAAATCCAATTTGATCAAAATAGTTTACTTTTTAATTGTGGAATTCAGTTTGATAAAATATTTAATATTTTTATATTACTGTTCATGAATGGTATTGGACTGTAAATTTTCTATTTTATAACATCCTTAATTGGTTTTGGTATCAAGAGTATGTTATGCCCAAAAAATGAGTTGGAGGATGTTTCCTCTTTGTCTATATTCTGAAGTCATTCTTGTAGGACTGAAGTTATCAGTTTATGAAATTTGTAGTAGAAGTTGTCCTTTAGTATTTAGTAAAACTTGTTACATTTTTGTTGTTTATTTTTGTTTTATAAATAAACTTTATCTTTTAAAAACAGTTTTTTTAAGTTGAAAATATAGTATAGAGTTGCCATAAGCTTCATACCCAGCTTCCCCTATTATTATTAACATCTTATAATAGTAAGGCATATTTGTTGCAACTAATGAACTGATATTAATACTTTATTGTTAATTAAGGTCCATAGTTTATTCAGATTATCTTAGCTTTTACCTAACGCCCTTTTTCTGTTCCATCCAGGATACCATATTTAGTCATCATGACTCCTTTAGCTGTGACAATTTCTCAGACTTTCCTTGTGACCTTGTCAGTTTGAGGAGTACTGCTTAGGCATTTTGTAGAATGTTTCTCAGGGGAAGTTGTGTGATGTTTTTTTCATGATTAGACCAGGGTTATGGGTTTGGGGGAGGAAGACCACAAGGTACAACACAGAGGTACAATGCTGTTCTAATAATGTCATAACAAGGGTACATGCTAGCCACATGATTTATTCACTGTTGACATTGATCTTCATCATCTGGCTGAGGTAATGTTTATCAGCTGTGTTCTTTTCTTTCTTTAAAAAGTAGAAGGGGCCTTTACCTCCTTTACTACTCAAAGTGTGGACCACAGATCAGCAGCACCCACATCATCTGGTAGTTTGTTAGAATCACAGTATCTCAAATTCCATCCCAGAAAGAATGAATCAGGATCTGCTAGTTAAAAAGATTCCTAGGTGATTCATATTCTTCTCAACATTTGAAAGCACTGCTTTAAGATAATCTAGCACAGACTCCAGCAATTTTTTTTTTCTGTGAAGGGCCCAATAGTAAATATTTTCAGCTTTGTGGGCTATATAGTCTCTGTCACAATGACTCAACTCTGCCTTTGTAGCAGAAAGCAGTCATTGACAATACATAAACACATAGGTGTGTTGGCATATTTTTAAAATTTACTTATAGACACTGAAATGGAAAAAGGAAAGATGATCATACATTAGACTCAAGTGGTGGTGATGGTGGAGAATACAAAGAAAATTAGTATATTCTGGAGATGTCAGGAAGTAAAATCAAGTGGATTTGGTGAAGGATTAGATGTGGGAGATGATGGAGAGGACATGGTAGTTTCAAGAGTAAGTCTAAGGTTCTGGGTTACAAAACTGGAGTAAGAGCCCTGCTATTAATGGACACATGTCACTGGAAGAGGCCATCCAGGTGAGGAAGATCTTGATTTACTTATGGTCATGTTGAGTTTTAAGTGCCTTTAACATCCTTGGTTTTAACTAGTCAGTTAGCTCTGTAGGACTTGAACTTGAAAGAGAGATCGGTTAAGCAATCTGGGCTACAGCGTCTTCATCTTCTTGTAGGAATAATAAAATATTACTTACAGACCATTGTAAGAATAGAAAATATGTAGTAAAGGAATGCAAGATGCAACAGAATTCATAGTAGTAGGTGTTATAATGCACAAAAATAGCGTCAAGCTTTCTGCCACTGGCTTTTGGCTTGTTTGATTGACTAAACGTTTGCTAGCATTTTAATGGACACTAAATTGTCCATGTGATATATTCCAGGCCATATAGTTTTGACAGGAAACCTTTGGAAGCAATAAATTGACCTCAAACCACTGCAAGTACAGGATTTTAGCCACAGTTACAAAATAATGAGTACGATCTCTTTACACAGGACTCTTTCAGACCGTATCTTCAAAGCTTCCGGTTCTCAATTTTCCCTGCCCACTAGAATTATCTGGGGAGCTTCCAAGAATCCCAGTACATGGGCCAGTTAGATTATAATCCCGATACTCAGTCCTATTAAATCAGGATTTCTAGAGGGTGGCAACTAGATATTGTTATTTTTTTCAAGCCCCCAGATGGATCTGGTATGCAGTCAAAATTGAAAACCACTGGTAGAGGTGACAGTCTTTGTGTGAGTCCAAGCTTGATGGCCAAGCCATCCAGGGAGACATTTAAAATTTTCTTCCATGGTTTAGGACTATGGACTATGGAACAGAATTAGTAGCTTTGAATTTTTCTTCTTTCTCTCTGTTGGGATCTAGTCATCAGGAAGAATGGAGGAACAGTTTCTTTGTTCATGCTGTTTTAGGCTGTCCCTGAAGAATCCTGCTAGACATAGCCTTTGGGGGTTGGCATTGCTCCAGACTCCAGCTAATATTTGAGGACACTCCTCTTTTCTTATATTCCTCACCTGAAGATTATGAATCAAGAGGATAAAGGTGGGAATCTGAAATCTGTGTTTTGAACAGAATGGGCAGATTCTTAAGACAAGGCAGGTTTGGGAAACAATGTCCTAACCATCGTTACTGCAAGTGTGGTACTTGGACCACCAGAAAAAGCATCACTGAGGAGGGAAACACAATCTCATGCATTCCAGGTCTATGAATCAGAATACATTTTAAGACAATCCTAAGGTAATTCATATGCCTATTAAAGTTTGAGAAGCACTGCCCTAAAACAGTGTTTCCTAAAGAGATCTTCCAGACCACCTACAACATAACAACTTGGAGTGCTAATTAACAATGGTCTACTCCAAACCTTACCAATCAGAATCTCTGGTTGGGGGAGGGGGCTGGAAATCTTCATGTTTAACAAGATCAACTACTGACTCTTATGACAACAACTACAGTTTGAGAATCTTAGATCTAGAACTGGTTTAGTGAACATTTGCTCAGGCCACTCCAAGGAGCTGGTCCAACATCACAGGGTAAAATGCTGTTGAGTTGGGTTATTGGCTCCAATACTCAAATGTGGACTAGAGCTAGAAACAACTCACTATAGACTTTTATTTTTGTTACCATACCTACCACATATTGGTCAACATGTGTGGGCCCAGAAAGTCTTACTCATGGATCAACATGTTAAACATGCATGACTCAGAGGATGTGATCATAAAAGGAGCTTTATTTTTCTTTTCCACTGTCCCTTGAAACATGCTTGGGGATGGGGAGTGGTGAATACTTCCTCTGCCTTCAGGTGAAAATCCAGGTGACCATCATGATTTTATAGGTACAGTAATACAAACTCTGAGCTAGATAGAATATTAACATATGTTGAACTAGATTGAATATTAACATATGTTTCCTCCTTGGCTGGGGTTGGCTATAGATGGGCCACCTGCTTTTGGAGAGAAGATATGGTCTTCCTCATTTTCCCTTTTCCTTCTCTTACTCACTAGCTATGCCACTGACATCTTCTGGAATAAGCAAGGGGAGGCAAGAAGAAGAACAATGGGAGCAGACAATTATTATTTGACTGATAACTATCACAAATTCACTTTCTTTGGGCCTGATGGAGATTTAAAGTATGGACATTTTCATAGGTTTTTGTTGGTTATCCTACTGGACTTCACTAACTCACCTCCCATGATGCGGATGACACATTCTATTCATCAAGCTGCCACTCTTCCCTCAGCCACTAGTTTTCTGGACACTCATTCAACACAGACACTCTTGGATTCCCAACAGCTGACAAAGTAGTCACCTTAGACGAGAATCAAAGTAGTTTTAGGCTCATATCCTTCAGTTTGATGCAAATACAGGTCATCAAAGACATGGGCATCCTTTGTCCCACTTTGTCCTTCTTCCATTGGAAGTATGGTAATTTCCTAAACTTGGTCCTCAACTCTCACTCCTTCTTACTCTGCCTTCTTGATCTGAAAGCCACAGACTCTTGACCTTGGAATACTCAAATGGAGGTCAGACTCCAGTCACTGTACTTTTCTTACCATGAGGACCAACACTTACCATGTTCTTCAAGTGGTCATGATGAAGCCACTCCCATTTGACTTGAGGAGCAGGAAAATGCATCCTCTTCCTTCATCAATAGGGCCTGGTCCTTACAGCACAACAACTCTCACTAAAGAAACTCTATCACTAATTCCAAACAACTGACTCTTTATCCTTTATTTTTGTGACACATTCAAAGTCATTGAAATGGTTCTCAGTCATTTCTTTTAAATTTTTTGCCTATAGTATGGCACCTCCATTGGAATCTGATATCTGCCATATATTGCTACATCAGATGAAACTTCCAATTTAACATCTTGTTACAGTATGAAGAATACACATTTTCCTTTTCTAAGCAAAGAAAAGTTGGATGAATTTTAAAGGAATGAGTTGTAAGATTAGTGGTAAATTCAGTCTATCAGCAAATTTTTATAGGAAGCTGATTAATACATTAAGATTGAGATAATCTTTGAAACCTTAGAAAGTATAAAAAATTGATTATCCTTTTCTGTTATTTACTATATGAATGACTACATAAAAACAAGCAAGTGTACAGTTTGGGAAGGAAGAAGTAAAACTGTCTTTGTTCATGGGAAGGAAGAAACAAAACTGTCTTTTTTCACAGATGACATGATTGTCTTTACAGAAAATCTGAAAGAATTGACAAAAAAAGAAAACTTCTTGGAACGAATTAGTGATATCGCAAAGTTGCAGGATACAAGGTTAACATAACAAAAGTCAATCACTTTCCTATGTACCAGCAATAAACAAGTAAATTTGAAATTAAAAGCAATATTATTTACATTAGCACCCCCCCTTAAAAAATACTTAGTCTAAAAAATATGTACAAGATCTATATAGGAAAACTACAAAACTCTGATAAAAGAAATTTTTTAAAGAATTAAATAAGAGATATCCCATGTTCATGAATAGGAAGACTAAATATTGTCAAGATGTCAGTTCATCCCAACTTGATTTATAAATTCAATGCAATCCCAATCAACAACTCAGCAAGTTATTTTAAGGATATTGACAAACTGATTCTAAAGTTTATTTGGAGAGGCAAAAGACTCAGAATAGCTAACACAATATTGAAGGAAAAGAACAAAGTTAGAGGGCTGAAACTGTTTGACTTGAAGACTTTCTATACAGCTACAGTAATCAAGCCAAGTGTGGTATTGGCAAAAGAATAGACAGATAAATGAATGGAACTGTACAGAGAGCTTGGATATGGATCTACATAAACATAGTCAATTGATCTTTGACAAAGGAGTAAAGGGAATGCAATGGAGAAAAGATAATCTCTTTGGCAAATGGTGCTGGAACAATTGAAGGTGCATATGTAAAAATAAATAAATAAGAATCTAGACACAGACCTTACACCTTTCACAAAAATTAACTCAAAATGGATCATAGACCTAAATGTGAAAGGCAAAACTATAAAATTCCTAGAAGCTAACATAACAGAAAACCTACATGACCTTGGGTATGGTGATGACTTTTTAGATAAAACACCAAAGCCATGATCCATGAAAGAAATAATTGATAATCTTGTCTTCTTTAAAGTTAAAAACTTCTGCTCAGCAAAAGACACTGTCAAGAGAATGAGAAGACAAGCCACAGACAGGTAGAAAATATTTGCAAAAAAACCACATCTAATAAAGGACTAGCATCCAAAATATACAAAAAACTCTGTAAAACTCAGCAATAAGAAAACTAACAACCTTATTTTAAAAATGGGCAAAAGACCTAAACAGATACATTACCAAAGAAGATATACAGATGGTAAATAAGCATATGAAAAGATGCTCCTCACCATCTGTCATCAGAGAAATGCAAATTGAAATAAGGAGATACCACTCTGCACCTATTAGAATGACTGACCACCACCATTGCTGACAAGGATGTAGAACAAGAGGAGCTCTCATTCATTGCTGGTGGGGATGCAAGACAGTAAAGCCACTTTGGTAGACAGTTTGGAAATTTCTTACAAAACTATACCTACTCTTACAAGCAATCACACTCCTTGGTATTTACTCAAATGAGTTGAAAACTTATGTCCACACAAAAATGTGCACACAGATGCTTATAGCAGCTTTATTCATAATTGCAATAACTTAGAAGCAGCCAAGATGTCCTTCAGTAGGTGAATGAATAAACCATGGTATATCCAGACAATGGGATATTATTCAGCCCAAAAAGAAATGAACTATCAAGCCATGAAAAGACACAGAGGAGCCTTAAATATATACTATTCAGTAAAAGAAGCCAATCTGAAAAGGCTACATACTGAATGATTCAAGTTGACCCTTGAACAACTCAGAGGTTAATCCACATATAACTTAGAGTCAGCCCTCCATATCCAGGTTCTTCTGCATGTGCAGATTCAACCAACTGCAGACAGGGTAGTACTGTAGTATTTGCTATTGAAAAATATCTTATGTATAAATGGACCTGTGCAGTTCAAACTCTTGTTGTTCAGGGGTCAACTTGTATATACATTCTGGAAAAGGCAAAACCATGGAAACAGTAAAAATATTAGTAATTTATAAGTGTTAGGAGGGAGGGAGATGAATAGGCAAAACACAAAGGGTTTTTAGGGCAATGAAACTATTCTCAATGATACTATACAGTGGATACAGGTCATGCCATATTTGTCAGAACCCACAGAATGTACAACACCAAGAGTGACCCCTAATGTAATTTATGGACTTGGGGTGATAATGATGCAGATTCACTGACTATAACAAATGTACCACTCTGATATGGTTGTGGATAGTGAGGGTGGAGGGAAAACGTGTATATAGAAACTCTCTATACTTTGCATTCAATTTTGCTGTGAACCTAAAACCATTCTAAAAAAGAGTCTATTTAAAATATTTTTAAAAAACCCAACAATATCAAGCAACTTGTCAATAAATAGCAAAAGTTATACCAAGAAACACTCACAATCAAGTTCTCTGTTTGGCCATATCTCAGAAAATACTTTAGAGGATGCAGTTAATGATAAAAGCAAGCAATGGGAAACAAACTATAACAAAGTAGATACAATGACAAGGATCTATATCTCAACTGATTTTATTAGCATTGCTCAGGACTCCAGGTATTTGGCTCACATATACTTGGGCAATATTTTAAGACTGACTCAACTGTGTGCATTGACCATGCAGGGTCTGGATGAGGGACAATAAGCATTCCAAAGGGTCAGAAAATAATTTTGTTTTCATGATAATCAAATGACAGAAGGAATATAAAGCATTTAATATTGTCCTCAAAACTGTTTAAACATATTTTCACTGCCTCTTAAAACTTACAACCAGTTCTCCTTCAGCATTCTTGATCACCATTACCTATGCCATTTTTTTTGCCAAAGTACTGATTATCTTCTAACTACAACATAATTTACACATTATGTTGTTTATAATTTTTCCACCCTCCACCCCTTCCCCATTATCATATAAACCCTATGTGAGTAGGATCTTTGTCATTTTTGTTCCCTGATCTATCCTAAGTACCTAGAACAATGTGTGGCACTTAGTAAATGCTCAATAAGTATATTTAATTGAATTTAAATGTGTGTGTTGACTATTTGCCTTGAAGGTGATAATTCTGCCGTTTCTTTCAAAGGAACACTTCTCCCTGCATTTATTTTATTCCTCCAAGTTGCCTTAACTTCCCTTACCTCCTGAACATTGAAAAGTAATGGAATTGAGGCAGAAAAAAAGAGGCAGGAGTTTGAAGTATTAACCTCATCATTGAGGAAGTCACTTTTGCTCTGTATTTTCTTTTTAAGCTTTAAACTGAAGATTAAATAATGAAAAGAGTATACACTATATGCATAAAACTTAATGAATGTTCACATTCTGAACACCCCTGTGAACTCAGCTGTCAGACATTACCTGTTCCCAGAAGTAAATCCTATCTTGAATGTTATCACCAATGATTAGTACTGTCTGATTTAGGACTTGTAATACATGGAATCATATAGTTTGTGCTCTTTTGTGTCTGGTTTCTTTCACTCGACACTGTATTGTGGAAGCTATTCATACTACTATGTGCAGTTGTAGTTTGTCTGTTCTCAGTGTACATAATACTCTATCGTGTGAATATACCACAGTTAATTTACCTATTCCACTGCTGACCAGGTAGCCTTCTTCTCTACATTTTACACTTGAAGCATGTTGATTGGGATTCCCCTGACTCTTGCAGTTAGAGGTCAGTTAAGCTCAAAACTCAAATTAAACTTCATGATGAAGGCCAACTCCTTCCTCTGTCCCCATAAACAATGCTAAAGTGGTAAAGATGGATTTAGGTGCAAAAAGAAAACTGGGATGAAAAACCAACAAGCGTTAATTATAGATCATATCTCTTTGTTTCAGGTAGGAGATGCGTCTGGTCTTGTCTGGTCCCATTCATGTGTCTGTGGTTGTCTGTGAGTTGGGGAGGGTGATTTTGGCTGGATTCTTCATTGTCCTGTGGTGCTGGTCTGGGCTTGCTCGTGCGGTGGTGGAAAGATTATGAGAGAGAGTGGAAGTACACAAGCTTTCCGAGGTCTAGACTCAAAATAAAACATCACTTCCTCCACATTCTATTGGCCAAGGCAAGTCACAAGAACAGCCAAGACACGACTTGGGTCATGGTGTAGGGAGGGAGACAAGGTTTCAAACAATAAATTGTTTCCTGATGGAAGGGTTTCAAAGTCACGTTGCAAAGGGCATGAAGCACTGAGGACACTTTTGCTACTGTACTACCACACTATGTCTTAAGATAAGATTATCTCACAATAGACCAGATTATCTCATCTTTATGACAATTCTTGATATGCTTCTATTTCAAACCACGATTTTCTGTTTTCACTCATTCATATATTAACAAATATTTAAATGTCTTAACTATTCTAGACACTTGATCTACCTTTCTGGCGCTTACAATTTTATCTCGTAATCACAAGTAAAATTGCTGGATTCCTTTTTTTTTTTTTTTTTTTTTTTGCGGTACGCGGGCCTCTCACTGTCGTGGCCTCTCCCGTTGCGGAGCACAGGCTCCAGACGCGCAGGCTCAGCGGCCATGGCTCACGGGCCCAGTCGCTCCACGGCATGTGGGATCTTCCCGGACTGGGGCACGAACTCTTGTCCCCTGCATCGGCAGGCGGACTTTTAACCACTGCGCCACCAGGGAAGCCCTGCTAGGTTCCTTTAGCTTGAAAATCTGTATTTTTGAAGGCATATGTCTAGGGAGCCAGCCACGATTCATTAATTTTTTTTTCTATGCCCCTTAAATCATACTAGATATTTTGGTATAAATTCCAACTAGTACAGCTTCAGAAATAGCTATAGAAAAAATTTAGTTACTAACCATCTGACATATGCACCATTTGAGTATTTGTAGGCCCACCACCTACAATGGGTGGGCCATGGACCATTAATAAGTTTTACCAGGGAGCTTGTGAGAAATGCAGAATATCAGACCCTGATTCAGACCTGCTGAATCAGAATCCCTAGTGGTGGAGCCCAGGAATCTGCCTATTTCCTAGTTTTTCAGGTGATATCAGGTGATGATAAGTGAAAGTTTGTGAACCATTGATTTAGGGGCCAGTTTTTCAAGGCTTTTCACCATTAAGAATAAAAGGAGTTTGATGTTTCTATATCATAGTTGGAATGAAGTAGTGACTTTGACATATCAAAGTCATATTTTTCAATCAAAATTTATTCTCATTCTATTGTATTCTGGATATTAGATTTTTGGTTTATTTTTTTTTCCTCCAGAATATATTTGGTCTGGATGTTATACAATGGCTTTTGAGTGGAAGAAACAAAGATTTGACCTTGACTTTGACATACCATTAAAGTATAAAATTCATTGTGGATACTACTTTTTTTCATATTATTAATGTTACTCCTTTTAAACTATTTGATAGATTCTTTTTCTAATTATTTATATTGTTTACTATTAATAATATGGAATTTTATTAGATTTTTTTCTTTTGGGCATTGATATTCATTCTTTCTCACTACATTCAATCAGCCTCATTTTTCCCTCCATCAGAATTCTCCATGAACATCCAACGCTTTTGACCCACTGTTTGTCCAACTTCACACTTTTCACCTTTTTTTTTCTCTTTAATTAACTTAATTGCCCATATCTTTCTTCTTTTCCTTTTCCTTCATGGATCAGGTCAAGATTTTCTTCTTTATCTTTTTAAAGTCAGACTATAAAAGTTCTCAAATTTCTTGCTTAGTCAAAATCCACTGTGGATGAGGTGACCCCTCAGGACAATTTTATTCCAAGTGGTAATTCAGGATCCCATATGTGTCCACCTTTGTTTCTGCCATCTTGTCAGCCATCTTGCAGGGTTGGGTTGCCAGGGAAAGAGAAGAGAGGGCTGCAACATCACTCAGTGTGGTGGACAGTGTCTAGGGTGGTTCCGTGATCCCTGCCTCCTGTTTCACACTCTTGTGTGAGCCTATCCCTTGGAGTGTAGGACGACTGTGACTTGCTTCCAACTAAGCATATGGCAAAGGTGAAGGGATGTAGGTGTTTGTTTAACTCATCTTTGAAGCAGAGGCCTCAGGTAGTATCCAGACTCCTGACCCTTAGAAACTGTGAGATAATAAATGTGTGCTGGCTGACGCCACTAAGTTCGTGGTCATTTGTTATGCAGTAATAAATAATTAATACCCTGCCTTAGCACCTCATGTGAACACATAGTAAATATTATGATTTTATTATGTGAATGACTGTAACCTTCACTGAGAACTTGTACTATGACCAAGCCTCTCAATCATAGGGCACACTAGAGGCGTTTTGTCTGGACTGCTGTAAAAATAAAAATCTCTGTTTTCAAATGAAAATCAGATGAGAGAAGGACTATGACTCATTAGCTAGTCATGCTGTCTTCACTCCTTCATGGCTGTGGTGGTGGGTATCAGTTTACAATTCATCAGATCTTTCCGGTTTAGGAAAGTATGTTAGGAGATGGGTCAGATGTTTAGTGGGTTTGAAGACAGTGCTGCCAATGGTGATGAGGAATATGATTAGATAAACTTCCACTGCTTTTTAACATTCATGTTCTTCTTGCGAGATGGGGAATGAATATAAAATCAACTATAATAACAGCAAAACTTAACTTCCTAAGCTGGAGTTGCTCAAATGGGGAGGAAAATAAAAGAACAATTTCATTCCTAGCTAATCTAGAAATCAAATACTGTAATTCTTTGGTCCCAGAAATTTGGCAGTCTGATTCCTTCTGAACAAAGATGTATTAGCAATGTGAGTCTTTTGCTATGGAGACCTCATGACGCTCATAAAACATTCCATTGTGGTTTCTCAAGTGAGATAGGGAGTTGTTTCTTAAAAAATAAGAAATTGGCATTATCTAAAGAAATGAAGAAATTACAGAAATTTGTTAACATCAGCTTTTCTGAGAACATGGGAAATGTCAAAATAGGTTCAAAGCAATAGGCTTTCTAACTGAGAATTCTGTTACATGGTAGCACCAAAGGCTATTTCTTGAACAACTAAAAGTTATCCACCATTCACTAAATATACATCACGTACCTAAAATTTCCCCTAAGTTTTAGTTTATTAGTTTATTCCTGAAGACTGAACTAAACCTTTCTTGAAATTGACTTAAAATTATGCCAAGTTAACATGCCACACTCATGGCCATATAGCATATATTTATATTCTGAACCTCAGATAATAAGATTCACAATTTTAAATATTATAGACTAAACGGAAAATTGGAGTGAATAACGTCAATACAATTTAAATTATGACTTTAAAAACTTGTCATCATATTTAATTTTAACTACACAAGTAGTAAGTGCAAAATGTGACTCCATGATACCACATTCTCACCACACTCAACCTTCATGTTTTGTGCTTCTGGTGTCCTATTTAATAAATCACTTAGCAAAAACTGTTCAAATGTTTGAATATAGTATCTTCTGGAAGCCTTATTAATGTACTGTTTATATTTAGATCTATAATCCACCTGTAATTGTGAATATTATGGGGTACTTCTTCCCACCAAGGCCCTCTGATATCTTCTTTGCTGTAACAAATAAGTCTGTTTCTGACTTTTTCTTCTATTCAAGTGGGATATTTGTTTGTCCTCATGCCAACATGACACTGTTTTAATATGTATGTTTTATAATATGTCTTGATATCTAATGATGTGAATCCTTCAGCTTGGTTATTCTCGTTGAAGATTGCCATTGGTATTTCTGTTCTAATGTATTTTGCAGTCGACTGCATTGCTCGTGGTTCTCTTTCTCTCCCTTGTGGTAGGATTATACATCCACACCCTTGCCATGGCCTCATGGTTGGCAAGGTATATTTTCACTGACTTTGGGCTTGGGTATATGGCTTCATTTTATTGATAGGACATTGGCAGATATGTGACGAACAAAGGCTTCAGACATGCTTGTTTAGTTGGCTTCTTGCAGTCCTGATATAACGAGAAGTGCATAACCTGGGTAAATGGTGCCTCCCAGCCAGGGTTTCAAACAGACTAAAGCAGGTGAATCAAAACTGCCCCAGCTGAGCCATAAACCCAAGCCCAAAGCAGAATCACCCCAGACCTGCCAGTGTACATATGTGCTCCTTTTAAAAAATATGTTTGTTCCCAAATTTATTTATTTTTAACGAACTATTTTAAAATAATTTTACAGGGAATTCCCTGGCAGTCCAGTGGTTAGGACTCCACACTTCCACTGCAGGGGGCACGGGTTTGATCCCTGGTTGGGAAACTAAGATCCATGCATGATGCGTGGCAAAAAAAAAAAAATAGTTTTATATTTTCAAAATTGTGAAGCTGGAAACATTTATTAGTTTATTTCTGAAGACTGAACTAAACCTTTCTTGAAACTGACTTAAAATTATGCCAAGTTAACATGTCACACTCATTGTGGCATGCTGGAAAAATTGTGAAAATTTTTGTGAAGAAAATTTGTGAAAATTGTGAAGCTGGAAACATTTATAGAGTTCCCATATATCCAATCCCCCCCTTATTGACATCTTATATTAGTAAGAGTGAGACCAGGCAAAACCAGAACAGTCTCCTACCTGAAACAGAGAGATATGATACATAATAAATGCTTGTTGGTTTTTCACCCCAGTATTCTTTTCTCACCTAAATCCATCTTTACCACTTTCATTGTTTAAATAAAGTTTTTATTTTAGAACAGTGTTGGATTTACAAAAATGTTGCAAAGCTAGTACAGAGACTTCTCATATACTTCACATCTGATTTTCCCTACTGTGAACATCTTATATTAGAATGGGACATTTGTCCCAAGTAATGAACCAATATTTTACAATATTTTTAAAGTCCATACTTCATTCAGATCACTTTAATTTCTACCTAATGTCTTTTTTCTGTACCAGAATCACATCTAATACACCAAATTACATGTCATCATGTCTCTTTAAGCTCCTTTTGACTGTGACAGTTTCTCAGACTGTCCTTGTTTTTGATGATCTTGACAATTTGGAGGTATATTGCTGAGGCATTCAGGAGTAGTACTCTTGTTAGAAGTTGTGTGATGTTCTTCTCAGGATTGGACTGAGGTTATCGGTTTTGGGAAGGAAGACCACAGAGGTAAAGTGTCATTCTCATCTCATCATATCCAAAGTATATATTATCAATATGACATCACTGCTGATGCTAATCCTGACAAACTGCCTGAGGTAGTATTTGTCAGCTATCTCCCGTGAAAACTTCCTCTTTATTCCCCATCACCAAACTATACTCTCTGGAAGGAAGTCTCTATGCACTACCCACATTTAAGGACTAGGGAGTTATATTCCTCCTCTTTATCTATATAAATAAATTGCAATTGTTTACACAAATCTATCCATTCTTCTCAATTTATTTATTTCTTAAACCGTTAATTTATATCAGAATAGACTCATTGATATTTATTTTATATTTTGGATTATAATACAACTATAGGTTATGTATTATATTGCTCAATTTGTTAAAACTTCGGTCATTGGGAGCTCTTTCAGCTAGCTCCTGTGTCCCACTGACATAGTCTCATCATGGTTTTTAATTTTTTTTTTATTTTTATTTTTTAGCATTTCCTTACTTTATGGCACTACAAAGTACAAAATGTACTGTGTGTTTTGGGTACTAGGGTCTACTCAGCTGACAGAACATGAAACTATGTGTGCATACTAACCTGTGTTCATATAAATAACTATAAATATTTCCATGTGTAACCATCCATATTTATATTAAGCACATGAGTTTATACCAATGTCTCCAACTCTAGCCCAGTTTCACATGGATCCTTCTAGGTTTCTCCTCTTGCTTATGAGTAACCTCCCAGCCCAACAGTGAAAACCCTGGCTCTCACTACCTGCCATACAGTTACTTACTTTTCCAATTCCAGTATACATAAATGGTTATATCTGAACTATTAAACCATACTTCCACTGAATACACATTTATGAACTAGGGTACAGTACTTATATACAATTCTTTTAATGTTTCCCTCTTAGCACTATTTTTGTTGCATCTCAAAGATTCTGAATAAGCTGTATTTTTATTTTCATTTAGTTCAAAATATTTTTATTTCTCTTGAGATTACTCTTTTGGCCATGTATTATTTAGGTCAATTTCCAAATAATTTAGATTTTCCAGCTATCTTTCCATTATTGATTTCTTGTTTAACTCCACTGTGGTCTGGAATCATACTTTGTAGAATTCTTTGTATTTTTTTAAATAGATCCTTATTGGAGTATAATTGCTTCACAATACCATGTTAGTTTCTGTTGCACAACAAAGCGAATCAGCCATATGCATACACATGTCCCCATATTCCCTCCCTCTTGAGCCCCCCTTCCATCCTCCTTATCCCACCCCTCTAGGTCATCACAAAGCACTGAGCCGATCTTCCTGTGCTATGCTGCTGCTTCCCACCAGCCAACTATTTTACATTCTGTAGTGTATATATGTCGACGCTACTCTCACTTTGCCCCAGCTTTGCCCTCCCACCCCATGTCATCAAGTCCATTCTTTATGTCTGCCTCTTTATTCCTGCCCTGCAACTAGGTTCAACAGTACCATGGTTTTTTTTTAGATTCCATATATATGCGTTAGCATACAGTATTTGTTTTTCTGACTTATTTCACTCTGTATGACAGACTCTAGGTCCATTCACCTCACGACAAATAACTCAATTTCATTTCTTTTTATGGCTGAGTAATATTCCATTGTATATGTGCGCCACATCTTCTTTATCCATTCATCTGTCTATGGACACTTAGGTTGGTTCCATGTCCTCGCTATTGTAAGTACTGCTACAATGAACACTATTGTGCATGTCTTTTTTTGAATTACAGTTTTCTCAAGGTATATGCCCAGTAGTGGGATTGCTGGGTCATATGGTAGTTCTATTTTTTGTTTTTGAGGGAAACTCCATACTGTTTTCCATAGTGGTTTTATCAATTTATATTCCCAACAACAGTGTAGGAGGGTTCCTTTTTCACCATACCCTTCCCAGAATTTATTGTTTCTAGCTTTTTTGATAATGGCCATTCTGAGGTGAAACTTCACTGTAGTTTTGATTTGCATTTCTCTAACAATTAGTAATGTTGAGCATCTTTTCATGTGCCTCTTAGCCATCTGTATGTATTCCTTGGTGAAATGTCTATTTAGGTCTTCTGCCCATTTTTTAACTGGATTATTTGTTTTTTTGATATTGAGCTCCATGAGCTATTTGTATATTTTGGAGATTAATCCTTTGTCTGTTGTTTCATTTGCAAATATTTTCTCCCATTCTGAGGGTTGTCTTTTTGTCTTGTTTACGGTTTCTTTTAGTGAGCAAAAGCTTTTAAGTTTAATTAAGTCCCATTTGTTTATTTTTGTTTTTATTTCTGTTACTCTAGGAGATGGATCACAAAAGATCTTGCTGTGGTTTATGTCAAAGGGTGTTTTTCCTATGCTTTCGCCTAAAAGTTTTACACTGTCTAGACCTACATTTAAGTCTTTAATCCATTTGGAGTTTACTTTTGTGTACGGTGTTAGGTAGTGTTCCAATTTCATTTTTTACATGTAGTTGTACAGTTTTCCCAGCACCACTTATTGAAGAGGCTGTCTTTTCTCCACTGTATGTTCTTGTCTCCTTTGTCATAAATTAGGTGACCACATGTGCGTGGGTTTATCTCCGGGCATTCTATCCTGTACCGCTGATCTATATTCCTGTTTTTGTGCCAGTACCATACTGTCTTAATTATTGTAGCTTTGTGGTATAGTTTGAAGTTGGGGAGCCTGATTCCTCCAACTCCGTTTTTCTTTCTCAAGATTGCTTTGGCATTCAGGGTCTTTTGTGTTTCCATACGAATTGTAAGACTTTTTTTCTAATTCTGTGAAGAATGCCACTGGTAGTTTGATAGGAATTGCACTGAATCCATAGACTGCTTTGGGTAGTATAGCCATTTTCACAATATTGATTCTTCCAACCCAAGAACATGGTATATTTCTCCATCTGTTTATGTCATCTTTGATTTTTTTCATCAGTGTTTTATAGTTTTCTGAGTACAAGTCTTTCACCTCCTTAGGTAGGATTATTCCTAGGTATTTTATTCTTTTTGTTGCAATGGTAAATGGAAGTGTTTCCTTAATTTGTCTTTCTGAGTTTTCATTGTTGGTGTATAGGAATACCAAAGATTTCTGTGCACTAATTTTGCATCCTGCAACCTTATGAAATTCATTGATTAGTTCTAGTAGTTTTCTGGTGGCATTTTTAGGATTTTCTATGTATAGTATCATGCCATTGGCAAACAGTGACTGTTTTACTTCTTCTTTTCCAATTTGGATTCCTTTTATTTCTTTTTCTTCTCTGACTGCTGTGGCTAGGACTTCCAAAACTATGTTGATTAAGAGTGGTGAGAGTGGACATGCTTGTCTTCTTCCTGATCCTAGTGGAAATGTTTTCAGTTTTTCACCATTGAGTATGATGTTTGCTGTGGGTTTGTCATATATGACCTTTATTATGTTGAGGTAGTTTCCCTCTATCCCCATTTTCTGGAGAGTTTTTATCATAAATGGGTGTTGAATTTTGTCAAAAGCTTTTTCTGCATCTATTGAGATGATCATATAGTTTCTATTCCTCAATTTGTTAATATGGTGTATCACATTGATTGATTTGCATATATTGAAGAATCATTGCATCCCTGGGATAAATCCCACTTGATCAATATCCTTTTAATGTGTTGTTGGATTCTGTTTGCTAGAATTTTGTTCAGGATTTTTGCACCTATGTTCATCAGTGATACTGGTCTATAATTTTCTTTTCTTTTGGTATCTTTTTCTGGTTTTGGTATCAGGGTGATGGTGGCTTTTTAGAATGTATTTTGAAGTGTTTCTCCCTCTGCAATTTTTTTGGAAGAGTCTGAGAAGGACCGGTGTTAGCTCTTCTCTAAATGTTTAATAGAATGTGCCTGTGAAGCCATGTGGTCCTGGACTTTTGTTTGTTGGAAGATTTTTAATTAGGGTTTCATTACTTGTGATAGATCTGCTTAAATTTTATAATTCTTCCTGATTTAGGCTTGGAAAATTGTACATTTCCAAGAATTTGTCCATTTCTTCATGGTTGTCCATTTTATTGGCATATAGTTGTTTGTAGTAGTCTCTTATAATCCTTTGTATTTCTGCAGTGTCAGTTGTGATTTCTCCTTTTCCATTTATAATTTTATTGATTTGCATCCTCTCCCTTTTTTCCTTGATGAGTCTGGCTAAGGGTTTACAATTTTGTTTATCTTCTCAAAGAACCAGCTTTTAGTTTCATTGATCTTTGCTACTGTTTTCTTCATTTCTATTGCATTTATTTCTGCTCTGATCTTTATGATTTCTTTCCTTCTACTGACTTTGGGTTTTCTTTGTTCTTCTTTCTCTAGTTGTTTTAAGTGTAGGGTTAGATTGTTTATTAGAGAATTTTATTGTTTCTTGAGGTGAGATTGAATTGCTATAAACTTCCCTCTTAGAACTGCTTTTGCTGAGTCCCGTAGGTTTTGGGTTGTCGTGTTTCCATTTTCATTTTTTACTATGTATTTTTTAATTTCTTCTTTGATTTCTTCAGTGATCTCTTGGTTATTTAGTAGTGCACTGTTTAGCCTCCATGTATTTTTGTTTTTTACAGTTTCTTTCCTGTAATTGATTTCCAATCTCATAGCCTTGTGGTCAGAAAATATGGTTGATATGATTTCAATTTTCTTAAATTTTCCGAGGCTTTATTTGTGATCCAAGATGTGATCTATCCTGGAGAATGTTCCATGTGCACTTGAGAAGAAAGTGTATTCTGCCACTTTCAGGTGGAATGTTCTATAAATATCAATTAGATCTATCTGGTCTATTGTGTCATATAAAGCTTGTGTTTCCTTATGTATTTTCTGTTTGGATGATCTGTCCATTGGTGTAAGTGCGGTATTAATGTCCCCTACTATTACTGTGTTACTGTTGATTTCCCCTTTCATGGTTGTTAGCATTTGCCTTATGTATTGAGGTGCTCCTATGTTGGGTGCATAAACATTTATAATTGTTATATCTTTTTCTTGGATTGATCCTTTGTTCATTATGTAGTGTCCCTCCTTATCTCCTGTAACAGTCTTTATTTTAAAGTCTATTTTATCTGATACGAGTATTGCTACTTCAGCTGTATTTTGATTTCCATTTGCATGGAATATCTTTTTCCATCCCCTCACTTTCTGTCTGTATGCTTCCCTAGGTCTGAAGTGGGTCTGTTGTATACAGCATATATATGGGTCTTGTTTTTGTACCCATTCAACCAGTCTGTGTCTTTTCATTGGGGTATTTAATCCATTTACATTCAAGGTAATTATCGATATGTATGTTCCTATTACCATTTTCTTCATTGGTTTGGGTTTGTTTTTGTGGGTCTTTTTCTTCTCCTGTGAGTCCTGCTTAGAGAAGTTTCTTTACCATTTGTTGTAAAGCTGGTTTGCTGGTGCTGAATTCTCTTAGCTTTTGTTTGTCTGAAAAGCTTTTGACTTCTCCATCGAATCTGAATGAGATCCTTGCTGGGTAGTGTAATCTTGGTTGTAGGTTTTCCTCTTTCATCACTTTAAGTATATCCTGCCTCTCCCTTCTGGCCTGCAGAGTTTCCACCAAAAAATCGGCTGATAACCTTATGGGGAATCCTTTGTATGTTATTTTTTGTTTTTCCCTTGCTGTTTTTAATATTTTTTCTTTGTATTTAATTTTTGTTAGTTTGATTAATATGTGTTGATTAATATGTGTGTTTTTGGTGTGTTTTTCCTAGGGTTTATCCTGTGTGGGACTATCTGTGCTTCCTGGACTTGGGTGACTATTTCCTTTCCCATGTTAGGGAAGTTTTCCACTATAATCTCTTCAAATATGTTCTCAGACCCTTTCTTTTTCTCTTCTTCTTCTGGGACCCCTATAATTCGAATGTTGGTGCATTTAGTGTTGTCCCAGAGGTCTCTGAGATTGTCTTCTTTTCATTCTTTTTTCTTTATTCTGCTCCTCGGCAGTGAATTCTACCATTTTGTCTTCCAGCTCACTTATTTGTTCTTCTGCCTCCGTTTTTCTGTTGTTAATTCCTTCTAGTGTATTTTTCATTTCAGTTATTGTGTTGTTCATCTCCATTTGTTTGTTCTTCAGTTCTTCTAGATCTTTGTTAAACATTTATGGTATCTTCTCAGTCCATGCTTCCATTCTATTTCTGAGGTTCTGGATCATCTTTACTATCATTACTGTGAATTATTTTTCAGATAGATTGTCTATTTCCTCTTCACTTATTTGGTCTTGTAGGTTTTTACCTTGCTCCTTCATCTGTGACATATTGTTTTGCTGTCTCACTTTTTTTTTTTTTTTTTATGAGTGGGACTCTGTTCCTGTTTTACTGGTCGTTTGGCCTGAGGCTTCCAACACTGGAGTTTGTAGGCTATTGGGTAGAGCTGGGTCTTGGTGCTGAGATGTGGAACTCTGTGAGACCTCACTCTGATGAATATTCCCTGGGGCCTGAGGTTCTCTGTTAGCCCAGTGGTTTGGACTCAGAGTTCCCACAGCAGGAGCTTCCACCTGACCCTGTGCTCACAAGTCAAGATCCCATAAGCTGAGTGGGGTGGCAAAAAAAGAAAAGCAGAGAGAGAGAACAATAACAAAGTAAAAAATAAAATTAGACTAGGAAACTACCAGATATGTTAGACATAATGTAAAAATAAAAATATAGATGAATCAACAACCAGAAGGTACATCAGTACCACAATAGTAAAAAGGAGTAGGAGGGAAAGGGAAAAAAAATAAAGAAAAAAAAAAGGAGGTGGAGAAAGGCCTTGGCTCTGGAGAGCAGGGCCTAAGCAAGGGCAAGGTTTGGGTAGTAGGTGGGGCCAATGCTCAGGACCCACAGGGCTGGAAAAGGCCCTAAGGGCTGTGGGGGGGTGGGGCTTAGGCTCAAGGAACAGAAGGGGCCCAGGTGTGCCCCCCACCCCTGGTCTCAGAGGGCAGGGGACCTCACCTGGGAGCCCAGCAGGCTTCCTGGGCTCGAGTGGGTGGGGCAAACACCCTCATCTCCTCTCCTGCTCCTCTGGTCTTCAGTCTGGGAAGGCCCCTCCCACCTACCCCTCCTATTCTCCCCGGCCTCCCTCCTATGCCCCCAGGACCAATGCGGGGGCAAAGGGGGGCCCTTGGAGGGCAGGTGACCAGCCTGGGACTCAGCAGGCTCCCCGTGTCCGAGTGGGCAGGGCAATCACCCTCTGCTTCTCTCTGGCTCCTCCTAGAGGGCCCCTCCCACCAGCCTCTCCTGTTCTCTGGTTGGCCTCCTTCCTATGTCCCCAAGGACCCACACAGCCTGGAAGGGGCTTGGAGGGCAGCACATTGGCCTGGGAGCTCAGCAGGCTCCCTGTGCCAGAGTGGGTGGGGCAATCGCCCTCCACTCCTCAACCTCTCCTCCTAGAGGGGCCCTCCCACCTGCCACTCCTGATCCCCCCAGCCTCCCTCCTATGCTCTCAGGACCCATGTGCCTGGATGGGGTTTTGGAGGGTGTGAGGGAACTAGCTTGGGAGCTCAGCAGGCTCCCCAGCCCCAGTGGGCCAGGTGATCACCCTCTGGTCCTCTCCAGCTCTTCCCAGAGAGTCCCTCCCACCTGCCTCTCCTGATCTCCCAGGCCTCAGGGGTGCAGATCTTGTCTGGCCTCCACTTCTCCTCCCCCCTTGGTCTCCCTATGTCGTACTGGTTCACTGTGGGGTTCCTCCCATCTCCTTGGGGGTTAAAGTCCCCTACCAGCACCCGGCAGGTGCCCTATTGCAGTTATTCTCTTTTAAAAAATATCCTATTTTTCTGTCCTCTCTGGTTTTAACTGAGCATTTTATATAATTTCATTTTATTTTCTCTCTTAGCATAGCAATTATATTTTCTTTAAAATTTTTTTATAGTTGACCTAGTGTTGCAATACATATTTTTATCTAATATAAGTCCAGCTTCAAATAATTTCACATCACTTGATAAGTAGTGCAAGTACCTTACATCAGAGTACTTCCAATTCTTCCCTCCCATCCCTTGTGACATTGCTGTCACTTATGTTCCTTATAGCTATGCTAGAATCACCCATATACTATCACTATTATTGCTTTGAACAGTTATCTTTTACATCAATTAAGAATAAGAAAGGGGCTTCCCTGGTGGCGCAGTGGTTGAGAGTCCGCCTGCCGATGCAGGGGACATGGGTTCGTGCCCCAGTCCAGGAAGATCCCACATGCCGTGGAGCAGGTGGGCCTGTGAGCCATGGCTGCTGAGCCTGCACGTCCAGAGCCTGTGCTCCGCAACTGGAGAGGCCGCAACAGTGAGAGGCCCGCGTACCACACACACACACACACACACACAAAAAAAAAGAATAAGAAAAATGAAATATTTCATTTTGGTGTTATTTATTTATTCTCCAAAGTTCTTCCTTTTTTTATGTAGACCACAATTTCTGGCCTGCATTATAGTTTTCCTTCTGACTAAAGAACTTCTTTTAATATTCCTTTCAGGGAAGGTCTGCTGGTGATTAATTCTCTCAGCTTTGGTTTGTTTGAGAAAGCTTTATTTGTCCTTAATTTCTTTTTCTAAGCATAATTTCACTGGTATAGAATTATAAATCCGAGTTTGTTTTTTCTTCAATTAATTCATTCCCCTCCCTTCTTGCTTGTGTGATCTCTGATGACAAGTCTGATGTTATCCTTATCCTTTTTCTTCTATAGTTAAGGTGATTTTTTTTCCTCCTTCTGACTTCAAGATTTTCTCTTTGTCTTTGATTTTCTGCAGTTTAAATATGATATCCTTAGGTTTGGGCTGTGTGTGTGTGTGTGTGTGTGTGTGTGTGTGTGTGTGTGTGTGTGGTATTTTTCTACCTGGTGTTCTCTGAGTTTCCTTGCTACATGGTTTGGTGTCTGTTATTAATTTTGGAAAGTTCTTGACCACTATTAATTCAAATATTTTTTTCTGCTACATTCTCTCTTTCTTTTCCTTTTGGTTTTCCAATTATGTGAATGTTACACCATTTGAAATTGTACCCCAATTCTTGCATGTTTGTTCCGTTTTTGTTGTTGTTGTTGTTTCTGTTGTTTTTCATTCTTCTTTCTTTGTATTTTAGTTTGGGTAGTTTTTGTTGAACTATCTTCAAGCTCACTGATTCTATCCTCAGACATGTTGAGTCTATTGATGAGTACATCAAAGGCATTCTTCATTTCTGTTACAGCATTCCTGATTTCCAACATTTCCTTTAGATTACTTTTTTAGAGTTTTCATCTCTCTGTTTACATTGGTCATCTCTTCTCACATACTGTCCCCTTTTTCCCTTAGAATGCTTAGCTATTAGTATAGCTATTTTAAATTCCAAATCTGATAAACTTAAGATCTCTATTATATCAGAATCTGCTTGTCATGACTGCTTTGTCTCTTCAGAGTGTGTTTTCTCTTGCTTTTTCTCATGCCTTCTAGTTTTTTGATGAAAGCTGGACATTTTGTGTTGGGTAATAGGGGCTGAAGTAAAGAGGCCATTAGTGAGAGGATGTTATGTTAATCTGGCTAGAAGTATGCTTTTGGGTATTGCTTCTTGTATCTGTAGGTGTCATAGTCTTCAAATTCCTCTGGTTTCCTTTTTTTCTCTTCTATTGACTTTTTTCTCTTCTCTTCTAATTAATTCTCTCAGAGGATCTGTGTCTTGAAGCTTTTTCAGTTGTAATCCACTGTTACACTTGGAGCCCTGCTGTTGTGGTACTGAGGTGTGAGGGTTGGGGGGCATTCTACAATTTTCCAATTAAATCTCAGGCTTTTTTGCGGACCTATGTTTCTTGACTTTTAACACCAAAGTATTTTTTAATGTTTATATACTTTTTAAATTAATGGAACCATACTGTATATTTATTTTTTATTTCTGGCTTCTTTCTCTAAACATTATGTTTTTGAGATTCTACCACATTGTTGTATATAGTTGAATTCATGGGGTTGCATTGCTATATAATATTCAATTCTGTGAATTTACCATCATTTATATATTCTTCCTACTCTTTTATGGGAAGTTGGGTAGTTTCCAGTTTTTTACTGTTACAAAGAATGCAGCTGTAAACATCATGTACATATATTTTTGTGTGTGCATACACAATTCTTTCAGTTATATACATAATAGGTGAATTGCTGCACCACTACACATATTTATCATTGCTAGAAATTGTCAGTTTTCCAAAGTGGTTTTATCAATTTACATTCACAAGCTGTACATGAGAGTTCTGATTGATCAACATTCTCACCAACATTTGGCATTTTTCTCTAATTTTGGTTTTAATTGAATGTTCCCAATGACTAATGAAGTTTAGCACTTCTCCATGTGTTTACTGATCATTTGACTGTCTTTGTAGAGAAGGAACTGTTTGAATCTTTTTCCCATTTGTGTATTGTTTATCCACCAGTTTCTTATTAATTTGGAGATGTTATTCCTTGGACATGAGTTCCTTGTTAGAAATATGTCTTAAAAATAATTTTTCTCAATCTTCACATTGCCTTTTCACTCTTTTAAGCTATAAAATGAATAAGTTATGGGAATGTAATGTACAACATGGTAACTATAGTTAACAATACTGTACTGTATAGTTGAATGTTGCTAAGAGAGTAGCCCTTAAATGTTCTCACCACACACACACACACACACACACACACACACACACACAGACAAATTGTAACTATCTCACACACACACAGTTGTGAGATAATGTGTTAGCTAATCTTATTGTGGTAATCATTTCACAATATATGTGTGTACCAAACCATCATGTTGTACACTTTAAACTTACACTATGTTATATGTCAATTATATCTCCAAAACACTGGAGGGAAAAGTAGCTTTCTATTCCTAGTTTGTTAATGGTTTCTTTTTCATCATGAATAGATATTAAATTTTATTTAATGCTTTTTATGCAATGAGATAATTATTCTTTTTTTCTGTTATTGTGGTGAATAGCCTTGGTTGAATTTTAAATGTTAGGCCAAATTTGCATTTCTGGAATAAATCCAATGTCATCATGATATAATATCCTAGTCAAATATAACTGATATTTCTTTTAAATGCCTAGAGTTAATCCATTTCCATGCTCTCCCCATAAATAAGTTAAAAACCTTCTTTCAACTCTCCATCCTTCTATCCATACTAGCACCTGTATGATAATAACTAATTTTTTATTGCTCACACTCTGTTAGGTATTCTTCTAGCTACCTAATCTGTAATACATTAATATATTTAATTCTCATGGAAAAATATGGGAAAAAATCCTATCCCTATTTTACAGATGAGAAAATTGAGGTATGGAGAGGTTAAGTAATGTGCCCAACTTCAACCCAGACTGAGTTTTGTTCCTGGAAGTCTCATTCTAGCACCAATGTCTTCAACGACTCTACCAGTACCGTATATTACAGAGAAAGCCTAGGTGTGATAAGGTTTGTGAATCGACACATGTCTGAAAGTGTATTTCTTTACTTTCCCATTTGAATAATAGCACTGTGAGATATAGCAATCTATTTACTTCTCCACTTCCTCCCTGCACAAATCTGTTCCAAATTTCCAAACACTAGAAGCCATCATCTTTTTTTCTCTCTTCATTGTTCTGAGATTTCACCACAATACATTAACAGATACATCTTTTACAATTCATCCTCCTCAGTAGACCCTTTCATCCTGATGAGTAATGGCTTATTTAATTGTGAGACATTTTCTTTCATTGCTTTGAGAATTTCAGATTATATGTTGAACATTCTTGTGGCTTCAGGCTTAATTATTAATTTTATAACATTCAAAGACATTTATAAATGGAATACTCCATAATTCTGTCACCTAGATATATCAGCTGATAGCACTACTGTTTGAGCATCTCTTATAGGCAGTGTCTGTGAAATTTCTAACCAATTTAAATGACTTTATATTTAGTGTTGTATTTTGTTTTCAGCTCATTACATGTTATAAATCTTTTACACGTCACAGAGCATTAGTAACCATTTAAAAGCTTATTATATTCCATTTAGTTGTCAAAACATTCTTAACCTGCATAAAAGTAGATTCTGGAGAGATAATCCCTGCCTTCTATTATAAGTGATTTTACAAACCACATCTCTCCCTACTAAACCTGATTTGAGTCTACAGCCAATTAAGAAACATACATGGATATAAGATAGATGAAAAAAGAAATATTAACTTTACAACTTATAAAATTAAGTTAAAAAGAATCACTTTAACGAGCAGCCAGAGCCAGCTTCTTGGACATGGGAACTGCACAAGGCCTTGCTGCTGTGCCGTCAACACTTTCAAATTATTAATCATTTTTTAAAAGGGAGCCCTGTAGATTATAGAGCTGGTCCTTCCAGTAGTCATAGCCCAAGCTCCTAGCATTTCTCTTCAAATCTAGACCTTGGAATGACCCCCTCGAAACGGAATATGCAGAGCTTACCTTTGCTCATCAGTTCAGATGGGATCCCTCCCTCATACCTATCAAGCCCCAATACCAGGAACAGAGAGAGGTGGGCCTCCCCACTAACCTCTAGAAGTGTTTACACATGGACAGGGAGCTGGGAGAGAGTATCACTGCTCATCCCACTGCTTTATGAGCTGCTATGACTTTCTACAGAGGGAGGAAAATGTTTCTCCTATCACTTCAAATATGGGAAGGGTTGTCAGTGGAAAAAAGCTTAGATTTATTCAGTATTGTTAACAGGTATGAAGCTGGGTTAGAAGGGTAGAAGTGACAGGTAGGCTTATTTGGAGAGAATATAAGATTAACCTATTTTAAAATAAGAGTTACTGAAAAATAGAATGTGATGATTTGAGATGTAATGAGTTCCATGTCAGTGGAAATATACAGCCGGGCAATGACTGGATAAATGTCTACTAGGAAGAGGTCTTTAAATAGGGAGTTGAAAATACCACTTGATGAAGAATCGAAAAACCAACTTTCCTTTGTGATTTATTTGGTTTTCCTTCTTCAAGGGATAACTTATGGCTCTATTACTGTGAGGTATTTTCTATAGTTTTGCTTAATTTGAAACACCCTTTCGACACTCAGTACAGCTCTGAAGCTGTGCTTTACATCCATACTCAAACGTCTTTCAAAAGTAAATATATGTATATATATATATATATACACACACATATAGATGTAGCTATATACATCTATATAGATATAAAATAAAAAGTTATTGAGCAATCCAGCAAGTCACTGGGCCGAAATTTCAACTGTGTAGGTAACATCTTCTTTAGTTCTATTAGATACCATCCTTATCCCATTTTACCAAGAAGGAAACTGAGGCTTAGATAAGCTTATCACCTTGTTCAAAGTTACACGGATAGTAAGGTTCAGAATTTGATTCAAAACCAAGCCCATGTGATTTTTGAACTAGGTATCTTCACCACCACAATATAGTATCTAACAAGTCCTAATATTTTTGCCCTAGATTTATACACTTTCAAGTTTTTTAACAAATTGCCATTTTCCCCACCAATCTGGCAAAGCTGTCATTAGAAAGTTCTTGGTATTTACTGTGACAAATAAAACGTCACATGCGTCTAGCTGTTGAGGTAGGACACCTCATTTAGTCATCACAGCAATCCTGTCAGATGCGTAAAGTTTATTATTCCCACCAGGGATGAAACAACGGTGTCTCAGGGAGGTTAAACAATTTGCCTAGGAAGCCAAGACTGGTAGGCAACTCGGCACAGACACAGGAATAGGAATGGATACATAGAATCACAGGAAGGAAAACATTAAGGCTTCAAATCCAGATGGAGATGCTGAAAGTTCGGCAGGGTCAGCAATCCTTGTGTCTTCCTTGCATCCTTGCTTCACTTAGTTTGTGAATTCGCGATTCAGAGACTTGTCATTTTCCTTCCTTGTCTTCTGGTCTCAGACTTGGAGCTAACTCATAACCCCACAGGCAGCAGCAGTACGAAAGGATAACAATCACATACCAGCTTGGTTGTCTTTTCTGTGTCTCACTCATATGACTTATTTCCTCTCCATCCTCAGGGCCACAGTTTTAAGTGCCTTTGCTGAGTCGCTGTTCGAGAAGTTGCCCAGCTTTGCATTGTTCTTACATGTATATGAATGTTCAGGGACCATTGTCCCCTTCTTTCTGTATTTCAATGTAGGAATATGTATCTCTCTCAATGAAATCACCTTTTTTTCTTTTCGACTTTCTAATTCCACTGAGCAATTCTATACTGAGTCTTTGAATTAAGACAACTGGCTCTGCCTTTTTCCCGCAGTATCGCATGGTATAAAACAGATTCTCTAATACTTGAGTTTATACTTGAGTTTATTACTGAACAGATGATTATTTTAAATGAATGACTGGTACTTCTTTACTTCTGCATGAGGCAAATGCCACAGAGGACTGTTTAAGCCTGCTGGGTTTGGCGAACAATCCCTGTTCCCGAGGGGTTAATGACCAGTTTCCTCAACTGACAAAAACTTAACGTTTCACTTCTTCATCACGGAGCACGTGAGGCAGAGGAGGGATTTCCCAGCCCCAGAATGAAGCTGTTTATACTGTTTATTATACTGGCTGCCCCTCATTCCATCCAGGGGGAGAGGACTTTTTAAGAGCCCTATCAAAACTGCAGGTGTGCGAAGGCTCCTGCTAACAGCAGGGGCAGCCTTTATAGGGTTTCCTCGAGACTGCCTCAGATCACTTTTCAGTGTGTAAAACCGGATTTTCATGAATGGCACTAATGACAGGCTAATGGGCACAGGGCAGTGGCACGCCCGATGCCAGAGGCAGGGCAAGGGAGGCTGGAAACAGGCCAGCCTGAGCTCCTGGAAGATGAAATACCACGGGGTGGTGATGCTCTGCATTTCTTCTCAAATATCTGGCAGGCCCAGGGCCGACTTGTCAAATGGGTCACCATTAAGGCCAAACAGGAATAGATCCAGTTACAATTTTTCACACAAGGATAAAACAAGGAGGCAGGAAAAGCTCAGGGTTCAGACATTTGCAAGCTGCAGCTGGTTTGCGTGGCAGGAGGTTCTGAAGACTTATGAGCTGACACATTACCCTGGACACCACCAAGCACTGACCTCTCTGCTCCTTTTCCTCCCCAGAGTGGGGTTCAAGGCTACCGATTGACACAAGGGCCACAGAGGACCATATCAAAGCAGCGGCCCCATCACAACTCGTCATTTTTAAAACACACACAATCTGCTTGAGCTGGAAATGCATAGGAGCAAATCTGAGTTGCTGGTCTTGCCTCCAGGGAGCTCAGGTGGTCGGTAGTTCCTGATTCTTACAGCAGTTCTTTGTGGTAGGTCAGCATAGTTTCTAAATAAATGGTGTGAGAGCAGAGGAAAGAGAGAAGCTGATGGAGATGGATTACTTTGACTTTCTTTTCACTGTATAATCCATCAGCACAGGAAAATACTTTCTTTGCGCTATCCTCCCTGGCTTTGATCTTCTCAGTGGAATGCTGGGAGAAATTATGGCCTTTAAAGTGTGCCTGTGTAATTGTAATATTAAAAACTATGAAGAGGCTACAGTACAAAGAGGCTAGTTCATCACAAAACTAGAAATATGACTCAAAAATCAGCTCTATAAGGCACGGCAAAGGCAAGACACCCACACCATCACGTTCTGGCTTCGCTGAAGCAGAAGTCAGCACCCAAGGAAAAGCTACTATTTATCATTCCAGCTCCTAGTCAATGTTCTCATTTTGAAGTCAAGAAAAAAAGATATACAGGGAAGTTGAATCACCCAGCATCACACAGCCCTTGGGATGGAGCCAGAGCTAGAAACTTGGTCTCTGAAACTTTCTATCCAGTTCTCTCTCTTCTGTTTCATACTGCCTCTTAGAAAATCCCCTTTGAATCATATTTTCTCCATGAGTTCTGTGGCCACCACAGCCTCTTAGTTGGGCTAGCTGTGGCAGGGCCAGCCTTCCTGCTGGTCAGTAGCTGATGGTCCTGCCTCTATCGCATTTGAAATAGGTACATTCTCTTGGGTGTCATATTTTTCCCTTATGCAGGTTCAAACCCAAAGCTAAGGTTTTGTTCCCTTTAATTTCTCCAGCTGGATAATTCCCCCAAGTTTTATATTGTGGCTCTATAATCAATGTAATTTTCTTATGTCCATATTTATCTCATCAAACTACCAAGAATTTTTGCTATTTATTTGTACATAGTGGCCATTTTTATGTTGGTACAAGGGACTGTGAATGTACTATGCTGAAATGATACACATTATGAAGCAACAGGAGTTATTAATCCATGTCAGCATTCCTCTGTGTGTGTGTGTGTGTGTGTGTGTTCATCCAGATTTTGGGTTGACTGGTACAGAAGTGTGAAAAGATGGACCACCTAAAATATGCACATTTGTAAGATTTCTCTCTGTGTTAGGTGAATACTTGATGTCTTGTACCAGTGTGATGATATAAAGCTGCTTTGAATATTCTTGCTAAGACTGGTGGAATTAGGTCATAATATAGAGGGAATGAATGTATCTTAAGGAGTCAGGATAAAATAGTTGAAAAACCAAAGACATAAGTTACTAATCTTTGGGGAGGGAGGAGAGGGCTTCAAAACTACCCTGGCTGTTACTTTGAGTTGAGGGGATTAAATAAGATAATAAGACTGTAAACACTTTGTAAATTATGACAGGTTATATATATCTATTACACATTAAATCACATTGGTAAAACAAATATGAATATTATATGTTGCTTCACCTTGGAATCAGTTGGTTAGCCTCCCCATACTTGAGAGCCTGAACTCAAAATCAGCAAGAGAGTATAGATTTTCATAGTACACTGTATCAGTTAGCTATTGCCACAGTAGTGCTACATAACAACCACAAAATGTCAGCCGCATACATTTGTTTCCACTTCTGTGGGGCTCATTTGATATAAGCTGGGCTTGCCCATCCATCCACAGGCCAACTGGCTTAATCAGATATTTTCAGGTTGGCTCTGTTTCATGTGTCTCTCATCCTCTTCTTGGGACCAGCAGGTTAACCTGAGCATGTCTTTTTATTGTAATGGCAGGGGCTCAAGAGCAAGTGGAAACACATGCATGCTTTTTCAAACTTCTGTTTCTATCAAGTCAGCAAGTATCCCAAAGCAAATCACATGGCTGAGACTAATGTCAAGGGGTAGGGCAGGTCACCCTGTCTATGTGAGAGGACACTGCAAATTTGCATAGCAAAGAGCATAAATACAAGGAAGGATAGGGACTTCCCCGCTGGCGCAGTGGTTGCGAGTCCGCCTGCCAATGCAGGGGACACTGGTTCGAGGCCTGCTCCAGGTGGATCCCACATGCCACGGAGCAACTAAGCCTGTGCACCACAACTACTGAGGCTCCACTCTAGACCCCAAGAGCTACAACTACTGAGCCCGTGTGCCACAACTACTGAAGCCTGCACACCCAGAGCCAGTGCTCCGCAACAAGAGACGCCACTGCAATGAGAAGCCCACTCACCGTAAGGAAGAGTAGCCCCAGCTCGCCACAACTAGAGAAAGCCTGTGCGCAGCAACAAAGACCCATTGCAGCCAAAAATAAATAAATAAATTTATTTTAAAAAAATACAAGGAAGGATAAAGATTCGGACCAACTAATGCAATTTACCATATATACATGCTATTGAAATCATTAGTAGAAGCAATGGATTAACTGACTATAAAGTAGTATGAATGAATCTTAACAACGTAATATTTAGTGAAAAAGATTGGAAGAAGAGTGAGAAATATAGTAACCCCACATATAAAAATTTAAAATGCATACACTCAAGCAGTAACACATTCAAATTGAAAAATAACCTCACTAAGCATACTAAAAGAGTTGTCTTTGTCCCCAAAGTGTGATGGAAGGGGGTATGGCACAGACAGAAGGAACTACATTTAAAAAATCATTGCTATATATACACTCTGACCACTAAAGACATGGTTGCAATCATGATTCACAGTTTGTTTATCAATTCTGATTTTAGACCAATAAAAGACATAGTCCTTGTTCTAAAAGAGACTATTTTTCTGTTGATTTTTCATTTTATTCATGGAAATCAATAGCAAATTAGTTTATTTAGGGGTGTTAGACTGTAAGATCATGTTGCCCATAAAATATTTATAAATTGGGTCCAGATTTTTTCTGTTTTTTAACCATTATACAGTGTTTCACAGACTGTAAATTATTTTCATATTTTTTAACTCATCTAATCCTCATAACAAATGCTGTGTGAATAGCAAGGTACATTATGGACTCAGAAACCAAGGTTGTGAGCTGCTAAGTGGTGCCTCAGGTGACACAACCTCTATTTCTCATGATTCTTATTAAAATGGTTCCTCAAAATCACTTGGCCACAAAAGTATACATACTTGGGGTCCCACTACCAGAAATTCTAAGTCAGTAGAACTAGAGTAGACCCCAGACACCGGTTTTACAAAACTTCCTTAAGGGATTTTGACGTACCCTGAAGGCAGGAACTCTTTAACCCAGGTATGCTTTCTTGGCAAAGATATGGTTAATTTGCAAGAGATTGGACACATTTTGTCAGTCTTTTCCATTTTCTCTTTTCTATACCCTTTCAGTTGGCTAGGTGCTTCCAAGCCTAGGAATTATTATCTTCTTTTGCTAGTTCTCCCCATTTCCCTATTGCACTAAAGTTTAGTTGATTTGTTTCTGCCCACTTGATTCCTAGAAGATTAAGCACAGTTATTTTCAAAGAGGAATAGGGCAGAGACATTGCTCTCTTGACACTGAAAACAAAATAAAGGACTCACAGCATTTCTAGTTACATATTACACTGAGCACTTTATACCTTTCAAAGCATGCTCAGGTTCTGCACTTTACTACTTGAATTCACAAAGAGATGATATTTTGGTGACCTGGTAAGATAATTCAACTACTGGTCTAGAGAGCTAGGTTACAACCTTCACTTTGCCAATAGCCAGCTGGGTGACTTGGAATAAATATAGTGAGGGGTTCACGACTTGGCCTTTCCATAAATAGCCATGAATAGGTATACAGTCAGTTTTGCTCTAAGGCTTGTTTTGAAAAAATGAATTTGTGTCAATGCAATGAACATATTATGTAAGTATTTGAGCATAATATATTTCAAATGCAGGATTTCATCCTTGAGAAACACTATGTGAACACAGAAAATTGCACCCAACTAAACCAAACTGTGTAGGAATACACAAAATGCACACAAGCATATACCTCAAATAACCACCCACTCCCTCAGTTCACCACATGTGCTGTAAGACACACCCATCCACATCGAGGGTTACAACTTTCTGGTTTCAAAGAACTCTCCTTCCACTCTTCACAATAACTAATAAGCTGCAACCATTCCGACATCCCCACCCACAAGCAAACTTTAGATCACTTTCAAAGTCAAGCACCATATTCACTGTAGCATTTAAGAGACTGCAAATATTGCCATGGTAGCCAAGTTTTGGAGTGCTTCTCCAGGGGAGACCTGGGGCACTCCGCCCACCTGCCTGCATCCTCGCAGCATACCTCCTTTAGTTATTCATGCTTTAGGAATAAACCAAGGTGAAATCAACACTGAACTTAGTAAAGCTCTCCAGTTGTACCCATTTTTGAAACAAGAACAGTCTCTGAGGGATAGCCTAGCACCACCTTCAAACTGTTTGGATTTTATTTTTTTTTAATGAAAGAAGTGGGTTAGATGAGCTCCAAAACATTTCCAGTTTGGGATCACAACGGGCCCCACTGTAGTCATGTGGGGCTTGGTATTAATATTGAAAATGCTGAGATTTAAAGTTTCTTTTGTTACCTGAGCTCTGTCAGGTAACAAAAGAAAAAAATAAACTTTATCCCAAGTTAGTGTTTAGTTGACTTGGTCACATAGAACAAAGATGGTAAACCTCCATAGTTAAATGGAGCTTAATGCTTGAAACATCCTCAGGGAATATGGAAAGAAACAAAAGAATAATTGCAAAGATTGATACATGTTGACCATGATTATGAACTTTAGTTTCTGAAGACTGCTATAAAATTTGAAATTAAATTTCTATATTAATCCTCACTAGAAGCTCCAAGGGTTCTTTGGGTTTTCTGTTATTGAGTTGTATGAGTTCCTTGTATATTTTATCCGATTAACCCCTTAATAGATACATGGTTTGCAAATATTTTCTCGCATTCCATAGATTGCCTTTTCATTTTGTTCATGGTTTCTTTTGTTGAGCAGAAGTTTTGTAGTTTGATGTAGTTCCATATGTTTATGTTTGCTTTTGTTGCCTTTGCTTTTGCTGTCAAATCTAAAAAATTATTGCCAAGGCCAATGTCAAGGAATTCCCTACGAATTCTTCTAGGATAGACTAACTCTTCTTAAGAGCCAAAAGACCTGAACACATTATTTCATCTTGAGTTCTTCGTTAGCCTTCAACTATTCTTACCACCAACTTAACTGCAGTGTCCTCCAATCATGTGGATTATCTGTAATTTTGAGTATAGTATTTTCTGTCTATTTTATAGAAGCAAACTTTTGAGAAAGAGCTGGGTCCACTCCTTGAGGTAATCAAGGGTTATATGCCTTGTCATATTATACATAAGGGCTTTGTTGAATCCAGGCAAAAAGATACAGCAATGATCTTCTCAGACTTTGCAAAACACTACGGCAGACTTGAGAGCATAGCAGACACCAGACTTCAAGGGCAGAGGGTTAGGCAGAAATCAGTGCTGCAAGAAAAACCAAGAAGCACTTTTCTGGAGTTCCATATTGCCACATAAGAGCAGTGAGTCCATAGAGACTGTGCAAAGTGGACAGTGAGGAGGTGAGAACATTCCAACCTCAGGGCCGAAGGTAAAAGCTCAGCTGTGAGGCCACAGAGCAAACCTGGCAGTGTGGACTGGCAGGGCCATCTTTGACCAGCCATGCCCTGGAGGGAATGGGCTGAAAAGAAAAATGTCATTTGGATCCAAAATCTCTGCCTTTGGAGTTCTGGCATGATAACTACCAAAAAGTTCTATGAAACAGAAGGGGAGTACCTCTTCTCCAGGATTTGTTAACCAGGTGAGGTTTTGTCTGGGAGCATTAAAAAAACAGCACAGTACAACACATAAAAGTTTACTTTTCTCTCCTTAGGCAAAAATTAATAGAAGGGATATCTCAGATGTATGTAGAGAAATAGTTTAAGTAAAAGTTCGTTTGGTTTGGCAATATTTTTGCATGCTTTGGTGAACATACTCCAAACATCTGTATGTTCAGAATGTCATGTGGCTTTAATTTCTTAGCAGGATCTTGAATAATCTTTAAGCCTGCGAACACAGGAAGTAATTTATAATGATATGGTATTTAGATCATGTTCATGCACTTAAGTGATTTATTTTTATTAGTAAAGTGTGTTGGTAAAATAGTAAAAATTGTTGCATATTTGGACTTTTCTAGAGATTTTTATCTCTTTTATTTGATGTATCTCTTCTTGCTGTTTATATAATTTAAAATAGTCACAAATTGATGATGGCCAAGATCTTAATAATAGTAATTAAAACACAATGTGTAGAAGGCAGGTCCATAAGTCACATGGGGCCCCAGCTGTCTAAATTGAAGTATCTAATGGTTCAAATTTTCAAGAGTTAGATTTCCTTGGACATTTCCCACCCAGTGCAGTGCAACTGTCACCATGGCCATAGATATTTTCCTCATTTCTATAAAATAATTAATTCACATGCAGTAAGAGAGTATAAACTATAGGAATTTTATTATATTATTGAGCTCATAACTACTGCATAGTAATTCTCATAGCAATTTTCATAAGACTTTTCGACTACTGACACTCAAATTCTGTTTGAAATGTCATTCAGGAAAACCACCAATGGCAACCTGTCCATTAATCTGATCTCTCTGGATACCTACTTAGCTCTCTTTATTTCCTTCATTCATTTTGGTAGATATCAACTCATTTTTCAAATGAGAAAGTAACTGAACGACTCACTGACCATTAAAAATCATCAGTAGTACAGGGAGAAATGAAATAGAACATCTTGAGTTCTGCTTCAGGGGATTCAAAAATTGCTCTTTTTTGGAAATGTGATCTTTCCATACTGGACTTGTACTTCAGCCATGACACGAAGCCTCATTTTAGCACTGAATTTCATTCTCCAGGGTCCTGGGCCAGATAGATCAGCTACACATTATTCTTGATATTCAATTAATGCAGTGTCAATTTAACTAAATGAGCAAACTTACTCTATGGAATGTAAAAAACAGAAGCAAACAACCATCAAATACACCTAACCTGGCAATCCTCGCTCATCTACTGTTACGGTAGTTGATTTATCTGAATAACTGAAATTGACTCAGTTATTACACAGTTTTGTTCTTATCTATTCCTCATGTGTCCAGCTTTACTGTGGAAGCAGTCTTTCCATTAAACAAATGAGTATTCTAAATATTATCGTAGACATTAGAATTACGAAGATGACTTAGGCTAAATCTCTCCTTCAAGAAGTTCAATTCAGTCGGAAGGCGGAAGATGGCGGAAGAGTAAGACGCGGAGATCACCTTCCTCCCCACAGATACACCAGAAATACATATACACGTGGAACAACTCCTACAGAACACCTACTGAAGGCTGGCAGAAGACCTCAGACCTCCCAAAAGGCAAGAAACTCCCCACGTACATGGGTAGGGCAAAAGAAAAAACAGAGACAAAAGAATAGGGACGGCACCTGCACCAGTGGGTGGGAGCTGTGAAGGAGGAAAAGTTACCACACACTAGGAAGCCACTTCGCGGGCGGAGACTGCGGGAGGCGGAGGGGGGAGCTTCGAAGCTGCGGAGGACTGCACAGCAACGGGTGCGGAGGGCAAAGCGGGGAGATTCCCGCACAGAGGATCGGTGCCGACCGGCACTCACCAGCCCGAGAGGCTTGTCTGCTCACCCGCCGGGGCGGGCGGGGCTGCGAGCTGAGGCCGGAGCGCAGGGAGAGGACTGGGGTTGGCGGCTTGAACATAGCCTGAAGGGGTTAGTGCACCACAGCTAGCCGGGAGGGAGTCCGGGGAAAAGCCTGCACCTGCCGAAGAGGCAGGAGACTTTTCCTTCCCTCTTTGTTTCCTGGGGCGTGAGGAGAGGGGTTTAAGAACGCTGCTTAAAGGAACTCCAGAGACGGGCGCGAGCCGCGGCTAAAAGCGCGAACCCCAGAGACGGGCGCGAGCCGCGGCTGAAAGCGCGGAATCCAGAGACGGGCGCGAGCCGCGGCTGAAAGCGCGGACCCCAGAGGCGGGCGGGAGACGTTAAGGCTGCTGCTGCCGCCACCGAGGGGCCTGTGTGCGAGCACAGGTCACTCTCCACACCCCTCTTCCGCGGAGGCTGTGCAGCCCGCCACTGCCAGGTTCCCGGGATCCAGGGACAACTTCCCCGGGACAGCGCACAGCGCGCCTCAGGCTGGTGCAAAGTCACGCCGGCCTTTGCCACCGCAGGCCCGCCCCGCACTCTGTGCCCCTCCGTCCCCGCCGGCCTGAGTGCGCCAGAGCCCCCAATCAGAGGCTCTTTTAACCCCATCCTGTCTGAGCAAAAAACAGATGCCCTCCAGCGATCTACACGCAGTGGCAGGGCCAAATCCAAAGCTTAGCCCTGGGAGCTGTGAGAACAAAGAAGAGAAAGGGAAATCTCTCCCAGCAGCCTCAGAAGCAGCGGATTAAAGCTCCACAATCAACTTGATATACCCTGCATCTATGGAATACCTGAATAGACAACCAATCATCCCAAATTAAGGAAGTGGACTTTAAGAGCAAGATCTATGATTTTTTCCCCTTTCCTCTTTTTGTGAATGTGTATGTGTATGCTTCTGTGTGAGATCTTGTCTGTATAGTCTTGCTTCCACCATTTGTCCTAGGGTTCTATCCGTCCATGTTTTTTTTTTAATTTTTCTTAATAATTAATTTTAATAACAATATTATACTTTACCTTCGTTCTTTCTTTCTTTCTTTCCGTCCTTCCTTCCCTCCTTTAGACAACGAATCATGCCAAATTGAGGAGGTGGTCTCTGACAGCAAGATTTAGGATTTTTCCCCATTTACCTCTTTTAGTGAGGGTGTATGTGTATGCTTCTGTGTAAGATTTTGTCTGTATAGCTTTGCTGCCAACATTTGTCCTAAGGTTCTTTCCGTCCCTTTTTTTTTTTTCTAAATAAGAATTTTTTAATTCAATAACTTTATTATACTTTATTTTATTTTTACTGTATCTTCTTTCTTTCTGTCTTTTTTCCTTCTTTCCCTCCTTCCTTCCTTCCTCCCTCCCTCCCTCCCTCCTTTCTTTCCTTCTTGCCTTCTTTCCTTCTTTGCTTCTTTCTTTCTTTCTTCCTTCCTTCCTACCCTCCTTTCCTTCTTTCTTTCCTCATACTTCTACTAATTCCCTCTACTTTTTCTCCCTTTTATCCTGAGCCGTGTGGATGAAAAGCTTTTGCTGCTCCAGCCAGGAGGCAGAGCTCTGCCTCTGAGGTAGGAGAGCCAACTTCAGGACACTGATCAACAAGAGACCTCCCAGCTCCACATAATATCAAACGGCGAAAATCTCCCAGAGACCTCCATCTTAACACCAGCACCCAGCTTCACTCAACGACCAGCAAGCCACAGTGCTGGAAAACCTATGCCAAACAACTAGCAAAACAGGAACACAACCTCACCCATTAGCAGAGAGGCTGCCTAAAATCATAATAAGGCCACAGACACCCCCAAACACACAACCAGACGTGAACCTGCCCACTAGAGAGACAAGATCCAGCCTCATCCACCACAACACAGGCACTAGTCCCCTCCACCAGGAAGCCTACACAACCCACTGAACCAACCTTAGCCACTGGAGACAGACATCAAAAACAGGAGGAACTACGAACCTGCAGCCTGCAAAAAGGAGACCCCAAACACAGTAAGATAAGCAAAATGAGAAGACAGAAAAACACACAGCAGATAAAGGAGCAAGATAAAAATGCACCAGACCTAACAAATGAAGAGGAAATAGGCAGTCTACCTGAAAGAGAATTCAGAATAATGATAGTAAGGTTGATCCGAAATCTTGGAGATAGAATGGACAATAGATTGGACAAAATGCAAGAATCAGTTAACAAGGACCTAGAAGAACTAAAGATGAAACAAGCAACGATGAACAACACAATAAATGAAATTAAAAGTACTCTAGATGGGATCAATAGCAGAATAACTGAGGCAGAAGAACGGATAAGTGACCTGGAAGGTAAAATAGTGGAAATAACTACTGCAGAGCAGAATAAAGAAAAAAGAATGAAAAGAACTGAGGACAGTCTCAGAGACCTCTGGGACAACATTAAACGCACCAACATTCGAATTATAGGGGTTCCAGAAGAAGAAGAGAAAAAGAAAGGGACTGAGAAAATATTTGAAGAGATTATAGTTGAAAACTTCCCTAACATGGGAAAAGAAATAGTTAATCAAGTCCAGGAAGCACAGAGAGTCCCATACAAGATAAATACAAGGAGAAATACGCCAAGACACATATTAATCAAACTGTCAAAAATTAAATACAAAGAAAGCATATTAAAAGCAGCAAGGGAAAAACAACAAATAACACATAAGGGAATCCCCATAAGGTTAACAGCTGATCTCTCAGCAGAAACCCTACAAGCCAGAAGGGACTGGCAGGACATACTGAAAGTGATGAAGGAGAAAAACATGCAGCCAAGACTACTCTACCCAGCAAGGATCTCATTCAGATTTGATGGAGAAATTAAATCCTTTACAGACAAGCAAAAGCTGAGAGAGTTCAGCACCACCAAACCAGCTTTACAACAAATGCTAAAGGATCTTTTTTAGGCAAGAAACACAAGAGAAGGAAAAGACCTATAATAACGAACCCAAAACAATTTAGAAAATGGGAATAGGAACATACATATCAATAATTACCTTAAATGTAAATGGACTAAATGCTTCCACCAAAAGACACAGATTAGCTGAATGGATACAAAAACAAGACCCTTATATATGCTGTCTACAAGAGACCCACTTCAGACCTAGAGACACATACAGACTGAAAGTAAGGGGATGGAAAAAGATATTCCATGCAAATGGAAACCAAAAGAAAGCTGCAGTAGCAATTCTCATATCAGACAAAATAGACTTTAAAATAAGGACTATTAAAAGAGACAAAGAAGGACACTACATAATGATCAAGGGATCGATCCAAGAAGAAGATATAACAATTGTAAATATTTATGCACCCAACATAGGAGCACCTCAATACATAAGGCAAATACTAACAGCCATAAAAGGGGAAATCGACAGTAACACATTCATAGTAGGGGACTTAAACACCCCACTTTCACCCATGGACAGATCATCCAAAATGAAAATAAATAAGGAAACACAAGCTTTAAATGATACATTAAACAAGATGGACTTAATTGATATTTATAAGACACTCCATCCAAAAACAACAGAATACACATTTTTCTCAAGTGCTCATGGAACATTCTCCAGGATAGATCATATCTTAGGTCACAAATCAAGCCTTGGTAAATTTAAGAAAATTGAAATTGTATCAAGTATCTTTTCTGACCACAACGTCATGAGACTAGATATCAATTACAGGAAAAGATCTGTAAAAAATACAAACACATGGAGGCTAAACAATACACTACTTAATAATGAAGATATCACTGAAGAAATCAAAGAGGAAATCAAAAAATACCTAGAAACAAATGACAATGGAGACACAACGACCCAAAACCTGTGGGATGCAGCAAAAGCAGTTCTAAGGGGGAAGTTTATAGCAATACAAGCCCACCTTAAGAAGCAGGAAACATCTCGAATAAACAACCTAACCTTGCACCTCAAGCAATTAGAGAAAGAAGAACAAAAAAACCCCAAAGCTAGCAGAAGGAAAGAAATCATAAAGATCAGATCAGAAATAAATGAAATAGAAATGAAGGAAACAATAGCAAAGATCAATAAAACTAAAAGCTGGTTCTTTGAGAAGATAAACAAAATAGATAAACCACTAGCCAGACTCATCAAGAAAAAAAGGGAGAAGACTCAAATCAATAGAATTAGAAATGAAAAAGGAGAGGTAACAACTGACACTGCAGAGATAAAAGAGATCATGAGAGATTACTACAAGCAACTCTATGCCAATAAAATGGACAATCTGGAAGAAATGGACAAATTCTTAGAAATGCACAACCTGCCAAGACTGAATCAGGAAGAAATAGAAAATATGAACAGACCAATCACAAGCACTGAAATTGAAACTGTGATTAAAAACCTTCCAACAAAGAAAAGCCCAGGACCAGATGGCTTTACAGGCGAATTCTATCAAACATTTAGAGAAGAGCTAACACCTATCCTTCTCAAACTCTTCCAAAATATAGCAGAGGGAGGAACACTACCAAACTCCTTCTACGAGGCCACCATCACCTTGATACCAAAACCAGACAAGGATGTCACAAAGAAAGAAAACTACAGGCCAATATCACTGATGAACATAGATGCAAAAATCCTCAACAAAATACTAGCAAACAGAATCCAACAGCACATTAAAAGGATCATACACCATGATCAAGTGGGGTTTATTCCAGGAATGCAAGGATTCTTCAATATACGCAAATCTATCAATGTGATAAACCATATTAACAAATTGAAGGAGAAAAACCATATGATCATCTCAATAGATGCAGAGAAAGCTTTTGACAAAATTCAACACCCATTTATGATAAAAACCCTGCAGAAAGTAGGCATAGAGGGAACTTTCCTCAACATAATAAAGGCCATATATGACAAGCCCACAGCAAACATCATCTTCAATGGTGAAAAACTGAAAGCATTTCCACTAAGATCAGGAACAAGACAAGGTTGCCCACTCTCACCACTCTTATTCAACATTGTTTTGGAAGTTCTAGCCACAGCAATCAGAGAAGAAAAGGAAATAAAAGGAATCCAAATCGGAAAAGAAGAAGTAAAGCTGTCACTGTTTGCAGATGACATGATCCTATACATAGAAAACCCTAAAGATGCTACCAGAAAACTACTAGAGCTAATCAATGAATTTGGTAAAGTGGCAGGATACAAAATTAATGCACAGAAATCTCTGGCATTCCTATATACTAATGATGAAAAATCTGAAAGTGAAATCAAGAAAACACTCCCATTTCCCATTGCAACAAAAAGAATAAAATATCTAGGAATAAACCTACCTAAGGAGACAAAAGACCTGTATGCAGAAAATTATAAGACACTGATGAAAGAAATTAAAGATGATACAAATAGATGGAGAGATATACCATGTTCTTGGATTGGAAGAATCAACATTGTGAAAATGACTCTACTACCCAAAGCAATCTATAGATTCAATGCAATCCCTATCAAACTACCACTGGCATTTTTCACAGAACTAGAACAAAAAATTTCACAATTTGTATGGAAACACAAAAGACCCCGAATAGCCAAAGCAATCTTGAGAACGAAAGAAGGAACTGGAAGAATCAGGCTCCCTGACTTCAGACTATACTACAAAGCTACAGTTATCAAGACGGTATGGTACTGGCACAAAAACAGAAAGATAGATCAATGGAACAGGATAGAAAGCCCAGAGATAAACCCATGCACATATGGACACCTTATCTTTGATAAAGGTGGCAGTAATGTACAATGGAGAAAGGACAGCCTCTTCAATAAGTGGTGCTGGGAAAACTGGACAGGTACATGTAAAAGTATGAGATTAGATCACTCCCTAACACCATACACAAAAATAAGCTCAAAATGGATTAAAGACCTAAATGTAAGGCCAGAAACTATTAAACTCTTAGAGGAAAACATAGGCAGAACACTCTATGACATAAATCACAGCAAGATCCTTTCTGACCCACCTCCTAGAGTAATGGAAATAAAAACAAAAATAAACAAATGGGACCTAATGAAACTTCAAAGCTTTTGCACAGCAAAGGAAACCATAAACAGGACCAAAAGACAACCCTCAGAATGGGAGAAAATATTTGCAAATGAAGCAACCGACAAAGGATTAATCTCCAAAATTTACAAGCAGCTCATGCAGCTCAATAACAAGAAAACAAACAACCCAATCCAAAAATGGACAGAAGACCTAAATAGACATTTCTCCAAAGAAGATATACAGACTGCCAACAAACACATGAAAGAATGCTCAACATCATTAATCATTAGAGAAATGCAAATCAAAACTACAATGAGATATCATCTCACACCAGTCAGAATGGCCATCATCAAAAAATCTAGAAACAATAAATGCTGGAGAGGGTGTGGAGAAAAGGGAACACTCTTGCACTGCTGGTGGGAATGTGAATTGGTTCAGCCACTATGGAGAACAGTATGGAGGTTCCTTAAAAAACTACAAATAGAACTACCATATGACCCAGCAATCCCACTACTGGGCATATACCCTGAGAAAACCAAAATTCAAAAAGAGTCATGTACCAAAATGTTCATTGCAGCTCTATTTACAATAGCCCGGAGATGGAAACAACCTAAGTGCCCGTCATCGGATGAATGGATAAAGAAGATGTGGCACATATATACAATGGAATATTACTCAGCCATAAAAAGAAACGAAATTGAGCTATTTGTAATGAGGTGGATAGACCTAGAGTCTGTCATACAGAGTGAAGTAAGTCAGAAAGAAAAAGACAAATACCATATGCTAACACATATATATGGAATTTAAGAAAAAAAATGTCATGAAGAACCTAGGGGTAAAGCAGGAATAAAGACGCAGACCTCCTAGAGAACGGACTTGAGGTTATGGGGAGGGGGAAGGGTGAGCTTGACAGGGCGAGAGAGAGTCATGGGCATATACACACTAACAAACGTAGTAAGGTAGATAGCTAGTGGGAAGCAGCCGCATGGCACAGGGATATTGGCTCGGTGCTTTGTGACAGCCTGGAGGGGTGGGATAGGGAGGGTGGGAGGGAGGGAGACGCAACAGGGAAGACATATGGGAACATATGTTTATGTATGACTGATTCACTTTGTTATAAAGCAGAAACTAACACACCATTGTAAAGCAATTATACCCCAATAAAGATGTTAAAAAAAAAAAAAAGACACAGACATAGAGAATGGACTTGAGGACATGTGTAGTGAGAAGGGTAAGCTGGGATGAAGTGAGAGAGTGGCATGGACATACATACAGTTCCAAATGTAAAATAGATAGCTAGTGGGAAGCAGCTGCATAGCACAGGGAGATCAACTCCGTTCTTTGTTGCTACCTAGAGGAGTGGGTTAGGGAGGGTGGGAGGGAGACGCAAGAGGGAGGAGATATGGGGATATATGTATATGTATAGCTGATTCACTGTGTTATAAAGCAGAACATAACACACTATTGTAAAGCAATTATACTCCAATAAAAATGTTAAAAAAAAAAAAAGAAGTTCAATTCAAAGAGAAAGATGTGTGAAGACTAAATGTCATTATTATATGGTAAGTAGATTAACAGAAGCAGGCACAGAGTGTTATGGGAGACCAGAAGGGTGTAACATACTTTAGTAAGGTAAGTTACACATGGCTTCCTTAAAAACTGGAGCTTGAGTTAATTGTTAAAGGTTACACAGAATTGATTCCAGAAGAACAAAGGAAAAGGAGCAGGCCAGGCAACATGAGAAAGGCATGGCATGGGACTGGGGAGGGGGATAATTATAAGCACGTAATTTAAACCAGACCATAAAATTCAGGGCAAGGAGTGACAGACAGCAGATAAAGCCAGAGAGATGATGACACCTTGTTTCTTGGTACAACGGGAAATGTAGTCATTATTTTTGGAGTTTTCTCTGACTCTCTAACCTGCCTGAAGAGCTCCTAACTCATACATTCTTTCCTAATTCCTTTACCAGAGTGAGTTGTAAGGTCTTTCGAGCTAGAGGGCTCTTACAACAAGAGGTTTCTGGATCTTTCCTCCTGTTCCATAATGTCCTTTTTTTCTCCAGAGGAATGTGATCTTTCCACCCCAGCCTGGGAGCATGGCTCTATTCAGGGAAAGCCCTCCTAATTCTACTACCTAAACCTAATCAAATTGTTCCTATTACTAACTGTTCCTGCAGTAATTGGCCCAACTGTACTCTGAGTCCAGTAAGATGTGATTTCCAACTCTTAAAGATTCAATTGTGAAAAAATGCATATGTACATGACATACGTACCCACATCCCCACACATCTTCTCCCCATTTCTCCTGCTTATTGTTGGATATTGCACAGAAATTTAGTTGCAAAGACAGTCACTGGAGTGTTATTAATTTTGTGGAGAATTAGAAACAACCTGAGGAGAATGAATATATAGATAGATATATATATATACACACACAGAGTTAACCATTCATACCTATACACACACACACATAGATTACAATAAACTCATATTTATAAACTCATAAATATAGGCTCATAAACTCATATTTAATAAAAAGTTAAATCAAGTTTTCTAATAATGTATAAACATGAAAATTATCCATGATGTGTATTTATCGAACAAGTTATACTACAAAACTGCTTTCTCCTAATTTTGCTTCTGGGAAGTTTCACGCACACACACTCAAGTACACAGAGAGCCAAAGACTAGAAGGTAGAAGACTGTATTTCCAATTTTTGCATGCGTTGTCTGAATAGCTGTATTAGTGATAGTTTTTGTTTTCGTTTCTCTTTGTACTTTTCTTATATTTTACAACTTTTTAAGATGAATATACATTACATTTATTTGCTTTAATTTCTAATAATATTGTAAACCTGCAGAAAACTCTAAAGAATAATCTAATTAACAGCTTGATAACCTTAGGGATGTGGCCTACATCAAGTGAATGACTTGGCCACAGGTTTCAGAAAAGACATCTTAGAATCCAAGGCCTCTCACTTCAAGGCCAGTTTTCCCTTCCATACTCTGCTCCTCCCCTTTCTATCATAAACAGCTTATTCCTTTATCAAACTTTGTCTTCCTCTTTGTGCTCTATGTAGAAAAAGTAATTGCTTTAAACTCACCTTCTGGTCATAGATGAGTATCTCATACATTTTAATGGCAGGACAATTAGTTCAAGTCTCCTTTTATTCTTAAGCCAAAGTTCCAAAGTGCTGCAGAGATTTACCTAGAATTTAAGTGTTAGAACAGAATAGATGAACTATAAATAAATCAACATATAAATAAAATTATTTTAGGCTTTTGTAAAATGTTACTGGGTTTATAAGAGTGGCATCAATCCAAATAAAATGGAAGGCACTTAAAAATGTTCAATTTGCCTCACTTCAAAAGGCATGGTGTACTAATATCACTAATTGAAATAACAGATTTAATAACTACAGTGATTTTTCTTTCCATTCAATATTGAGGCCAATAACAATTCAGTTTGGCTTTACATTGGAGACCAATACATTCTTGGATCATTTACCTAAGACTAAGCTCCTCTGGTGAACTTTGGAACTTAATAAGTGACATTTAGTTCTGGAAATACATCGGCAGACGAGAGGAGATCTGCCACAGAAGGTAGTCAGAGCTGGGATCTTGTTTTCCTTTCAACTCGGGTAGATGGAAGCCTCCAGTCTCAGTGTTCTTTGTCTGAAGACTTTGTTTCTGCCTGCCAGTGCCCAATCTTGACACCATTTCAGCCACTCTCTTAGCTGGGGGCCAGCTCTTTCCTTTCGCAGTATTTTCTCTGTTCTAACATTGCTTCCTTGAATCACTTTGTCCTTCTCTATTCCCTGACTCTCTGAACTTCAGGACTGTAAGGAATGGAGATCATCTAGCCAAAGTTCCCCAGTGTATTCCCACTTGAGCCCCCTTTAATAAATACACATGGTGTTCCATTTTTTGACCTGGAAATTCTTCCAGGATGCCCCACCTCCCTTTAGGAAGGTTGATTCTTCTGACCACTAGTGGAATTCAGGAAATTTTTTCTTTATACCTACATGTTTTTTTCTAACCCATATCAGAAATTCTGATATACACCATCTCTCCAAAATGGTATGCTACCAGTGCTGATTAAGAATCATTAATATGGGGTTGGCCAAAGTGTTTGTCCGGGTTTTTCCATAACATATTATGGACAAACTTTTTGGCCAACCCCATATAATACAATTCTCTAATTTTACAGATTTTTTTAAAAAAATGACCCAAAGTTAGTAATCTGCCCAAGATTAAATCATTACTTATGAAAGGTACAGAGCTAGAACCTGGGTTTTTTTTTTTTTTTTTAATTCCTATACTGGACTTCTGAAACAGAACTGAATCCAGAACTCAGGCCTCTTTGCTTCTAATTCAATTTCTCCATAGAGCCCTTGAATATTGCCTCCAACTTTTACATCCTAATCATCCCCAAAACTGCCATCCCACTAATGAGACCACCAAATAGGAACTACAGAAGTCAACTAGTCCCTGCGACGCGTTTACAAATAGGGATGACAAAATAACTGAATACGAAATTCACCCATATCTGGATGACATTACATGATCATCCTCTATTTACTTAGCACCTGCTGTGTCTGATTCACCTGTAGTTAGAGGCCATTAAGATCAGCACCTGTTTACTAAACACCTCTTGTGTTGGGCTAGTTCCTGGAAATACAGGAGTTAGCTAAAAAGTATTATTTGAAAAAGGTTTTCCAACCTCTACTGATTTCTTTTTCATATTATGACAAAGAAAGTAAGGCCGTTTTTTCTCTCGCTGACTTCCGAATTCCTGTACCCCTGGTGGAGGCGGCAGTCTAGTGTAGGTCAAGCAGTGAATTAGCAGTTTTGGTTTATTCTCAGCTCTGGCCTGTCTCCTTATCCGTAAAATGAAGGCGTTAAGGCAACTGATCACAAAGGTCCTTCTGAACCCTAACGTTCTATGATGCTCTTTAATCCAAATTCAACAAGGTCAAAGCCCTTTTTGGAATTAATCATCTGGTAAAATGTTGTCAGGAAGCCAATATGTTAGGAAAACAATATGCCTTTTGATCTAAGCTCTTGCCATTTTTCCAAAATAAGTCCCTATTAACCATGATTATAAAATGACTCATGAAACTATTTGTTTGTATTGAGAGTCAATACAGTACACCCACACAGATAGTAAATCTTTCACTACAGTGTGAAGAGCATGTAGCATTGGTGTGACATAAGTAATATAGCTCTTTCTAGAGGTGACTCCACTTTATCCTGACTCTTCTCATTTAGGCAAAGTTTACCAAAGGAATGTCTCATAGCCAAGCCCATTCTGCAGGTGAATAAAATGAGAAACTTGTACCCAGTCTCCCATGAGAGCTAAGGATTCTAGTTGACACAGCTCTCTAAATAGTACCATAACCTCCCATCACCTCCATGCTAGCCAGCTCATTATCACCAACACAAGACGATGTATTGAGTGAAGACTATGATCCACATGGTCATCCAGAGTTTCTTTTCAAAACAAGTATTTCATATCATGGCAACAGTCTTCATAGTATTGAAGGGAGGTAAAAAATCTTGGCATCCATAAGTGAAAAATATGGTCACTAACTGGCAGGCAACCTTTAAGATAGCCACCAATAATTCTTGCCTCCTGGTATGCATACTCTCATGTAATCCACTCCCCTTGTGTGTGGGCTCAACTCCTTGTCTTCTAATGAAGAGAACACAGTAGAGTGATGGTATGTCAGTTCCAAAATGAGGTTACAAAAGGGCTGTGGCTTCTGCCCCCTCATGTCCCTTTCTCTCTCTCTCTCTCTCTCTCTCTCTCTCTCTCTCTCTCTCTCTCTCTCTCTCCTCTCTCTCCCTCTTTCCATCTTGAAGCCCTTTTCTTCGAGAAGCAGGCTGTCATTTTGTGAGTGACCCGATGGAAAAGGCGATGTGTCAAGGAGCTGATAACTCCAGCAACAGCTAGCAAGGACCTCTTCCCTGCCAAAAGCTATGTGAGTGATCCCAGAGGCAGATTCTCCCCAAGTTGAGTCTGGTGTTGAAGGCAGCCTCAGAGAACACCTTCACTGTAGCCTGTGATGGACTCCGAGCCAGAGGCACCCAGCTAAGTTGCAACTGGATTTCTGACCCATAGAAACTGTGAGATAATACACATTTTTAGGATGCTAATTTGGGGGTAATTTGTTATGCAGCAACAGACAACTAAATCTCCACCGAAGTCATCAGTGTGACCACACAATGTCACTAGGATTGGCTTGGTCTAAGTGTCCTCTTGATCTAAGAGGAACTCCTACTTCCTGCTTTCATACTTGCCATCTTCTTTTTGGCAACAATGGAGCTTTGTGAATGGTTCCCAGCTTTCCCAGTGTATCTCTTCCATCGAAACACCCTGGCACCATCTGCCAGCAGGGAGCTAGCCAGCTCATTGTCAGCTATGGTAACAGAAATCTCATCTCAAGTATTTTCACTTCCTCAAACTAATGTTCAAGCAGAGCTTCTGAAATTCCTTTTTGGCAAGTGTTTCTCCTACTGCTTCTTTAGTCAAATAATCTCATTTTCAAACCCTTTGCCCTGGTATATGCCATGCTGTGCCAGCTTCCCAGCTTGCTTCTCTGGAGCCAGTGCCCACTTAATAGCTGAAATATTTGCCTTGTTCCTTTAGTTTGTCCCTGGCTTCTCACACGGTATCCATATTTAAAAAAAAAAATACAGCTTATTTCACCACTGGTCAGCATTTCAAGAACAAAGAAATACCACTTTCCTTGTAAAATTTTCACAGAAGAAAAGGAAAATGATAAAATGAATTTTGGGGAATGCAAAGGCACACAGACCCAGGAGAGGCAAACTCTACTTGTTCAGGGCATGGTCAAAAAAAAAAAAGAAAAAGAGAGAGAGAGAATTAGGGCTCTGGAAGAATCTAAAGAAACATTTGAGCATTTTATCAGGATGATGAGTTGGAGCTCAACTATCTAAACTACTGAAATAGTCTACTAGAAAGAAGACCTTGTATTACAGTGTCCAATAAGTCACTATATTCATTTATATATTTATAAATGACTTACACTTATCTATTCCTCTGTGTGGACAGGTACAAGCGGCAAAAGCTTTTAAGAGCAGAGTTCAAGTGTGACAAGAAGACTGAGGGTTTGGACTCAGAAGAGCAGGGGAAAACAACCTCTCAGCACTGAAGATGTGACTTTAATGATGAAAAATTACAGGGGGAGGGGGTTGGAGAATTGCCTTGCTCATTCACCTGATTTTACCTAACTTGGGCTAATGTTGGCTCAAAAATGTTTACATTCCATATTCCATGTTGTTTGAATAAAAAAAAAAAACATGTTTTCCATCTTCTTCAACTGACTCTGGCCTATACTTCAGAACACATTAGAGCCATGGCAGGATTCAGGCTATGAGGGCAGCACACATGGCATCGCTACTGGTGTGGCGATCTGACCTTGACAGTAGTTACGTTCCTAAGAAGCAGAACTAGACCTGATGGGGAAAAATTCAGGTTCACCCCCACAGGCACTGACTGGTTAATACAGCTTTCCCCATATCTGGATTTGTCTGAATCTTAAGACAGAGATAGTCATGGAGAGAATCAGGAACTCAGACAAATGAAATTATATTGGATGAACCTACCATCTCTAAAATTAGTATAAATTTATATAAACCTTCCAGTCTCTCTCCAGAATCCTGATGCTGGACTATAAGAAATCAGATAATTTGTTCTTGTCCATTCTGCCTTCATTTGTCAGTTTGAGGAGTGGCCGTGGGAAGGAGTGTATGACTGAAGACTGGCCCCCGTGGCCATGCTAGGCAGGTGGCCCTGAGCAAATTTAGCAGGAAAAGAAATAAGTCAAGTCATAGGAGAGTCATAGATTCTGCTTTTCTTACTATCAATCCTTTTTCTGGTATATTACAGGTTTCTTAGGAAGGGGAACATTTTATAATCCTCTTCCAAATAAAATTTGATGTAAATGATTAGTTTAAATAGAATCAGCCTGATAAAGCAGAGAGAGCCCTGAACTATAACTCTGGGGAACGGAGGGGTCTGTCTCAGCTGTGCTCCTCGAAATGTGCTACCCTGAGTTTCTGAACATCAATGTTAAGATATAAAAGGTGAAAACCTTAAATAATGTATGTCTGTAGCACAAAGTGTTGGCATGAAGATTAATATCAAAAGTGCTTGGAAAGCCAAGAAGATATTCAATTGTATGATCACAGTATTATTATTCTTTTGTTTTTATTGTTGTTTGAAAAATGATTGTTTCCCATAATATGAGGTAATAATACACCTCATCATTAACGTTTAGAAGCGACCTACATGAGTAACGATGGGACAAGGGTGTGTTGGTGCTTCTAATCTTACCTGTTTTGGTGATTTCTCATTTAGTTCTATTTTCAGAGTTAGTCTGATTTACATCCAGGCAAATCCTAGATATAAATCAGGGGCTCAGAAAGGCTCTTGAAACACTCCACTCTCACAAGTATTCTGTACCTTTTTCCTGATGCCTGATAGAAATCCCCAGCAATGTCCTTCATTCCCCAGTAAGTACTGGGCTTCAAAAAGTATTGCCTCTGGGTGAGTTCATGCAATGACTTAAGTCCACTAGAAGTCGGGAAGGACTGATGGCTACTGCTTCTTGAGAGGGAGCATTGGTGGTGGGTGGGGAAAGAACAGGACACCAGGGGCCTGGAGGGTCACCTGTGTGGGAAGGTGAGGACTTAGGCTGATGGGAAACTTGTGGCTAATTTACCCAAGAATGTCATGCTTTAGTAAAACCAGAATTTGACACCAAACCTTCTCTTAGAGGTACTAATATGTTTCCATTTCAAGGTTTAACAGAGCAAAGAAGACACGTTCCAAATATGTTATATTCAGTTTTGTGGCTATAAAGCAAATTTGACCCAGAAGGTTTATAACTAGGAATCTGATTATGCAGAATTTTTCCAGCAAATCCTGAAGGACCATGAAAGTAAATATTAAATTCAGGGAGGTAAAATTTGGCCAGTAAAAATAGACCTATTTTCAATTGGCTCAGTAGTTAAGAATCCAGATTCCAGAAGATCAGAGGTTCAGAAGATCTGCACTTACTTGTAACCACAAATTGGATTCTAGTGGAAGATGAACCATTTTTGCAAAATTTTTGTCCCGCACAGAGCCCCAGGAGTTAATGGTAGTGGGAAAGACAATGGGGGTTTGAGATAAATCCTCCCCCAGCTAGAGGCAAGAATTTAGAGGCAGGATTGCAACGAACTTTCTCTCTGTCAAACCCCACATGATGGAAAATTTTGAGTGAAGATATGAACAAAGGCAGTGGGACTGAGATAATCCCTTTCTACCTGTGAAAGCACATCTGCGCCTGTCAGTTTGGGGAGGTTGCCCAGGCTGCAACTGTGGGGATCCAGCCTCGGTAGGATTAGTTCTGAGTTTCCAGGCAGACCAGATAATTCCCTCTTGAACAGCTTGAGGCCCAGAAGTCACATTTCCTATTGGACGCAAAGCTCTCCAGGGTGGAACCAAACCTTTGGTCTCCCAGGAGTCTATGTCCTTGAACATTACCAGCTTTTACTGTGGGGGGAAGATCTCGGTTGTGAGTGTGCCCCACAGCATAGCCTGCTAGAGAGGAAGAGGCTCGTCTTTCAAGTCCTTCTGCCACTCCCTTTGAAACACGGCTGGTTTGAAAGGGCCTGAGGATTTTCCTGGCTGTGACTTCAAAGCATAGATGAATGCTTGATGTAGAGCTCCAAAGCCTACATGTCTTATTTTATTGTTATAAAATAAGGGCAAGTCAGCCACGTGTTTCTAAACATCCTGTGACAGCAAACTCACTGGCCTGAGGATGTAACAGGAGGTTATGCCTGCACAGGAGGTGAGGGTGTGGGGTGGGCTTTGCCCCAGGGCCCCAAGCCCAATTGGGGCGGATTCAATCCCACTGAGGAAGTGCTTCTGCGGCACCTGAGGGGCAGCAACATTTCCTCATTTCTGGTAGGTGGTGCATTTGTTTAGTAGGAAAGGGTTGCTGGCAGTATGTTTACCATGTCGACACATTCTGAGAATGTAGGACAAACTTGCAATTCAGAGCGTTCAGGGGAAGCCGCAAGGAGCTGGGGAAAGGGGTCAATATTACCCTTAATGGCACCAAGGGCTCTGGCTTTCATCGGTCCACCAGGCGGTCAGATAGCAGGGTGGAAGTCGAAGGTGATATGTCTGCAGGTCTGATCCCCAGAATGAGCTAACTTGGTGCATTTGTTAAAAATGAAAACAGAAATTGCTGCTTTATTTTCTATGTTTTCTTCAAAGATGAAGTGCAACAGGTAAGTATAAGGTAATGAACAGCAGAAAAGAAAAAGGGCAAACAGAAGTAACAGAACAGAAAGTAGAGAAAAAGATAAAATAGTGAGAAAATGAGCAAAGAGTGGACTTGGTTTAAGTTCCCTAGAGGAATGGCTTAAAGCAGGGCATCAGGTGCAGTTGATATTTTGATGCCAGACTCCCAGGAGAAGGGAAGTGAGGGAAGCAGGAAGGCGGGGGGATTGGGCTGAGATTGAGTCCAGCCTCAGCCTGATCCCCTGGGGAGCACTGCAGCATGAATTGAACCACAGAACTGAGGCAGGTGGACCAGCTCTTTATACTCCAGTTTCAGTCAGTCTTAAGCTGAGCTTACTGGAGGAAGGAGGGGCAAAGAGGTCACAACCTTCAGGCTGATGATTCCTGCTGAAGGCAGTTCTTTGGAGATGGGCAGCTGGGAGCCCTCAGAAGCCAACACTCCCGGCAGCTGGCCGATGGGTACACAAGCCCGGAAAGCGTATCTGGGAGGACACCAACAGCAGCCTCTCCTGGGGCCCAATGGAGGGACACACAAAGATTATTCTCATTGCCAGGAAGAGCGTATTCATCTCTCATTCTTTACTAATCCATGTGTGAGATGAGTAATGGGTTCCAAAACATGGGTCCCTTGGAAGATTGTATCTGAATTTCCCAAAGAGCTTTTTAAGAAATACAGATGCCCAAGACCTGCTGTCAGATATTGTGATTCAGGACATCTGGGATGGGATTTGGCAGTCTGCATTAAAAAAAAATTCCCCTTCCCTGTAACCTAGTAATTCTACCTCTACATATATACCCAGAGAAAATGTTCCACATGTACACAAGGAGACAGGCTCAAGGAAGCTTGTTAAGGCACTGCTTGTGACAGTGAGAAGTAAAAACACCCAGAGGTCCACCAATGGGGAAAGAGAGAAATGAATTATGATTCAATCATTCTATAGAATACTATACATCAGTTAATATGAATGAAGTATTCAGCAATGTAGATCCACACTGATATAGAAAAGCTAAAGTGGAATGAAAAAAGCAAGATGCAGTACAATGAGCAATAGAGTGTATGTAGATAAAATTTTAAAATATATACACAAAAATTATGTATTCTTCACATATATATGTATATATGTAAAAATGTTTCCATTATATCTACACTAATGCATTTAAGTTTTAAAAATACCTTCAAAAGAGACTATAACAAAATAATCATCAAATAATCATCACCTGAAATGTGATCTTATCAGATATGGTTTTCTTGAACATTTTTTCTAACATAGGACAGAACTTTTCTCCATCTCTCTTCTCTCCTAAACTTGCTTTGTCATATGTGTGTGTGTGTGTATATGTGTGTGTGTGTGTATACATATATATAAAGTCCATCAGCTGTCTATATTCTTCCACTCCTCCACTAGTATATCAGGTCCTGGATGGCTGGAATTTTGCTTCTTTTACTGCTGTCTACAATTGAGTCTGTCACATAGCAGCTTCTCAGTAAATGTTTGCTTAACCATTTGAGTAGCTTAATGAATTATCAATCTGGTGGTGGAAACTCAGTTACTTTACATTATTCTCAAGGATTTTATTTCACTTCATTTATTTTTTTGGCTGTACCACGTGGCATGCAGGATCTTACTTCCCCAACCAGGGATGGAACCCACACCCCCTGCAGTGGAAGCTCAGAGTCTTAACTACTGGATTGCCAGGGAAGTCCTGATTTTCTGTGATTTAAAAAGTTCTCCTTCTCCCCCATCCCAGCTTCCTGGAAAAGTTCCTCGGGCAAATCGCATGTTTTGTGATTATCAGCAAGTTTTGAGGACCACAGGTCTGTGGCAGAGGACATACTGCAGAATTCAGTCTGACCTAAAGTTTAGCCTCAAGAGAACTATGTTAAACCAGTTGATTAGTTGAGTTTTAAATTTGTTCCTTCATAATTAAACAGCTTCAGCTAAAAAGCAAATCAAGCAAATTAAAACACTTTCTCTGTCTCTCTCTGTCTCTCTCTGTCTCTCTCTCTCTCTCTCTCTCTCTCACACACACACACACACACACACACACACACACACACACACACACGCACCAAGAGTTGAGTCAGCTTGGGCCTTATCTTAACACTCTCAATTTGGATGAGCAGATGCAGACCCTCCTCTATCCCAAGTTCTAAAGCTAATCTTCTCAGTAAGTGGATCCAGCAGTGGATTGAAAGCGATTCTCATCGAGCCAGAGATGGCACTGGATTGAAGTGTTTACCGCTGAGCCATTTAGAATGGATTATTTAAAAGGGAAAAAGCATTCTACAGAGTCCACTGTATTAGAAGGACTTATGGAGCAGTGAAGGAACACAAAATCACAACAACAACAAAAACCAATTTATGCAGAACACTTTAAAAAAGAAATTGCTCTGTTTAATGTTATGTGGCAGCCTGGATGGAAGGGGAGTTTGGCGGAGAATGGATACATGTATATGTATAGCTGGGTCTCTTTGCTGTGCACCTGAAACTGTCACAACATTGTTAATCAGCTATGCTCCAATATAAGATAAAAAGTTAAAAAAAAAAAGAAATTTGTGGTGAAACTTATGAGATTTCCCACAATACAAAGCAGAGATGATTCTGGGTTTATAACTTGCTGGAGACAAAATTCAAGAAATCTGAATGTGACCACTCCTCCAACTACTACTCTTTTTTTTCACTTAAAAGAAAACTTTTCATATACAAGTCTCACCAATTTCCACAGCACAATTAAATGCCTCAATTTAACTAACCCAACAGAAAATCAGATACATGTATGCAATTAATGATAGGCTCTTTGCTTATTCATCTTGATGTGTAGGGGAGAAACCAGTTACGGTCCAGTCTTAAATTTGAGGGATATTTCCATTAAACATTTTTTTAAATGTAAAAAAAAGTTAGAAATGCCAGCTATTTAAAAACAGCATTGGGCGGAGTCAAGATGGCAGCACTGGAAGACATGGAGTATCCGTCTCCCCACAACTAGGGTGCCTGCCAGATGCTGGTGGGGGACCTCAATGCCCAAGGAGATGGGAGTAACCCCCAAGTGACCTGGTAGGATGTGGGGGGGACTGAGGAGGGAGGAGAAGTGGAGGCCAGACAGGACAGGAGCCCATGAGGACTGGCTGGGAGGGGTTCCCACACCTGGAGGGACCCTTGGGGGCTCAGATCAGGGGGGAGTGTGCCTAGCATTTCCCCTGCCCTATGGGCCAAGGAAGGCTACCCAGCTCTTGGCCCAGGTCCTATGCCCTTAGAGGCCCCCTCCAGGCCATATTGGTCCTGGGGATGTAGCAGGGAGGCTGGGGTAGAACAGGAGAGGTAGGTGGGAGGGGCCCTCCAGGAACAGAGGAGCAGAGGGCATTTGCCCTGACCACTTGGGCCAGGAAGCCTGCTGGTCTCCCAAGCCAGGTCCCCTGCCCTCCAAGGCCCCTCCAGGCCATGTTGGTCCTGGGGGCATAGGAGGGAGGCCAGGGGAGAACAGGAGAGGTAGGCGGGAGGGGCCCTCCAGGACCAGAGGAGCAGGAGAGGAACGGAGGGCATTTGCAGGCTTCCTGGGCTCCTAGGCCAGGTCCCCAGCTCTCAGAGACGAAAGGTATGCCTGGGCCCTTTCTGCTGTATTGAGCCTAAGCCCCACCACCAACACCCCCAGGGCCTTTTCCAGCCCTGTGGATCCTAAGCATAGGCCCTGCCCACCACCTAAACCCCGCCCATGCCTAAGCCCCCACACACACAGCCAAGGCATTTTCTGCCTTTTCTTTTCTCTCCTCCTTTTTACTATTGTGGTTCTGTTTTACCTTCCAGTTGTTATCTCATCTATATTTTAATATTTATATTCTTTCTAACATATCTGTTTGTTTCCTCATCTAATTTTATTTTTTACTCTTTGTTATTGGTCTTCTCCTTCTCTTCATTTTTTTTTTTTGACATCCTGCATGGCTTATGGGATCTTGGTTCATGAGCCAGGGGTTGGGCCAAAGCTCCTGCAGTGGGAGCGCCAAGTCCGAACCACAGGACTAACAGAGAACTGCAGATTCCAAGGAATATTTATTGGAATGAGGTCTCTGGGAGGTCCTCATCACGGCACCAAGATCCAGCTCTACCCAACAGCCTACAAACTCCAGTGCTAGAAGCCTCAGGCCAAACAGTCAGTAAGACAGGAACACAACCCCATCCATTAGCACAGAGGCTGCCTAAAATCAAAATAAGTTCACAGACCCCAAAACACACCACCAGACGTGGACCTGCCCACCAGAAAGACAACGTCCAGCCTCATCCAGCAGAACACTGGCACTAGTCCCCTCCACCAGGAAGCCTACACAACCCACTGAACCAACCTTAGCCACAGACACCAAAAACAACAGAAACTATGAACATGCAGCCTGCAAAAAGGAGACCCCAAACACAGTAAGTTAAGCAAAATGAGAAGACAGAGAAACACACAGCAGATGAAGGAGCAAGGTAAAAACCCACCAGACCTAACAAATGAAGAGGAAATAGGCAGTCTACCGGAAAAAGAATTCAGAATAAAGAAAAAAGAATGAAAAGAATAGAAGACAATCTCAGAGACCACTGGGACAACACTAAATGCACCAACATTTGAATTATAGTGGTCCCAGAACAAGAAGAGAAAAAGAAAGGGTCTGAGAAAATATTTGAAGAGATTATAGTGGAAAACTTCCCTAACATGGGAAAGGAAATAGTCACCCAAGTCCAGGAAGCACAGAGAGTCCCACACAGGATAAACCCTAGGAGAAACATACCAAGACACATATTAATTAAACTATCAAAAATTAAATTCAAAGAAAAGTATTAAAAGCAGCAAGGGAAAAGCAAAAAATAACATACAAAGAAATCCCCATAAGGTTATCAGCTGATTTTTTAGGAGAAACTCTTCAGGCCAGAAGGGACTGTCAGAATATACTTAAAGTGCTGAAAGGGAAAAACTGACAACCAAGATTATTCAACCCAGGAAGGATCTCATTCAGATTTGATGGAGAAATCAAAAGCTTTTCAGACAAGCAAAAGCTAAGAGAATTCAGCACCACCAAAACAGCTTTATGACAAATGCTAAAGAAAATTCTCTAGGCGGGAAACACAAGAGAAGAAAAAGACTCACAAAAACAAACCCAAAACAATTAAGAAAATGGTAATAGGAACATACATAACAATAATAACCTTGAATGTAAATGGATTAAATGACCCAACCAAAAGACACAGACTGGCTGAACAGATACAAAAACAAGACACAGAGGCAAAGCTGCCTCTGAACCAAGATGGCAGAGTAGAAGGACGTGCTGTCACTCCCTCTTGTGAGAACACCAGAATCACAATTAGCTGCTGGACAATCATCGAAAGGAAGACACTGGAACTCACCAAAAAACGTACCCTGCATCCAAAGACAAAGGAGAAGTCACAATGAGATGGTAGGAGGGGCGCAATCACAGTAATTTCAAATCCCATAACTACTGGGTAGGTGACTCACAGACTGGAGAACACATATACCACAGAAGTCCACCCACTGCAGTGAAGGTTCTGAGCCCCACATCAGGCTTCCCAACCTGGGGGTCCGGCAACAGGAGGAGGAATTCCTAGAGAATCAGACTTTGAAGGCTACTGGGATTTGATTGCAGGACTTTGACAGGACTGGGGGAAACAGAGACGCCACTCTTGGAGGGCACACACAAAGTGCTGTGTGCATCAGGACCCAGGGAAAGGAGCAGTGACCCCAGGGGAGCCTGAATCAGACCTACCTGCTAGTGTTGGAGGGTCTCCTGCAGAGGTGGGGGGTGGCTGTGGCTCAGTCGAAAACTTCCCTAACATGGGAAAGGAAATAGCCACCCCAGTCCAGGAAGTGCAGTGAGTCCCATACAGGATAAACCTAAGGAGAAACACGCTGAGACACACAGTAATCAAAATGGCAAAAATTAAAGACAAAGAAAAATTACTGAAAGCAGCAAGGGAAAAACGACAAATAACATACAAGGGAACTCCCATAAGGTTAACAGCTGATTTCTCAGCAGAAACTCTACAAGCCAGAAGGGAGTGGCATGATATACTTAAAGTGATGAAAGGGAAGAACCTACAACCAAGATTACTCTACCCAGCAAGGATCTCATTCAGATTCAATGGAGAAATCATAAGCTTTACAGACAAGCAAAAGCTAAGAGAATTCAGCACCACCAAACCAGCTCTACGACAAATGCTAAAGGAACTTCTCTAAGTGGGAAACACAAGAGAAGAAAAGGACCTACAAAATCAAACACAAAACAATGAAGAAAATGGTCATAGGAACATACATATCGATAATTGCCTTAAACATGAATAGATTAAATGCTCCAACCAAAAGACACAGGCTTGCTGAATGGATACAAAAACAAGACCCATCTTTATGCTGTCTACAAAAGACCCATTTCAGACCTAGGGACACACAGAGACTGAAAGTAAGGGGATGGAAAAAGATATTCCATGCAAATGGAAATCAAAACAAAGCTGGAGTAGCAATACTCATATCAGATAAAATAGACTTCAAAATAGAGAATGTTGGGCTTCCCTGGTGGCGCAGTGGTTGAGAGTCCACCTGCCGATGCAGGGGACAGGGTTTGTGCCCCGGTCTGGGAGGATCTCAAATGCCACGGAGCGGCTGGGCCCATGAGCCATGGCCACTGAGCCTGCACGTCCGAAGCCGGTGCTCCACAACAGGAGAGGCCACAACAGTGAGAGGCCGGCCCACGTACCGCAAAAAAAAAAAAAACAAAAAAAAAATACAAAAAATAAAGAATGTTACAAGAGACAAGGAAGGACACTACATAATGGTCAAGGGATCAATCCAAGAAGAAGATATAACAATTATAATTATATATGCACCCAACATAGGAGCACCTCAATACATAAGGCAACTGCTAACGGCTATAAAAGAGGAAATCAACAGTAACACAATAATAGTGGGGGACCTTAACACCTAGATTACACCAATGGACAGATCATCCAAACAGAAAATAAATAAGGAAACAGAAGCTTTAAATGACACAATAGACCAGATAGATTTAATTGATATTTATAGGACATTGCATCCAAAAACAGCAGATTACACTTTCTTCTGAGGTGCACACAGAACGTTCTCCAGGATAGATCATATCTTGGGTCACAAATCAAGCCTCAGTAAATTTAAGAAAATTGAAATCATATCAAGCATCTTTTCTGACCACAACGCTACGAGATTAGAAATGATTTACAGGGAAAAAAACATAAAAAACACAAACACATGGAGGCTAAAAAATACATTACTAAATAACCAAGAGATCACTGAAGAAATCAGAGGAAATCAAAAAATACCTAGAGACAAATGACAATGAAAACATGACAATCCAAAATCTATGGAAGAAAGCAAAAGCAGTCCTAAGAGGGAAGTTTATAGCTATACAAGCCTACCTCAAGAAATAAGAAAAATGTCAAATAAACAATGTAACCTTATATCTAAAGGAGCTAGAGAAAGAAGAACAAACAAAACCCAAAGTTAGCAGAATGAAAGAAATCATAAAGATCAGAGCAGAAATAAAGGAAATAGAAACAAAGAAAACAATACCAAAGATCAATAAAATTAAAAGTCGGTTCTTTGAGAAGATAAACAAAATTAATAAACCGTTAGCCAGACTCATCAAGACAAAGAGGGAGAGGACTCAAATCAATAAAATTAGAAATGAAAAAGGAGAAGTTACAGCAGACACTGCAGAAATACAAAGCATCCTAAGAGACTACTACAAGCAACTCAATGCCAATAAAATGGACAACCTGGAAGAAATGGACAAATTCTTACAAAGGTATAACCTTCCAAGACTGAAGCAGGAAGAAAGAAAATATGAACAGGCCAATCACAAGTAATGAAGTTGAAACTGTGATTTAAAATCTTCCAACAAACCAAAGTCCAGGACCAGATGGCTTCACAGGTGAATTCTATCAAAGATTTAGACAAGAGCTAACACCGATCCTTCTCAAACTCTTCCAAAAAATTGCCGAGGAAGGAACACTCCCAAATTCTTTCTACAAATCCACCATCACCCTGATACCAAAACCAGAAAAAGATATCACAAAATAAGAAAATTATAGATCAATATCACTGATGAACACAAATGCAAAAATCTTGAACAAAATACTAGTAAACAGAATCCAACAACATGTTAAAAGGATCACACGCCATGATCAAGTGGGATTTATCCCAGGAATGCAAGGATTCTTCAATATACACAAATCAATCAACGTGATACACCATATTAACAAATTAAGGAATAAAAACCATATGATCACCTCAATAGATGCAGAAAAAGCCTTCAACAAAATTTAACAGCAATTTATGATTAAAAACTCTCCAGAAAATGGGGATAGAGGGAACCTACCTCAACATAATAAAGGCCATATATGAGAAACCCACAGCAAACATCATACTCAATGGTGAAATCTGAAAGCATTTCCACTAAGATCAGGAACAAGACAAGGATGTCCACTCTCACCATTCGTATTCAACATAGTTTTGGAAGTCCTAGCCACAGCAATCAGAGAATAAAAAGAAATAAAAGGAACCCAAATTGTAAAAGAAGACATAAAACTGTCACTGTTTGCAGATGACATGATACATAGAAAATCCTAAATATGCCCCCATAAAACTACTAGAACTAATCAAAATTAATGCACAGAAGTCTCTAGCATTCCTATATACTAACAATGAAAAATCAGAAAGAGAAATTAAGGAAACAATCCCATTTAGCATCACAACAAAAAGAATAAAGTACCTAGGAATAAACCTACCTAAGGAGGCGAAAGACTTGTACTCAGAAAACTATAAAACACTGATGAAAGAAATCAAAGATGACATAAACAGATGGAGAAATATACCATGTACTTGGATTGGAAGAATCAATATGGTAAAAATGACTATACTACCCAAAGCAATCTACAGATTCAACGCAATCCTTATCAAACCACCAATGGCATTCATCACAGAATTAGAACAAAAAATTTTACAATTTGTATGGAAACACAGAAGACCCCGAATAGCCAAAGCAATCTTGAGAAAGAAAAATGGAGCTGGAGGAATCAGGCTCCCCAACTTCAAACTATACTACAAAGTTACAGTAATCAAGACAGTATGGTACTGGCACAAAAACAGAAATATAGATCAATGGTACAGGATAGAATGCCCAGAGATAAACCCATGCATATGGTCACCTAATTTATGACAAAGGAGACAAGAACATACAATGGAGAAAAGACAGCCTCTTCAATAAGTAGTGCTGGGAAAACTGGACAACTACATGTAAAAGAATAAAATTAGAACACTGCCTAACACCATACACAAAAATAAACTCCAAATGGATTAAAGACCTAAATGTAAGACAAGACACTTTAAAACTCTTAGAGGAAAACACAGGAAAAACACTCTTTGACATAAACCACTGCAAGATCTTTTTTGACCCACCTAGATTAATGAAAATAAAAGCATAACTAAACAAATGGGACCTAATTAAACCTAAAAGCTTTTGCTCAGCAAAGGAAACCATAAACAAGACAAAAAGACAACTCTCAGAATGGGAGAAATTATTTGCAAATGAAACAATGGACAAAGGATTAATCTCTAAAATATACAAACAGCTCATGGAGCTCAATATCAGAAAAATAAAAAAACCAATCCAAAAATGGGCAGAAGACCTAAACAGACATTTCACCAAAGAAGACATACAGATGGCCAAGAGGCACATGAAAAGATGCTCAACATCACTAATTATTAGAGAAATGGAAATCAACACTACAGTGAGGTATCACCTCACACAGGTCAGAATGGCCATTAACAAAAAATCTAGAAACAGTAAATGCTGGAGAGAGTGTGGTGAAAAGGGAACCCTCCTGCACTGTTGGTGGGAATGTAAATTGATACAGCCACTATGGCGAATAGTACTGAGGTTCCTTACAAAACTAAAAATAGAACTACCATATGACCCAGCAATCCCACTACTGGGCATATACCCTGAGAAACTGGAATTCAAAACGAGACATGTACCATAATGTTCATTGCAGGACTATTTACAATAGCCAGGACATGGAAGCAACCTAAATGCCCATCAAGAGATGAATGGATAAAGAAGATGTGGCATATATATATATATATATATATATATATATATATATACACACAATGGAATATTACTCAGCCATAAAAATAAATGAAATTGAGTTTTTTGTAGTGAGATGGATGGACCTAGAGTCTATCATACAGAATGAAGTAAGTCAGAAAGCGAAAAAGAAATATCGTATTCTAACACATACATATGGAATCTAAAAAAAAAAAAAAATGGTACTGATGAACCTAGTGGCAGGGCAAGAATAAAGACGCAGACATAGAGAATTTACTTGAGGACACAGAGGGCTGAGGGGAAGCTGTGACGAAATGAGAGAGTGGCATGGACATATATACACTACCAAATGTAAAATAGCTAGCTAGTGGGAAGCAGCCACATAGCACAGGGAGATCAGCTCGGTGCTTTGTGACCACCTAGAGGGGTGGGATAGGGAGGGTGGGAGGGAGGCTCAAGAGGGAGGGGATATGGGGATATATGTATGCATATGGTTGATTCACTTTGTTGTACAGCATAAACTAACACAGCATTGTGAAGCAATTATACTTCAATAAAGATGTATAAAATAAATAAATAGGGCATTGTTTCCATTGCTGAGTTGGTCTCAGTGTTGACAGCACCATATAAGAGTAACCAGATAGAGAGCCTGACTTTTGTTCTAGAAAATAAATGCCAGAGTCAGGTGAAATAAAATTTAGGTCAACAGAGTCTTTAGCGGGCAACATATAGGGCTACATTGTTCTTTATACACTGTATTGGGAAGCCGAGGGAAAAAATATACTATAGAGGGGATCAGGTGAAAGAGAAAGGTGGGGGAGTGTTGTTTACTAACCTCTGACCATCTGAAGACTGCTCCGTTATCGCCAAACCCCCATCACCAACATCGATCCCATGTTTTTGAAAAAGAACTTTTGTCTATTAATTTTTCTATTTTCCTTATTTTAAAAATAACACATATAAATCCCAGTCAGTGCTTATAATCAAAATGAGATGACATGATTATATTTCAGCCCAAAGCAAAGAAACCTGAGTGAAATCTCCTCAACCACATCACAGACAAACGTGTGATCCCCTTTAGGTTTTTCTGCTTGCTTGTTTGTTTAATTGAAAACTTTAGCAAGAAGCAGAATCCGTCTTGAGGACCTTAGGAGTACAAGGCAAAGGAATACCAGGAAGAATGGCAAAGGCATTTGAGTACTAACTTTGAATCCGTCCAGGTTGACTGCATATGCCCGTGCTGCAGAATGAAAAAGTAGATGTCTGGAACAGCAAAGGTCCAGCAAGAGAGATAATAAGACAAGTTGAATAAGGAACAAGGGAGATCATAGGGAAGAATCCCCTTTCATAGATATTTCTAGAACCACTGGTGGCCCCAGTATCAGAGTTTACCTGCCTTCAATTGTAGCAATGCTATACCCTAGGTATACGTACCTTAATCTTATTAATAATTTGTTTCAGACATTTCTTCCTTAAACTTATTTCCAATGCATTGTTTAGACTTATTCCGATTCAAACAGAAGGCCCACATTATAAAACAACTTACAACTAAGAGTCTGTCTGAATCTATGAAAGTCATCTAACTGTTGTGCCTAGCATTTTCCAAAGACGCTGAATTGTGTGAAATACCTACAACAGCTTGCTCCAAAGTATGTTATGGTCATCTGATTTACTCATACTGTAGTGGTGATCACTCAAAGTCTACTTGATCTCTCTCAAGACGTTTAAGTTCACGTAATTAAAATAGAAAACAAAGGTTATACATCTTCTGGAAACGTTGGGTTGGTATAAAACATGTTTCTATATTGCCTGACTTCTCTAAAACTTCAACAGACCAAAGTGCACTGTGAATGCACAAGAGTGAAACACAGTATGCAGTGTTTCTCCAACCTATTTGCACAGAGAGCTACTTGTTTTTGGAGCCTGCCTCAAGACACGTGTGCCACAGACTACACTTTAGGAAACACAGATGTAGAATTTAATCAGTAGGTTGAATCATACTTCGAGCAGAAGATATACTTCTCCGATCATATAAACAGATGCTTTTCTCTTTGAATTGAGACTCCCCCACCTAATCTGTATAGAAGTTAATGCTTAATGGGGAAGGATGTTGAAGACAACCCATCCTTGGGCTTTCCAAATAGTGAATCCCACTGTAGTTGGCAAAGGGTTTCCCTCAATATCTGAATTGCTTTTCCCTCTAGAGTAGTACAGTCTGTGTTGCCAAATCACAGGGAAACATTGCTTAGTAATAGCTGATGCTATAACAGCTAAATCTTCTAAGCATTTTTAACTATATAAATGCATCTCCCCCCAACAACAATGATCAAGCCAGGAAGCTTCCTTTGAACTTTAAACTGACTTACATTTCAAAGAGTTCAAGAGCACCTCCCAACCCCACATCCCTGAGGTTTGGGCTCTAAATGGGGCCAGTGACTCGCTAAAAGCGCCCTCTGACCCAGAGCTCTGTTTCCTTTAGATACTGAAGTCCAATAAAGCCACTTTATAGCCATGGAGGAAATGAACAGGCTGTTGTTCTCAAAGAATGTGAAGGCCTCACCTGTGCCCTGGAGATAGGAGCTTTATGAGTCCTGGGGTACCGGGACAGCCCCGGATGTGTGCTGTCTCCAGAGAAACAAGTTGATCTGAGGTTTTTCCTGATGAGTTGGAAACCCTGCCACATGTCATGCAGTGCTTATTTCTTCGGCAGGTTTTATATTCTCTGGTGTCATTCAGCAATTTCATGAGGGCGAGACAATGGATTGAGAAGCAATAAAGGAAATTCTTCCCGTTCTTTAAGGTATGAGTCATCTTTACCATTGAAACCTTTGGTCAATGTCTGAAGAGAGGAGACAACGTATACTTTTTTGGGGGGTGGGGTGAGGTGGGGAGACTTGTCAAATGGGGTGCTTCCATTAAGGAAAGAAAGATGGTTAGGGGTATATTAACATGCATTATGTGGTTTGATTGCATTTTCTCTCACTCCAGTCCCTGTGTGTGCTGCCAGAGTGAACCATGGGTTTGTGAGAATTGTCAGTTATCAGTTCCTAAGAGTAAGGGGCAGAGTGGCATTAGGTAGGCCGTCCACGCATTATGGCATCTGTTTTAGAAACAGTAATACTAGCTCACATTCTTGAGCATTTATTCTGTGCAGACACTACTCTTAAATGCTTTGCAAATATTTAGTCCTTCAATATGCATAGTGGCACCGTGCAGTAGATGTGGAAGATTGTGCAAAATAACTGCAAGTCATTGCCTCTCCCTGTATCCTTGCCCCTTTCCAATGTGACTTTGCCACTTTGCATCAAGAGGTAGAGTCTATATCATTGCCTTCTGAATCTGGGATCACTTCCTTACAGTCCTTTGGTCAGCCAGGCGAACTAGGAGCTGGCTGGCCTAGGGTGGTCCTGGCTGGGATGGCTCCTAGCTTCCATGGGGTCTCCCATCCTTCAGGTGAGTAGCCTGGATTGTTCACATGGCTGGGCAGGGTCTAAGCGAAGAAGTGGAAATGCAACACCTTGCTGAGATCTAGGCTCATAGCTGACACAATACTTCTCCTAAAGGCTATCAGACAGAGAAAGTCATAATGGCCAACTCAGATTGAAGGAGTAATTGAACCCAGGAATCGGATTTGGAGTGCCTTGTTCTTTGGTCAACATGCCTCTGAAAGTCATGGTACCCACCCAACGGGGCTATTCCCTAATCCCCTCTATTAGGAGTGCCTCCGTGCTTATTGCTCATTATGGCGTTGATGGCTTATTTCACTTCCCTATTTAGGGGCCTTCGGGGATTCCAAGAACGACTTCTCAGAAGCCATATTTACACCCGACCCAAGAAGGAAAGGCCTGCAGTGTCTAAAGGAGTTACAAAACATCTGTGTGATTACAATGAGGTCTGTTTTTTTTCTTTTTCCCTTTTTCCTTTTTTTTTTTTTGCGCCTCTGCCTTGTTTCATTTTTATGGCCACTGCAAACCGACACTGGAACAGCAGGTTGAAATGCCTTTCAAGCGCTCTGATTACCACCATGAAAACAAAGTGCTTTCTGGCCTTGGGTAGACGCAATGTCTGAGAATTATTACAGTCAGTCTTTGCCTGTGATTCAGCGAAGCTCCCCAATTTCATAGCGAGCACCATAGCGGACTTCCCAATTCGCAGCCTAGCATATATGCAACATTCCTTGGAGTATCTTTAAGATCTTGGATCATATAAAATAGCTCCCTCCCATAAAAGCACATACAAACTTACCATTGTTGAATGGTTTTTTAAGTAGAATCAGGAACAAATCTGTGACCTTGTGGCCCCGAGGTGGGAACACTATCTATAAAGTTGCCCAGACATTCTGCCTGTCAGTAGGATGTTTTCATTGAACATGGGTATAAAAGAAGAAGGAGCCAGGATAGGCCAACATTTTTTACATGCCACAGCTCCGTTTATACATTTTAAACCTTGTTAACATTTGCTAACAAGAAAGTTAAGAACTTGGAGCTATAAAAACAGGAATGCCTTGCTAACTAAATAAATATATGTGTGAACCCTGGGTTTTGCTCCCTGCTCTGGACTGTCTTGTGATCATGCAAAAGGAAAAAGAAAAAAATAAAAAAGAAGCCTAGCTTTGGTTTGTAAAATATCTAGTAAGTCCTTGGAGTTTTCTTTCCTTTGCATGTTTCTCCGAGTTTCTGTTGATTTCACCTTTTGCAGAATTCAAATTCACAGGAGTCATTTAGTTGTTCACCAACAGTAGGGTTTTGAGGGTTCTAAAGCATTTAGAGTTGCCCTCTCACAATCAGCAAAATTACACTAAGAATGTGAAACAGCAGAGAGAAGTGAGTCCTGGCCATGATACGCTTTCGCTTTTGGAAGAAGAATCACATCAGGCATCCTTTTCCCCCAGCACTTTTCATCAACTTCTATCTGTATATTTTTTCTGGGGGCTTATAAACCATTTCCTCTCTTCTGTTTCCTGCTGCCCACTCTAGTCTCTGCCACTTCCTTGCAGTAAACAGCTTCCTTGCAGACAGCAAACAGCATCATTGCTTTATTTAGCATAAATGAACTCATGAGTCTTCACTGAGAAGCTGAAGCACTTGTTTCTCTCTCTGTCTCATCTCTGTTCTCCACCTATTTTCAAGGTTCAAAGACCTATGTACAAATAACATATTGAAAGCAGTAAGCTAGAGAATAAAAAATAAATAAATATATAGTGAAACCACAGGCAGTTTAAGCAAATACATCTTTGGTAGAAAATGACTGTGTTGGCTATTATCTGGCCCACTAATGAAAGTTAATTTTACTCCATTGAAAATCTGTTTCCAAAACCTAACTTCTCTGAGCTGAGGATAAAGGTCTGGTCCAGGGCAGTACCAGAATCCAGGGATGTTAAGCAGTGCAAAAGCCTTTAACTCACAGATGCCTGCATCCACTTTACACAGACAAAGCAGCTGACCCTCATCACCCTAGAAGGTAGGCACCATTCTCTGCCTTCTGTAGATGAGGAGACAAGCTCAGAGATGTCAGAACTGACCTCCCCAAGACCACACAGATCATAAGCCTCCGCACTGATATTTGAACCCAGGCTGTCCTTGCTTTCCGACCTCCTCAGGCACCATAGGAGAGAGACTATTGCCTGGTCTTCCTTCATCAGGTCACACAGAATGTCTCAGGGGCCCACCATCTAAGCACCTATAACCCCTAAATCCAGGGTCTCCTTTTTTCCTCTCGACAGCTTTGCCATCTCCTCACAACAGCTGCCTATTACCTTTCCTGAAGGGCGACATCTTCACCAATCACTGCCCTCCCATCCCCAGCCTGAGAGGAGGTCCTCCCTAGACAGGGCCAGCCTTCAGCCTTCACCTCTGCTTCACTCTCAGGAATCCTCTCCCCTCCCCGGTGCTTTTGGAAACAAAATCCTATCTCCCTCCAAGGCTCATTCTGCTTCCCTTCCTGCTCCAGCCCCTGTTGCCATAGACTGTCTTGAGGGGACGTGAGACTGGACTCCAGCCCCTGGTACCTTCCCCTTGTGGTACCCTGACGTGGTAGCCCCTCAACCTACCAGCATCCACTCCTCCCCTCTGGACAGTGTCTCTAGTTATGAGTTTCTTGGATGGTGGACTGGTGAAAGGCCAACCAGAGACCTGCTGGCTTAAGAAGGAGCTCTGAGATCCTTTGCTTTGCCACTCTGGGGTCTTCAGAGTTTCCACTTAGCATCCAAGTCCTGTTTCCTCAGACTGTGGTCTAAGAGCAGTTTCTGTGTGTATCCAGAACAACTTCCCAAGGTGCCCTCATGTTCTCAGGACAGTGGGTGGCTGCCTTCCTTTACTCCACAAAGGCTCCTGAATGTGTAGAGATGTAAATAGTTATGAAGACTTATGAAAACTTGGAAAAACAGTCTCAGGAAGTAATGCCTGAACTCCAAGGGAGAGCTATGTGGCTGTAGGACCTGAGGCCACGTTTCCTCAAGGCAGAGCTTGAGAAGGGAACTGGAGTGTATGTGATTCATTGCGAGAGGTCTCTCAGGAAAAAGAGAGCAAGAGAAGTAGAGGAGACAGAAGAAGGAGCTAGGATGTGGTCTCACCTAAAGTCTAGCCTCCACCTGATGCCATGGAGAGCTCTGGAGCTGGGTTTACACTAGAGTTTCTCTCACCTGGAGACAAGGAGCTGGCCTTTGGTCACTGCCATCAGTTAGATACTAGCTGCAGGACACCCCAGGTTGAGGAAATAAACTTCTGGGGAAGTTGGCACTTTTGGTCAAGGGCTGTCCTTCAGAAAAGGGGTGGTGGACAGAGAGAGCACCTATCATTGGACACTCACAGCAGCTGGATTATGGATGCACTGCTTTGATAAACAGGATTTGATGGTGACTGAGAATGTTCACTACACAGTTCACAGGAACATAGCCATCCTTTCCCATGAGAAGTCCTTAAGAGAGTGGAACCTTGGTTCATTCCTAGAAAACCCCAAATCTAGCTTTAGTAAGCCTGAGAAGAAGCCTGAGTAATATGGTTTATTGCTCATGGTGTGTCTGCATTCTATACTGGAGTGCTTAGAAAAGGTTATATGGTCTTAGTACCCTCCCCAGAAAACACACTTAATAGGTAGACATTTAATTAAAATATTAGAATGGAGAAGAAAAATAAATTAGTATGCAATGACTCTTTATTAATATTTGACTCAAACTGGGCCAAAAGGAAAGGAAATCTATTTGTTATCTACAACTCAATTGTTGATCTTATTAGGAAAGGAAATCTCAGAACTTCAGAACAGGAAGGGACCTTGGGTACCATCTAGTCTAACCCTCTCATTTTACAGATAAGGAAACCAGGACCCATGGAGGTCAAGGTCTATGGACTGTGGTTTTGTGTGTCTTCCTTTCTCTGTGATGGTAAGTATACTAATGGCCAGACCAAACAGTGTTGTTTGGTTCACTTACACACATTTGAAAGAGCCCCTGCATCTGGAAGGCCCATCAGATGGGAATCGATCCCCCTGGGATGGTGGTAACTTGACTAAATATCTTGCTATGATCAAAGCATCTTTGGGAGCCATTAGCTCTCTAGAGCAATGCCCTGTTGAAATCTGTGGAAGAATTGGATGCAAGCTGTGGAAGACTTTTTAATAGCATTCCAAGTTCCCATATTAGATTCTACTCTTACAAATTTCACCTTGGCTGTGATCTCAGCATTCTCGTGTGTAAAATGAAGCCACTGATGTCCACCCTCCCAGAATGGCAGAGTGGCTCCGAGGTTCCCATAAACAGCATAAATATATAGTCTTATAAATCTAAGAGGAAGATTCAAGATTGACTTATTTAGTACAATCATTATACTTATTGATGAATAAATTCAGTTAAGAGAATTCTCTAGGGTTACTAGGAGGAATTGGACATAATCTCTAATGTAACCAGGTCCCTTCATCCTGGATTTTTTAAATAAGCATAATTATTTATAACTTAAAATATAAGGGCAAAATCATATATAGCCAATGCCCACTAGAAAAGTCTGACTCTGTGTTTTCACTTTGACAGACCCCACAGGAACCGATTCCAACAAAGTTAGCTGCAGATTCATCTCCCACTTTGCTTATGATGAAAAGATTGTTTGAACCTTCTTACCAGGCTCTGGAATATTATTCCGTAAGTCAAAAGTGTTTTAGAGTCAAATGCTAAATGACTTCAAAACTGAAGGTAAGCTCCATGCTCCAGCCCCAGTAACATTAAACCAGGTAAGACTGAAAGTCACAAAAGCTCATGTCCCCAACAAATACTGGGCAAGTCCCTTGCATGACATTTATAACCAGTCATCACAGACCTGGCAGGCTCTTCCCAACTCAAAGGTCCCATTAATATTTGGTTATTTTTCAAGGAAAAAAAGAAAGGCTAAAGCCCACCCTGCCTTCTCATGATAAGTCACAATCATTAACTTACTGTATCGTGTGCCTAATCGATATTATTCTGTGCAAGATGCACTTTGTAAATGTTGGTTTGATGGATGGATGAATGAATGTGTGTTTATAGAAGAACCAACCCTATCTGATAAGAGAGCTGTCTGTTCAGTATTAAATCATCATCCAGTGCAGACTTAAGGTAAAGCCATTGAGGACAGTCTTCTGAAAACTGGAGCAGGTCTTCAATATTTACAAATACACTTACAATACAACTACACATACAAATACACAAGTACACAAACCAAGGTTTGGTTTTGCTAATTTGCTCCTGCCAGAAAGTGAATAGAAGGTCTTTACTCAATACATCTTAACAGGAGCCAAAGTCATTCTATTCCCTCAACCAAACCCTGATAAAATGCAACATGTTTAAACCAATTGAGAATTTGAAATAGAGGTTAGCTCTTTCTGCTTTCTATGTTTCTTCTTAGTTACCGTTGAAAGAGCTAGGAGATAAGTTATGATTTGCCAAATTTACTTAAGTGATTTTTGATCCTGATTAAGACCTTGGGATTAGACACAAACAGAATGCAGATTTAATGAAAACAAACCATAGGGGAACAAAAGCTGCTACCCCAAAATGTATCTCTTTGGCTTGAAGATTACTTTGGGCTGATTGTTTTTAAGAAACAAAAGACTCAGGAAGAGCTTTTACCTCCTCCCCTTAACTGTCTCAAAGAATTTAGATAAAGAGCCTATAGATAAATAAAATATAAAGTGAACTTGGTGTTGTGGACTGGGGGAAACTTAGTAAGGCCTGTTTGGTCAAAGTCCTCTCTGTGTCCCATTGTCTTTGCATGGCCCAGCAGACATCTGTTTACCGAACATTTCTCTTTCATCTTCCTGTAACTTGCCTTCCTTCCCTTTTTTATTTTTTCTTGTGATTGTTTTTTCTTTTTTTCTTTTTTAACATATTTATTGGAGTATAATTGCTTTACAATGGTGTATTAGTTTCTGCTTTATAACAAAGTGAATCAGTTATACATATACATATGTTCCCATATCTCTTCCCTCTTGCGTCTCCCTCCCTCCCACCCTCCCTATCCCACCCCTCCAGGTGGCACAAAGCACCGAACTGATCTCCTTGTGCTATGTGGCTGCTTCCCACTAGCTATCTATTTTACGTTTGGTAGTGTATATATGTCCATGCCACTCTCTCACTTTGTCACAGCTTACCCCTCCCCCTCCCCATATCCTCAAGTTCATTCTCTAGTAGGTCTGTGTCTTTATTCCTGTCTTGCGCCTATGTTCTTCATGACTTTTTTTTTCTTAGATTCCATATATATGTGTTAGCATACAGTATTTGTTTTTCTCTTTCTGACTTACTTCACTCTGTATGACAAACTCTAGGTCCATCCATTTCATTACAAATAACTCAAGAACTTCCTTCCCTTTTACATCCAAATACCCTACCCCCTTGTCCTTCTCTCGGATGGAGTATAGGCTTCAATTGCCTAACCGTCCTTGGGACCCATGCTCTTATGGAACCCCCCAGCCCACCGCCACGTGCGTAACTGAAATTAATTTTCTCCTGCTAACCTATCTCCTATAAATTTAATTCTTAAACCAGCCAGAAGAATCTAGAAGGACAGAGGATAGAAGGATGGTTTTTTCTTTCCCCACACAACTCCTAAAGAACTTGTTTGTTTGTGGTTTTAGTCTCTGTGCTACATTGACTATAAAACTGGCCCCAGTGCTCCACCCTACCCTTTGCAATGGGACTTTGAAGCAACTCCGGTTAACAAGTGGAGTCTATTTCTCCACCCCTGGAATCTGGACTAGCCTCATGACTTGTTCTAAACAACAGAAGGTGAAGGAGTGATGGGCTTTGAGCCCAAGCCTCCCCAGGCCTTGCATGTCTTGCTCTTCCAGAAAACTCCTTCCTCATGAACAAGCCTGGGCTAGCCTTCTGGAGAGTGAGAGACCACGTGGAGGAGAAACCAGTTGCCTTAGTCACGACCACTGAAAACCAGTCGGTAGACAAGTGACCACTATATATATTAAGACAGTCCACTCAAGATCAGCAGGCTGCCTGCTGCATCTACAGCTGACCACAGATGCATCAGTGATCTCAGTTAAGACCAGAAGAATCATCCAGGGGACCCAGAGCCATGGAAACAACAATATGTGCTTACTGATTTTTAAGACATTGAATTCTGGAATTTTGGGGAGCTCTGTCATGTAGCAATAATTATTGACACAGGTAGTATAACTGAGACACGGAATGTAAGACTGGTTTATTGTATGAGAAAAGTTCTTGATGGCATTTAGTTTGGATACTGGAGATTTAACCCGAGAATGGGGTAGGTATTTCACTGCAGAAGAGACAAAGTGGGTACATGATAGCTGAAAGAAGGATTAAATTTTTCTATGCAGCTGTAAGTTATAAAATGGCTACCAATGCCAGAAAGTTTCAGGAAGATAGACATTGGATAAAATTTTCCTGATAGTTCAAGTTGTACAGAGATGGGCAAGGTCGTTTGGAAATGTGAGGGGGTTCTTGTCACTATGAGTTCAGTGAAGCTCAGCTGGAGGGTGAAATTTCCAAGGAGCTGTACTCACTCTGGGATGTGTTAATCACCACTCCTAAGGTTTGAAGTGGTTAAAAAAAAATTAAAAAAAAACCTCCAACTCAAACCTACTTAAGCAAGTAACACCCAAGATATCTCCCTATCTCTCTCTCTCCTTTTCTCTTCCCTTCTCTCCTCTCCTTTCCTCTCCTCTCCCCTCTCCTCCCTTCCCTTCCCCTCCTTTTCTCTCTCTCTCTCTCCCTCTCTCCCTCCCTCCTTACCTCCCTCCTTATTTCTGAATCTCTCTGTCTCTTTTCTGCATTGGCTAATTTTCAGGCAAGATTTCTTCATGTATGGTGGCCCTAGGCTCTCAAACCTTATATATCCTATAGAAATCCCCATAGAAACACACCACTTTTCTGAAATATGTTTTCTCCCCAAATGTCCTAGAATTGAGATCACATTGTCCTGAATTGGATCACACATCCAACACAAGTCACGTGGCCAAGCTGCCCCAAATCAAGGGTGGGGAAGGATACACTCCACCTATGATGAGGTCACAGAAAGGATGTGGGTACAGGGAGGGATGAAGAATTAGAGTCAAAAATTCAAAAAAAACCAAAAATCCCACTCCAATGGTGGGGCTGGTTCACTTCCAAAAAGGTCAAGTAGGGAAAATTCAGCCTTATCCAAATCATATAGGATGAGAGTGGGGTGAGGTGCTCTCCCAGAGTAAATGTGAGACCCATCAGCAGAAAACAAGGAGTGGATCCTCAACAAACAAAAAACAAAGTGTCCTCTACTGGATGTGGTTAGATTAAAGGACTTTACGATCCCTTCTAACATTTGTTCTGGCAGTTCTTCACAGTGAGAATGAAGTCAGCCTAAAGGATGTGGACTCAAGGATTCAGGGAAGTCAGCCTCCTTGAGGCAATTAGGTTCAATGCAGTTCAAAAGTACTCAATGGGTGCTTAACCATGTGGTGGGTGCTGGATGAGGTGCTTTGGGTGCTGTGGCTCACCAGCCCCAAATGGTAAATACTTTCCTTCCTGCTAGGCCACCATCTGAAAATGCCATAACAGGTATGCAAACCTCCTGTTTTCCTTCCTGTCTTCCTAGGCTCCTTCCCACCTTTCTTCTTTTCTTGCTTGGTTCTGATCTTAGTGGCAGGTGACTGAGTTGATCATATTCTTCATTTCCTGGTATGTGATCATCATTGTACCATATCCTTTACTATTCGATTTGTTTATTCTCTTTCATCTCTATTCTCTCTCTTTTTTTTAATAATTTCTTTTTATTTATTTATTTATTTATTTATATATTTGTTTGGCTGTGTTGGCTCTTTGTTGCTGGGCGCGGGCTTTCTCTAGTTGCAGCGATCAGGGGTTACTCTTCGTTGCAGTGCACTGGCTTCTCATTGCGGTGGCTTCTCTTGTTGTGGAGCACGGGCTCTAGGCACGCGGGCTTCAGTAGTTGTGGCTCGCAGGCTCTAGAGCACAGGCTCAGGAGTTGTGGCTCATGGGCTTAGTTGCCCTGCAGCATGTGAGATCTTCCCGGACCAGGGCTCCAACCCGTGTCCCCTGAATTGGCAGGCGGATTCTTAACCACTGCACCACCAGGGAAGTCCCTCTTTCATTTCTATTCTCTATCCTCATTCCCTTCATCCCAGATGCAACATGACTATATTTAATAAGTAGCTTTGGGTTTATATGTGTTTTTGGAAAAAGTATATTTTTACATACTGCATTTTAAATTTCCTTAATTTTTATACATTTTATGATTTGTATACATATTTATATGTAACACATGTGTGTATTACATTACATATCACATACACATATAGTTTGGTTTTCTACTGCCCCTCTCTGTTCTAGATTTTCAGTCCACCCAGGTTTCTTTGTTTATATCGAGTTCAGTAACTTCTTACTGCTGCAGGTAAAGTTTTCCATCCCATAATTTTTTAAGGAGCCCTAAATGTTAATATCCTTTACAGAAATGACTCACCATTGTGTATAAATGACTGATACCCAGTCCTGAAACAAGTCTCGACAGGAGACTGCCCTGCAACCTGGAATGGAACATGGAGTGAGGGAAAGGCAGACGTGGGACCATCGAGTCCCTCGTCACTACCACCCATAGGATGGTTCCTCTGAAATTCTAAGAAGACCTGGCTCATCTACTGACCTTGACAGTGAACAGAAATAACAGCCCAGTTTTTTTAGAGAGTGGGAAACAAACCACAAATCATCTAGAATGGGAGCCACAGCTCCAGACCCCAAACCAGCAGCACATAACAGGGAAAGTCCACTTGAATGAAACCAAAGTGTCCCTGTCAAAGGTTTCCAAAGACTTTTATCTGCCACCCCATCCTGAGACTCGTCAATATATGTGAGGCCTCCCTTTGAATGACAGGAGTGAAGAAAAACAAAAAAACACTTTGAAAAATAATATTGTTTCCAAGGCCTGTCTCCTAAGCCAAATACAAAAAAAAAAAATTAATGTCTCAATAGCTGGGAGTTATTAAAATGTTTATGCAGGAGAACAAGTCATGTGCCAACTCTTCAAAAAGAGGTCTTGCCACTGGCACTCCTGGTTAGAAATAATTACAAGGAATTCATCATAATTTTGTCTTACAAAATTGCTCACCATTGAAACCTGGTTTTGAGGGAGATCAGGTTACCTTGTTAGAATGGTCTTAAATGTTGATATACATTTTATGGAAAGTATGCATTTACACATATACGTGAATATACTCCACTACTAGGCAGGACTTTCTATGGGCTTATTTATTAGATTATACACTGTACTGGATTGAATTTTTGACTCTAATTCTTCATTCCTCCCTGTACCCACATCCTTTCTGTGACCTCATCATAGGTGAAATGTATCCCGCCCTACCCTTGATTTGGGGCAGCTTGGCCATGCGACTTGTGTTGGCCAATGGAATGTGCGTAGAAGTAACTGTGGAATAATGCTGAGTCTAGGTCTCAGTAGGCTCTGCTTGATTTTCGGCATTTCTGTCATCCCCATGACAAACTTCCCCAGGGCAATTCTCCGGACTCCAGAAGAAACACACTAGGGCAGGCCAGAGCCCAGCCCTGAGTGAGGAGCTAAGTTAAGCCAGACCTTTAGCTCAAGGCAGAGCTGCCAACTGAACACACAATCGGTCCGTGGACCCCCAGCCAACCCACAGATGCTGGTGGGAATAAATGATTGAAATGTCATGAATGTGATATTGCTTGCAACATCATGGTCAATGCTTGAAATATCATGGTCTGTTTTCTGACATGTTAAAAATATCTCATCTGAATGTAATTATCATCAGTCTCCTTTAAGACATTCATGTTGGAGTCAGGGGTATCTCCCCATTTCCATTTATTTTTTAAGTATACATTGCTGTTCCAAAGTGTGACAGACTGCTGTCAAGAGATTTTATGAGGCAGATCACCTTCCGAAGCATTTCTTCTTCAGTTTTGGACTACAGTAGTGTAGTACAACAGTCTGACTATAATAATTCTGCTCTTATCAGTAGGAAACAGTAAACAGTTTTTCATTGTTTCCCTTAAATGTCATTTATTGCAGATATGGAAAGAAATGAAGGAGAATAATGGGCCCAATGACTCCCAGCTTGTTTTGGAGATGTTATTATTCCTCAAGGGGAAGAATAGTGAAGGATGAAAGGCAACTGTTTCAGGCTTTGGGGGTCATATAAGCACCCATCAACCTGCATAGCCATTTCTGATAGGAATATGTCCTTCCTCTGGTGAGGTCTGTCTGATGGTTTCTCCCTGTTCTGCTCTCAATTGCTAGGGACTCCTCTATATCCCTTAGGACATTTCTAGGCTGCAAACTGAGCCCTGCATCCTGGAGAAGCAGTTTATCAAAGTAAACACCTACTATATTCCACCTACTATATGGTATCTTGTAGATGCTGAGGATACACACCACAGCTGAGATTAACACAGATAAGTGTTTTTGTTCTTAGGAAGCTTCATTTTACTCATGGGACATGAACTATAAAAACTGAAATTCAGTACAATAGTTTCAGATAGTGCTAAGTGTAATAAAGCAAAGAGAACAGGGTAATGGAATAAAGTATGAGGTGGTCAGAGAAGGCCTTTTTAAAGAAGCCTAGACCTGAAATATCAAAAGGAACAAAGCATAGTAAGATCTGGGAAGAGGGTGTCCCAGGCAGCAGAAAAGCCAGCACAAAGACTCAGAAGCAGAAACACAGTTGAAGATTTTGAGAACTGAAATGGTCAATGTATATTGAGCATAGCAAACAAAGGGAAGAGAAATATAAGATGAGATCAAAAACTTAGACAAGGACCACGTAATAAGGTCTTAAAAGCAGGAGTAAGAAATTTGTGTTGTGTTCTAATGTCAACAGGTAGCATTGGCAGCTTTCAAGCAGGGAAGTGACATGATCTGATTTGGACATGATCTGGATTTTAGAAACCATCACTCTAGCGGCCACATGAAAAATGGATTCTAGGGAAGTAATAGTGGAAGTAGGGAGACCAAATAGAAAGTGACTGCAGGTATCCGGGGACCGAGGGTGGCAGCCAAGATGGTATGACGTGGTCAGATCAGAATTTTGGAGGCAGAGCCAACAGGACATATGTAGACTGGAAGTAGGTGGGGAAACAGAGAGAAATCTAAAAGATACCCTTGAGTTGACGGCCTCAGATAATGTACAGATCATTTTGTTGTAACTTATAAGAGAAATACGAAGAGTAGAGCAGGTTCTCTGGGGAAATCAGAGTCTGTCTATTCTGTATATTACTTTTGAAATACTAGTTAGACATTCACAACTTAACTATGTTGGATTCAGGAGTTTAATGTGGGAAAACAAGTCACTTGCAATTCCAGTACCAAGAGCTTCTCTCAGAGATATAATTACACTTTTAATCATTCTCTTCTAAGTTCTATCAGACAAACTATTTGCCACAATCAATATATTTATTTAATAAGACTCTGAAAAGCATCTCATGACATGCAGGTACAAATGCAACATGGCCATTGGTTGGTTATTTTTAAGGCAGGCCCTACTTACTTTGCCCTAAGATACTAGTTTGGTGACTTAAACATTTTTGTTCCATGAGGTAAATGATTGGAGCAGTCATGGAGAAGCAGCAGCTAGGGATCTGGTCCCTAAATACTCGGCCACCTCTCTCCACTGTCCACACACACACACGCAGCACAAACTTCAACCCAAGATTTCCACTTTTATAGTGGACTTCCTCCAGTGACTTTACTTGAATAAAGAGTCATATGAATTTTAAATAACTTGGCATCCGCTGCCCCCAAACTCATGCTTTGCCTGGAATGCTTTCTTCTACATCTCAGTATGTGCAGTACTTGGCTGTAAGTAGACTCTATACCTTTCTCTCTTTTTTCGGTATTTTTAGCCAATCTGTATCTTGAGCCAAGATGCCTCCACAGATTCTAGGAACTGAAATAACCCAGGGTTCAGAGGCCTCATGTCAGCCTGCAGCTGAATGAGAGTTAATGAAGCAAAACTGCAATTATCTGGAAAAACTGTGGCAACCAGATCTGGCACTTTTTCCAACACTGATGCCACGGGGACAAACTTCCATGTCACACATTTTATGGTATAGAGCTGAAAATCACTCTGATATTCCTAAAATGATGATGGGATCAGAAACACCATAAGCCCTAACCAGTATGAGAGGCATGTCCTAAAACCAACTGTTCATTTATAAATATCTTGAAGAGACCCTGGATTTCATTTGTGTGCACATTGTATTGAGCAGGGGTCTTGTTACTCTCCAAGGAAACTAATAATGTAATACATACTGGGCTGACAAAAAATAAGAAGTGACCAAGGGATTAATATGTGGCAGAAATGGCTAGGAGATCACCCAAAAACCCATGCTATTCTTTCCTTAATATAAAGTTGTACTAGGAAGTGGCTGTCTAGCTGGGGACTACATTTCCCAGCTTCCCTTGCAATTAGGTGGAGTCATGTGACTGTGTTCTAGCCAATGGGATGTTAGAAGAAATGGTCATTCCTGTAAGACTGAATCATAAAAAAATTTCATTTGTGCTTTTCCATGACCTTTCCCCCTACTGACTGGCTGAAATGGGACTATTTCACAAGAAAATCTTGGAAGTCATGTGTTGAAGATGGCAGAGCATCCATTTGCTTTGATCCTTGAATTGCCACAATGATGAGAGACACCTGGTGCCCCATTTACCTGTCCAGTACTCCTGTTTGAGCAAGAAAGAAGACTCTATTGTAACACTTTACGCTACTTGTTAGAGCCTATTCTAATTAATATAGAATAGCAATTGTGGAAGTCACTCAAGATGAAGACCACCCCTAATATCTCCAAAATTAATCAGAAATGGTTTCTTATTTTTTTTCTTACCACTTTTAATGGCATTACACTTTTGAGAATATATAGTGTTTGGAAAAATTCTATGCAGGATAATGGCTGTTCTACACAGGGTTGAATCAACTCTGATGTTACCAAGCCACTTGGCAATCTCAAGAACTATCAGGCTATTGGTAGTTGACATCTCTTCCTTTGCCTAATCAGCATCAATAACTCCTTTTGTAATAATAACATCTTGGTTTTCCTCTGGGGAACTACAGTTCTCCTGTTGCATACATTCTCAGTGGGAATGCCAATCATGATACTCCATTCTTTCTTGGTCAAGAGTTGGCTAGACCCTCTGTACCTGGGATCTCTAATAGAATGTCAAGCAGAATGTAAGAGGAACTAAAAATGGTCATTACCAATTCATTTGGACAAATGAACTCTGAAAATCATTATTTCCTACTTTCTAGATCCCCAGAGTTAGCCTCTGTCCCTGAGTCTTTTCTGGTGTTTCCTTCAATTCTCTGAATTTCTGAATTTCCTTTTAATACATTACTTTTATTTATATTTCATGTTATTGTTGTATATTTGTTATTTATTGCTGCAAAACAAATTACCCCAAAACTTTAAAAAACAATAAATATTTATTATCTCACACAATTTCTGTGGGTAAGGGATTCAGGAGTGGCTTAGCTGGGTGATTCTGGCTCAGGGTCTCTCTCATGAGGTTGCAGTCACATGTCCACCAAACCATCAATCAACTGAGAGTCTGACCAGAGAAGAGGCATCTACTTCGCAAGTGGCTCACTCAAACGGTTGACAAGTTGGTGCTGGCTGTTGGCAGGAGGCCTCAGCTCTGTTCCTCAAGTGCTCTCTTGAGTGTCCTCATGGCATGATAGCAGGCTTCTCCCTGAGGAAGTATCCAAGAGACCAAGATGGAGCTGAAATGCCATTTTATGATCTAGCCTCAGAAGTTGTACATTGCCATTTATTTCATATTCTACTGGTTACACAGTGTCAGCCTTGATTCACTGGGGGAGGGGTCTCTACAAGGGTGTGAATATCTAGAAGCAAAGATGATTGGGGGCCATCTTGGAGCCTGCCAAGCATGTGCGGTTAATTTCTGTTTCTTGCAACCACAAAAACCTAGTTGAGATACCTGACTAAGTTGAAAAAGTGCAGGCTGTTTTCACATATCCTTAAGAACAAGTCTAAGATGTAGAAGAATTTAACTTCTGAGAGAAAATTCCCAAGAATTTGGCAGTACTCTTTGGACAATATATATTTTTATTAGGTTCTATATTCCCAACTTACATTCAACTTTGATTACGGTGACTATAAAATATTCTATTGTGATGATCTCCCCAAACCCTGGGAACCTTTAATAACAGCACTCTACAAACTTTAAAACTGGAGAGGGCTTCCCTGGTGGCACAGTGGTTGAGAATCTGCCTGCTAATGCAGGGGACATGGGTTCGAGCCCTGGTCTGGGAGGATCCCACATGCTGCAGAGCAACTAGGCCCGTGAGCCACAACTACTGAGCCTGCACGTCTGGAGCCTGTGCTCTGCAACAAGAGAGGCCGCGATAGTGAGAGGCCTGCACACCGCTATGAAGAGTGGCCCCCGCTTGCCACAACTAGAGAAAGCCCTCGCACAGAAACAAAGATGCAACACAGCAAAAATAAATTAATTAATTAATAAACTACCCCCAACATCTTAAAAAAAAAAAAAGAAAAAAAAAATGGAGAGACTAACCCCAAAACCACATATCTTAATCCATGGCATGTGTCCACAGTAACTTCCTATTTGTCACATTTCCAAAAGATTATCTTCTTAGATGAGTATTTGCGGTAATCCTTTGAGAGATATCAATATAACAATATAAGTTGTTCATTTTTCTTCTGTTAGTCATAGTATCTAATTAAAATTATTCCATTGAGTAAATTAGAATCAAAGAGAGCTGGATCGTGTAATCCAACTTCCTTGTTTTACAGATGAAGAAACTGAAGCCCATAAAGATTATGCAAGGTTCCCATGGCCACACATTCAATGCAAGAGTCAGAAGTTGAACCCAAGTATCCCAAGGCAAGAGCCAGAAGCTGAATCCATACCAACATTTTCCTATTATATAAGTTTAATCTGTGTTGTTTGACTAGTATCTTGGAAGTCAGTCTAATCACTCCATTTGATATTTGATTGACAAGTAAGAGCATGTTATACTTTCTTCCAAACTTTATCAGAAGTAATAACAACAAATATATGAAAAAATTGTATCATATAATTACTTAATCCCACTTTAAACAGGAAATGGAGATCTGATGAGGCAGTTTTTTTAAATTTTTCAATTAAAAGCAAAGGGAAAAAAATTAGATGTTTTCAAGATGATTTATAAGGTGTACAAACTAACTATACACTTCCCTAAGTGAATTATAAAACCGATGAACTTCCACCTGGCATGTCGTCTTCATCTCAACCCAGGAGCTCTCAGTAGTTTTCAGCTTCTACAAGCTATGTACTTGGAGAATGTAGGGGGGTGGTGGTGGGGGGAGCTCTGGTTTGGAGTCAGAAAGAAGTCTTAAGAGGCAAATTGCCAAGAGAATGAGACAGAGAAATAAGTTTTATTTCCTCCTATTGAGTTCAGTAAATGACCTTGATGTTTGATGTTTCCTCTAGGAGTTCCTAGATAAGCCAAATTATGCCTCCTTTCCCCAAGAACTCTTGAAATAGTCGTATTTCAGAGCACAGGAAAGATTCTTTGCCATATACCTTCACCTCTGAAATTCTAGATCCTGGGATTTCAAGTCCAGCTTGACTTGAAGACAAACTAGAGCAGGGTTTCTCAACTCGGAACTGTTGATATTTGGGTCCATATAATTTTTCAGAGTGGCGGGCTTTCAGGGGAGGCGGCACTGCCTGTGCATTGTAGGAGGCTTAGCAGCATCCCTGGCTTCTACTCAGTACATGCCAATAGCACCCCTCTTCCAATTACGACAAACCATGTCTCCCGACACTAACAAAATCCCCTGAGAGACAAAACCCACCAAGATTGAGAATCGCTGCTTTAAGGGAATGTTCTGGATCACAGAGGAGCCTCTGGATAAGAATTAAAAGCACAGACTTATTTTTCTGGATGTGGAGAGCATTTCAGGGGTACTTAATTTCTTTGCATCAAATAGTTATTTGGCACCTGTTATGCCCCAGACACCATGATAGTCACAATGCCCAAAATATATACTCCCTAGCCTTGCACAGATTTCACAAAGTTTGCTGTCACTTAAGCTATAGTTGAATTAGTTTGATTTATTTACTCCTACAATTTTTCAGTGATGCTCTAATTAAATTCCCAAACCTCCAAGTTTGGGGCCAAATGCAGAAAACTGAGGTATGTCAAGATGATGACAACCAAGGAATTAATTCAGTGACACCACCACCAGAAGACAGCACTTAAATTCACAAACAAAAGAAAATCGCTGGCATCCTAAAATTAGTTCTGATTCTCTCCTAGATTTCTTGAGCGTTTTGTGAAAAGTTAAGTGAGACTTTTCTAAAACTGGAGTGAGATTTTTGCTCTGATAAATGATGATGTTTGCCTTGCCAGCCTGAGAATATAGCTTAATGGGGGGAGGTGGTGACACATGAAGCTCCATCAGAACAGCTTACAAGGGAGATCAGAAAGATAATGAAAACAGGGATGGGACTGTTCCATTCTTGGATCTGCTTGAGCCTGAAGTCATGAACTTGCTAACAAGTGAAACGAGGGCATTTCTAAATGGCTCATCTTCCAGAGAGCCCCATGGTAATTTTAAGGCAGATTTCCCATCCAGACCTTATGATGTCGATTGAGGAAAATTGAATTGGAGTCATGAATCACTCCATAAATTTTAATTAAAACAATATACTCCCATTTTAAACATTGATGGTCTCTGCCCCTCTGGGCTTCAGAACTTCAGAAGCGAATTTTTGGAGGCACTCAGAAACTTGAAAGAGCAAAACATGCACTTAAAACCTCTTTGAAAACCACTGACTCACCTTCTAGCTAGAGCAAAGAAATCCCAACAAATCAAATTGAAACTCAGCAAGAAAAATGTACTTAAGGAGCATTAAAAAGAAGCAGGGAAATCAAGGTGAAAATAGCTTCTAAGAAAAAGCAAAGTCAGAACAGACCCTTCTGCATGAAACAAGGAAATTTAGGTGCAACATATACCCCCAAAACTTTAGAATGAAATGTGTGGATGGGAAAGGTGATTTAGTACGAAGAGTGTAGACTTTGGAGTCACAGAAGTGTTCAAATATCAGCTCGGCCATTAATTAGCTTTGTGACCTTGGGCAAATTACTCAATCCTTTAAGTCTTGGCTCTCCCAATTGTAAACTGAAGCTCTAATTCACTTCTGAAGGGTGTTTTAAGGACTAAATGTGATCATATTTTTAAAGTGTCTTTTCTATCATCTATGCTCCTTACATCATAGCCACAAATTTAATTTTCATTTCTTATTTTTCCCTATCTGAATCAAGTATGGAGATAAACTGTGGTAGATAGGAGTGGAACCTAAACATATAAATACACCGGCTTAATATTATATATATTCTGATGCTATGAATACAGATTTTTCAAGCAACAATGCTACATAATTGCAAAAACAGGAGCACTGGCATGAGACAATTTCCATTTGAATCTTGAATTTACCACTGACTTTGTAATCTCAGTTATATTGTATCATAGCACTGTGCCTCAGTTTCCTCACATGCAAAATAGGAAATTACATTTTCTACATTATAGAATATGGTGTGGGCTCTGAAAGACAATTAAAACCACATGATTAGTAATAACTTTTAATGGAGAACAATCTGTAAAAATACTGAATCACTATGCTGTACACCTGAAACTAACATAACATTGTAAGTCAACTATTCAGTAAAAAATATAAAATAAATTTATAAACGAGATAGCATATAAAAGGCTCTTAGTAAACAATACATATTATAATAGAAACAATGATGCTCATAGCTCATACTTACCAGTATATGCATAACAGTTTTGTATCCTCGTGTGTATACGTGTATAGTCTATCTGTAAATATCCTTCTAAAAGCTGTTTCCAATTTTTAAAAAGGCTCTATTTATAGGATAAAATTTGATATAATTCCTCAAGTCTGCTAGCAAAGTCAAAGTATGTCTTTGTGCTGCATTGTTCAGACCTTATCTTTGATAAATTGAGCCCGAAGATATTAAGCTCTATGTAGTTGCTCTTCTCCAGCATTAGCCCTTTAATGTACCATTTCTGTCGCTGGATACTGTCTTGTGCTAATCACTATTAGCAAGTGAGAATACAGATTAATTAACACCTACTGTTCTGTTAAAGGGTTTTTTCTTACAAATACATCTAGAAATGTTTTCTGTCTTTTGACCAGTACATAGAAGAACTCCCATTAATTGTGCACCCCTCCCCCCAGAAACACACCCTAAAACTTGAACCAGAAACAAGAAAAACAAGGTGAAAGGCAACTACTACAAATGTTTTGTGCAGGCAGAACTGGTTCTGTGCCTTATGTGTTGAGTAAATCAAAGCAAGTAACAGAGAGGGACAGTGAATTGGAGGCGTGTCTTGGGATGGGGTGGAGAGAGGTAAAGAGGGTTTAGGTAGTCTAGGACTTGAAGAAAGGAATATGCTACTATAAGGAATGAAATGAAGGGCACTGTTTATCAGACCAGGCATTGGTTTTTATATGTTTTCTCTCATTTAATCTCAATCAATGCTATGAGAGAGGAATTATTACTATGACCAATTTATAGCTAAGGAAACTAAATCCTGAAAGTCTGAAAAATTTGGCCAAGGTCACAGAGCTGATCTATTGTAGAACCAGGACTGAAATTCGCATCCCTCTTCTAAGGTTAAACTCTTGGCTATTCTTCTATTTTTTACCAATGGCCTTGCAAGGTTAATACTGTCATCATCTCCATTTTCTGGAGAAGAAAACAAGGTTTAAAGTGACTTCCCCCAAACTGACAACTCAGAAAGGCTAAAATGTGGATCCAAATATGAATCTGGGTTAAAACTGGATCACACAGAACATTTCTGTGTGCTATTTTTTTAACTTTGGTGTATTAATTTGATAAGTTGGATTTCCCTTTGAAGGAGTAAAACCATCTATCTTGTGGAAGAAAGAGAATAACAACCAGCCATGAGAAAAAAAAGGAGAAGGAGAATAAGAGGAAGAAGAAGACGAAGAGGAAGGAAGGACTCCCTGGTGGTGCAGTGGTTAAGAATCCACCTGACAATGCAGGGGACACAGGTTCAATCCCTTGTCCTGGAAGATCCCACATTCCATGGAGCAACTAAGCCCGTGTGCCGCAACTACTGAACCTGTGTGCTGCAACTACTGAAGCCCGTGCGCCTAGAGACCGTGCTCCACAACAAGAGAAGCCACTGCAATGAGAAGCCCATGCACAGCCACAACTAGAGAGGAGTAGCCTCCGCTCACCACAACTAGAGGAAAGCCTGTGCACAGCAATGAAGACCCAACCCAGCCAAAATAAAAAAGGAGAGGAGGAGGTGGTGGGGAGGAGGTGGTGGGGAGGAGGGGGGCAGGGGGAGGAGGGGGAGGGGAGGGGAGAGGAAGGGAGGAGGAGAGGAGGGGAGAGGGGAGGGGAGGGGAGGGGAGAGGGGAGAGGGGAGGGGAGGGGAGGGGAGGGGAGGGGAGGGGGGAGGGGAGGGAGGGGGAGGGGAGGGGAGGGGAGGGGGAGGGGGAGGGGGAGGGGAGGGGAGGGGGGAGGGGAGGGGAGGGGGGAGGGGAGGGGAGGGGAGGGGAGGGGAGGGGGAGGGGGAGGGGAGGGGAGGGGAGGGGAGGGGAGGGGAGGGGAGGGGAGGGGAGGGGAGGGGAGGGGGAGGGGAGGGGGAGGGGAGGGGGGAGGGGAGGGGAGGGGAGGGGGAGGGGAGGGGGAGGGGAGGGGGAGGGGAGGGGGAGGGGGAGGGGGAGGGGGGAGGGGGGAGGGGAGGGGAGGGGAGGAGAGGGGGAGGGGGGAGGGGAGGGGAGGGGAGGGGAGGAGAGGGGGAGGGGGAGGGGGGAGGGGGGAGGGGGAGGGGGAGGGGGGAGGGGGGAGGGGAGGGGAGGGGAGGAGAGGGGGAGGGGGGAGGGGAGGGGAGGGGGAGGGGAGGGGGGAGGGGAGGGGGAGGGGAGGGGGGAGGGGAGGGGGGAGGGGAGGGGGGAGGGGAGGGGGGAGGGGAGGGGGAGGGGAGGGGAGGGGAGGGGAGGGGAGGGGAGGGGGGAGGGGGAGGGGAGGGGAGGGGGGAGGGGGGAGGGGAGGGGAGGGGGAGGGGAGGGGAGGGGGAGGGGAGGGGAGGGGAGGGGGAGGGGAGGGGAGGGGAGGGGGAGGAGAGTGACACAAGGAAAGTTTGTGAGGAACTACTAAACAGGAACCAAACCACATCTATGCAGGTAGGAATCAGGATAATAGTTATTTCTGGTGGGGAATGATTAGACAGGGACACAGCGGGGAGGTTCTGAGTTTTGCATTTCTCTGTTTCTTGATTTCAGAGAAAGTGTGCTCAGTTAATGAAAATCCATCCATCTATTCAGTACGGCATGTGTTTTTCTGTATGTAGATTATACCTTAGTATATTTTTCTTTAAAAAAATCCATGTTCGGGCTTCCCTGGTGGCGCAGTGGTTGAGAGTCCAGCTGCCGATGCAGGGGACACGGGTTCATGCCCCGGTCCGGGAAGATCCCACATGCCGCAGAGCAGCTGGGCCCATGAGCCATGGCCGCTGAGCCTGTGCGTCTGGAGCCTGTTCTTCGCAACGGGAGAGGCCACAACAGTGAGAGGCCCGCGTACAGCAAAAAAAAAAAAAAAAAAAAAAAAAAAAGCCATGTTCTAAAATAAGTTAAAAATCTAGGGCTTCCCTGGTGGCACAGTGGTTGAGAGTCCAGCTGCCGATGCAGGGGACACAGGTTCGTGCCCCGGTCCGGGAAGATCCCACATGCCACGGAGCGGCTGGGCCCGTGAGCCATGGCCGCTGAGCCTGCGCGTCCGGAGCCTGTGCTCCGCAACGGGAGAGGCCACAGCAGTGAGAGGCCTGCGTACCAAACCAAACCAAACCAAACAACAACGACAAAAATCTAGATGAATCAAAGTAAAACTAACACCCACAATGTTAAGTAAAGTGGAGGCCAGCACACAGCCAGTCTCCAAAACCAGAAGCATCTGGAGGCATAGAAGAGTTGAAATTTTATAAGTCAAGTGAGACTAAAAGAACTCCAGAAGTGGCAATGTACCCAGATTAGGTTCACTAACTACAGTTTGTGAGTCTGGAGGGGCCTGGGTGGGTTCACTAATCATAACGGGAGTTAGAAGAAAGCTGAAGCCCCTGCCTGAAATGATGATGGTAAAGTTGACTGCTTGAAGGGGTGACATGAAGCAGCTGTGGATGGACTCTGGGGAAACATAAGACTGGCTCGGTGATGGAATCATTACTGGTCTCATCACCATGGATGACACAGGACCTCCAAAACCCAATATAAGTCCTGTTTCTGGACTAAGAATCTGTGGGAGCCCAGGTGAAGGCACCTGCAGAACCACCGGAGAGAAATGAGCCAGAGAAAGAGAGAGAGAGGGAAAAAGAGGCAAGGTGCGGGGGAGAGACAGAGAGAGAGAGGGAGAGAGAGGGGGGAAGGAGGAGAGAGAGGGAGGAAGAGAGAGAGAGGGAGAGAGAGAGAGAGGGAGAAAGTCATAAAAGACCTGTAAAATAAATCTACATAATAAAATTCCAAAGCAAATGACAAAACTAACACAAAGAAAACAGTTAACACCAAACAAGTAGATGAAACAATTCTCGACAAAATGGAACAGATATTCTCAAATGATTTTTAAAAATATATTTATATCCTCTAAGAAATAAAGTAGAAAGAAAAGTTCACAAACTTTAAAAAATATTAATAGTGTATATGAAGGGGGATAAGAATCAAGAATAGATGAATACAAAGGATGATGGACAAAGGATGAACAGATGATGTACAAAACATACAAGACACTTCTTAATACCCCCAAACCAGAACCAATCCCAATAAATATCTATCATCTGGTAGATATGTATTATATCCATAAAATGGAACACTATTCAACAATAAAAAGGAACAAAGTGCTGATATATGTCTCAATATGGATGACCCTCGAAGATACTATGCTAAGTGAAAGAAGACGGATGTAAAAGAATGCACAGTTTATGATTCCATTTACATGAACTGTCCAGAAAAAAAGCAAATTTAGAGAGACAGAAACTCATCATTTTCCTTCACCAGGATATGTGATTCACTTATTAGCTTTTTTGCAAGTACTTTTGAAAGTCTTCTGAAGGACCTACTTGGAATATGGTGACATATAAATCAAGAAGGACAAAATGCGTGTATATATGTGGTTTCTGAGTGATAGACAGGGAAACAAATATAGGGTAGGAGAGAGGAGAAAAGGGAGGGAGAGTATTTGTTATTATTTATCTCTTAAAGTCCTGTAGGTAAAGGCATTGTCTCTCTGTGCTCCAAAATTTCATCCTTCTAGGTATATGGGAGAAAATGTTCTTTTAGCTTAACCCTCATTTAGACTCATATAACCTGTCTGACTACCTTCCCTAATGCTAATGGCCTGTGTTGGGAAGGGAGTTTTTATCTGAAATATGGCGTTAGCTCACCTGACTGAATTTTTCCTCTTTATATTTTTTGTGTAGTCACCACCTCAAAATGCTAGATTTGCTCCACTTGGAAGAATTTAATCTGGAGCAAACATATAGTCCCTTGGCTCAAAAAATGGTACATTCAGGGCTGCCCACATCTTTGGATTCAGTAATCAAAATAGCCACATTTAATCTGGGCATGATTCCAGATGTTGTGCTTCTGCTTTCCTTCTAAGTCCATTAAGGACTGGCCTTAAGTCATATAACCCAGAGGTTTCTTCCAGTGACTCTAGTCTTGTAATTTAGGAATTAAACCAAACTGATTTCCCTGCAATGTCCACAGATGGAGAATTCACTTTTCATCCAAGTCCAGTTGAGTCCAGCTTTTTGATATCTGGGCCTGGTACCAGGACCTTGTATGCACCCAACAGTTAAGAACAGAACTCCTTATCCTAAAAAAATAAGGCAAAAAAAAGTATTTTCTTTGAAGTAGTGCATAAAAACCTCATGGGGTGGCTACAAGGATTTGTGAATTATTAAATATCTCTGAGTTTGGAAAACTGGCATTGTAACAGTATAAAATTCTGCTTTTTTCTTCTCCTTTTCTTAATAACACTGTTACATGACCTTCTAAAGCCTTTGCTCCCTTAAAAAGTATTAGATGATTTGCAATAGTCTATAATAAAACTTGGAAAAGATAGCTACAGCACTGGTTCAATAATCATGAGAATCACTTTTAGATGCAGTTTTCCAACAAAGTGTTCATATAATTAATTGCAAACCCTGGAATAATGCTTTGGCCAAAAGTACGAATGTCCCTTCATGTGTCTGTGGTGTGGGCTCAGCATTGCTGCTCTTTGGGTCTCCTTAAGCCTTGTCACTTGGCACATGCATGACCTTAATCTCTAATTGGCCTCATGAATATAAACGTAAGTGTTATGGCCTTATTCCTGGAAGTACCTGGCTGGGACTTCACTTTCAGCTCCAAGAATTATGATCCCACCTTCTCCCAACCGACAGTTCAGCGTGTTTGTATACTAATGCACATTCTTGAAGTGGCCTGTGGGTGCAGTCAACATTCCAGTGTTCTGTGATGATTGCAAGGCAGCATCTGTCAGCTGATGGCTACTTCTCTGTGGGTTTCTCACTACTTCACCATCCCCAGTCGCCTACTCATCTCACAGAAATCCCCCCTTCACCAGGGCCCCCAAAGATGTCATTCATCAAAGTGATCTATGCTCTTACTTGTCACAGAGACAGATTGCTTCCTTGGTAAGTGGTGGCCAACTGCTTGGGTCCTCAGATATCTGGGAGAATATTTCTCCCTTTCTTTTCTGAGCCAAATAACTTCTAATTAAGATTTTTTTTCTTCTTCTTTGGGTTTTCATGGTCCTCTTGGCAATCAGACAGAGCACTGCCTGCCCACTGGGTACCTTTACAGAGAATAAATAAAAGCTGGCCATTTTATGGAAAGGTTAAAAAAAAAAAAAGCTGAGTTGCTTGAGGGATTTCTAAAGCAAAATCTGCTTTTATGAGTCAGGAACAAAACACAGATATTAATTTGTAATGAAACCAGAAACTTGAGGGTCATTCAGCCCGAGGCTGCAGATCCCCATAACAGTGCTTATTTTACAGACAGCACATTTAATTTCAATCCTACAGACACAGAGAAAGAGCAAGAAAAAGAGAGCAAGACAGAGAAAGAAAGAAGGATAAAGAAAAAAGGAGGAAGAAGAAAAACGCAAGGAAGAAAAGAGGGGTAACGGACAATAAGGATTTCTCTTCCCCAATTTGCTTACAGTAGGTGTTAAAAACAGTTCAGGGAAAAAGACGTTCAACAAAAATGTATTAAGATGAGTTTTGATGCATCCTTCAATGCATCGAGTGTTCATGTGTGTTAATATATGCTAAATACACACATACATACACACACTCAGGAGTGTCTGCACACTTGGGAGTGTCTGCACACTGTCACCCTAGTCTACTATGCGTTTGACCAGGTTGAAGACTCTAATGCTGCCTTATTTGGTCTTAGTCTTGGTCTGGGGGAAAGCCACGAGGACCCTCTTTCTGATGATGTCAAAATACCATTTCCAAATATTTTTCCAAACTAACTCCGACATTTTTGCCCATCTTTGTGATCAGCTTTTTGGGTCAAGAAAATGAAGATGCTTTTAATGAGTCTGTTCTCCTTGGAGTGAACCGGGTTGCCATTGTTATCCCTCAACATTTGGTGGCAGCTCTGATGAACAAAAACAATAGGCTTTCTTCCTCGGCTCTCTTCAAAATGCCTTAATAGGAAACACATTCCGCATTCCCCATGTGCATGTTTTCAGTGCAAATCTTTGTTTAATCTTAATAGAGAATTTGGTCCAAGGGTTCTTCTATGGACAAAGGGTGTTACTGATGGGAACACATCCCTGGAGGACCTTTATGCATGAAGGTTTCCTTAGGGGGCATTTGGGAGAATAACGGTGCCCAGGCCCCCTAAATCATGTTGGCTTTCAGAAAAGTAGTCTGCGTCTCTTGGACATTTTTTTCTAACCAAAAATAGAGAAAGGAGAGAGAGAGAAAAAAAGAGTGAGAGAAGGAAGGGCGGGAGGGAGGAAGGAAGGAAGGGAGGAGGGAGAAAGAAAGAAAGGGAGAGAAAAAAAGGAGGGAGGGAGGGGGGAGAGAGAGAGAATTCCTTAATCCAATCATTAATCTTTGGGAATTCACTGGTGTTCTTACATTCACTGCCCAGACGGTATGTTCCATTCTGTTCCAATTGAGAATCTGATAGGCAGATTCTGCCAACTGGGCAAAAAAGGGGAGAAGCACTTATACATTCTTTGCTGCAGCCAGAACTTGTACCTTGTCTGGATACCGCAGTCATTCTACATTAGCTTACTTCCTATTCGTTGCTGAGAAACAAAATTCTTCTAGATTCTCCTCACCTGCTTTCAGCAGTAAGGAAGCGAGACCTCCTCTCTTCATTTTGCCCAGAGTCATTGCTTCAAGCAATGCCTATGTAGCAGAGAATCTGGGCACCTCAGCCTGCAGCTTGTAAGCCCTGTGCTCTATGCTGTTAGTCCTGGAGGCTTTAGCCCACAGAGCCACCCACAGAGAGCTCTGCCATCCTCTTGGGTGGGATTATGCTACATTAACACTGGAATTAGAAAGTCATGTTTCCATGTTACCATCTGTTCATTCCCTTTATACAGCTTGACATGCATGTGGGGAGTCAGGAGCCACTTGGGAGCATTGGGCAGAGGACACATGCTGGCCAAGGAGACCCCTTCATTGGCCAGGCATAACTTAGATTGAAATTGGCAGAATGGAACAAAGGAGAAGCCCATTCGCTACTGTCTAGAGGAAACACAGATGCTACAAAGCTTGTTAAGTTTTCCCTATCACAGACGAGTAAGGATACACATTTTATCAGCATCCCAGGACAAAGATTCACAGGAGGAAGTGTTGTTTTCTAATGTAATCCAGGTCACCCTTTAGGAGATCCTGGGAAGTTGTATGGAAAATGGGGCTGGCCACGAGCAAAACATGCAGTGACTGATGTTCTCCTTTGGCTTCCACACATTTTCCTTCTAGTCTTGGCCTCCACCTTTACTTCTGTTATATCCTCTGATCAGAGTATATAACAGCTGGTGTTCAGCTAGGATTAGGTCAGGAGAACAAGAAGCTGAGTCATTACAGGAAGGCCCTGAAGCTGGCTTAGAGGCTTAATTACCTCCACACAGACCTGAATTTAAGAAGAGAAAGCTTTTAAACCAGGTGAATCTTTAACAGTGGCATGGCAGGCTGTGCCAGATGCAGAATCATAAATCATATGAATCAAATCATAAAGAAGATTCCTGCCTTGGTCTCCTTAGAAGACCAGTCTTGATCAATATTTCAAGCGTCCATTTTTAGAGCTTCTCATGTGGTGAAGTGTGGGAAAATTACCACCAGCTTTGAGGGCTTATTGTTTCTCCTTCACAAACACAGCACCCTGCACATCCACACCTGTGGGACTTGAAGAACTATCGTTGGAGACCTGGAGGTGGGGATGACACCCTCTTCCTGCCAACAGCAACCCAATTTTTGATAGTTGACTTCATATAGCCTAAGTAATTCCTTAACCATACTTCTCTCTCAGGTTCTTTTCCCATTTCATCTTGAAATCAGAGTATGAGAAACCTCTAAGGAAACCTCTCACGGTTTCTAAGAGCCAAAAAAAATTCAAAGATTCCCCCCCATCAGTAAGAAGATTTCCCAGTGGAATTTCAAAATTAAAATGAATAGTAGTAAAGATAGGAGTGCTGCAGCCTCACCTCTTGTATGACCAAAATGCTAATCAAAATCTTTTTCTGCTTGTTTTCGGATAGAGAGTATGAGCTAATGTTTATTAGCTCATATCCAAATATATGCAAATCAGGGCATCCTAATTTGGAGGATGAGAGAGAGGGCCTGCTTTTTTTTTTTTTTTTTTTTTTTTTTGTGGTACGTGGGCCTCTCACTGTTGTGGCCTCTCCCGTTGCGGAGCACAGGCTCCAGACATGCAGGCTCAGTGGCCATGGCTCACAGGCCTAGCCGCTCCACGGCATGCGGGATCTTCCCGGTCCGGGATACGAACCCATGTCCCCCGCATCGGCAGGCAGACTCTTAACCACTGTGCCACCAGGGAAGCTCCCTTTTTTTCTTTTAAGTCATCCTCTCCAATGGGTCTGCTGCTGAAAGTAAATTTCTAGTTGAACTTCCCATGCTATATTGCAGTAATCTAGGGTGAAATTTGCTGTTTGGTATGTTAGAAAAACATGCAACTATAAGAAGGCAATGTGAAGGTTTCTAGAAGCAACATGAGGCCACGATTTCCTAGGCATTGCTGGTAATCATCCATTAGGAAGCCAAGTTGCTGGATTCAAGCTGAGAATGCTTTAGTTATATCTTGCATTTCAAGAAAAGCCTCAGTTTGTGTTTCATGTCAAAGGAAAATAGACCAGAGCTACAGTGTGTTTTCCAAATGGAAGTGAAGAAACAAACCATGGAGATATCTACATCCAGGTCCTTAGCTTAGACCATTTCAACTGTAATATAGAAAGTCAAAGAGCCCAGAGTTCTCCCAGTGAAAGGATGGTGCAGTGTCTGAAGTACATGCCCTTTTGTTAGTTTTAGAGGGGAACACCTTCCATCAATGGGAAAGGTCTTACACTCACAGTATGTACACAGTTAAAATTCAGTCCTGACACTGCCTTGTCCTTTTTTTGAATGGGTCAGCGTGTCAACTATTCCCTCCTAATGCCTGCTGGGTTTGGGAAATGTTCAAACTATCTTTCCTTCCTGCTGCAATTGGATTTTGCAATGAACACATGTAAGGGCCTGCCTAGCAATTCTAAGATGTTCTATTTTCTCTTGGCCTCCCCTGACCTGCAAGAGCTGATGATACCTCTGGTATCTCTTGAACTTTCACTCCCCATATGTCTCCTTTTCTGGAGGTGGATGGAAGCCTTATCATTCTGCTTCCAATCCTTGGGGCTTGAAAAAACCCCCCTCAGGTTAAACTCCTGAGAAAGAATAGCCACTTTAAGAAACATCAACTCACTTTTCTTCCAGCTCTTCCAAGGGTCTCCTTTAAAAAAAATCCTCTATATCTATGACTGTCAGGCAAAGGACAAAATTAAAAGAAATTGATGTGCTAATACTTGTGCTCCTTTAGCCAACATAACCAATCCTTTTGGCATTAAAAGCATAAGGTAAAACATGTTATTCTGTTCCTTACCTCTGGGGTACACATCTGTTTTAGCAATAGAATGTTGCCTTCTTATCCCCTCTACCAGCTTTACTGTTTCTCCTTATGTTTGCTATCAAACATACTATAAATTTCACTTATCTTGTTTCTTACTAAATTGTAAGCCCAGTAAGAGTGAGGATTTTTACCTGCTTCGTTTACAGCTGTATACTTAGTACCTAGAACAAAGATGTGTCACATAATTATCTCTCAATAAATACCTGTTAAATGAATGAGTTTTATGATGTTGACAACTAGATGTGATATCGAATAACCTGCAATCACCTGCTGCACTTCCAGCACCAGGCTGAGTGCTGTGATCCCCAGTGGAGGCAGGAGACCTCCAGTGTCAGCCTGAGGCATCCACTTTTAGACCCAGATAAGAGTAGATCTAACTCTCACTCCTTGCTTAGAAGAGGTCCCATCACCATTTCTCCTGAGGAGAAAGAGGACATATTCTTATGGTTGCCCCTCACTCTGAAATCCTGCTTCTACTTTGGTCTTTAGTCACTGGGATGTCCCAAACTGAGCCACAAGAATTCAGGTTTTACACAATTTATAGTCACCCAAGGAAGTTTAAGGACATAATTCATAAAACAAATGACCTTAGGTTAAATTTTAGAGATATCTGCTCTGGAGAAATCCTTTGGTAGATGTGCCCTTTTGTTGGACAATCCTGTTTTCCCTGCTTCCTGACCCCAATACAACTCATTTTCATCCTTATATGTCACCAATGTATGCTGTGTCCTTGACTGTAAATCTATGGCCTCTATGAAGCCACCTTCTCCATCAAGCCATTTATTAAGATATTTTCATAAAAAGATATTTCTTCCCTAATAGGAATTCTTATGATCATAGTTTTGTTCAGCCTGCTATGTGCTAATGGCAGAAAGAGCAAAGGACAGAATTATTGTGCCTGGGATTTAGTTATGACCTAGGGAAGAGAAGGTAGTGTAGGTATACAGCTCAAGATGTTAGTGGACAAGACATGAACGGAAGTTGTCTGTAGCTTATCTGGTGCCCAGTGCACTGGAGTTGCCCAGGAATCTACACTGTACTATCCCAACCAAGCCCAGGCTTCCTTTTTCTCTATAACATTTTTCAATTTCATTTTCTAGGTTCCAACTTAACATCTGATAAAACAACAGTAAATACTCATCTTAAGGATAGAAATCTAAGACACAGTGGTGGACATGTACTAGAGATTTTTCACCCTGAGGATGATTTATCAAAGCATGCTTTTCGTGTCTAATAAAACAAATCACACAGAAGTTGATGGAACCCTTTTAAAGAAGTCTGCTTTCTATTTCATGCAAGATGATGTTGATACGCAATTCTGGAGAACAGAAGTAGAGGGCTGCGGAGAGTAAAACAGGGAAAGAGGAGAGTCAGTGGGCCACTGGAGTTTGGCACCACTGGAACATTGGAGGAGCCATGAAGAATGCCTCCATCTCACGAACAGAAGATGGGGGCATATAATCACTGGCTTCCATCTCTCCATTGGTCAAGTATTACCCCATGGGATGTTAACTCCCTTCCATCCCAGACAAGAAAGAGATTGACAGTGTAGAGTGAAGTTCTGCCATTGACACCTGTGTGAAGCATATAGCCATGACAGTGACTGGAATAAAATATGGGCTAGGGAGACCCGAGGGAAGGCACAAAAGGTGTCCCAAACAAAGGGGAAATCTAATCTAACTCACCACAGGAGAATTAAGCAAATAAAAAAAATAGAGCAATTTTATTTCAACTTTTATTCATTCATTCATTCATTTAAAGAAAAGAAATGCTGAACTTCCAGTAATGTAGATCAGATTCATATACCCTCCAGTGAGGGCCACTAAGAAAGACAGTTCAATTACCAAAAGCAAACAAATAAACAAAAATCTCTTGAAAGCATCAAAGATCTCAGATGATAGGAAAAAACTGCCATCTAATTTTTGGAGAAGACAAACCCAGTGATAGAAAGCACAGTTAATCAAAGTTCCTTCACTCCTGAGCACAATTATTTTGATCCCATAAACCTGAGCTGAACGTTTTACAGCCTTATAGGCAGAAATCAAAGCTTAGACTCCACCAAGGGTGAGAAACTTATAAAACAACCCCTCCTTGAGGAAAGATCCATGAGCTCTATTCCCTCAAACGGGCATAACACAGTAATGATAGTCCTCCCTGTAGTATGTCCTTTCATCTGCTGATACAGGGGATCTCAGGCATTAAATGAATTAAGGCTGGGACTGGTGGACCTCCAGGGTTCGTCCTCCTATCCTCCTTCATTTCTTTCCAGAAGTTATCATTATTCTAAGCCTCAGAAGATTTCTACAAGTAATATTTTAAATAAATGTCCACCATTCAAAAATAAACTATCAGAGGGCTGCCCTGGTGACACAGTGGTTAAGAATCCGCCTGCCAATGCAGGGGACACAGGTTTGAGCCCTGGTCTGGGAAGATGCCATGTGCCACGGAGCAACAAAGCCCATGTGCCACAACTACTGAGCCTGCACTCTAGAGCCCGTGAGCCACAACTACTGAGCCCACGCACCTACAGCCCATGCTCTGCAACAAGAGAAGCCATCACAATGAGAAGCCCATGCACCACAATGAAGAGTAGCCCCTGCTCGCCACAACTAGAGAAAGCCCATGTGCAGCAATGAAGAGCCAACACAGCCGAAAATAAATAAATCAAATATAAATAAATAACTAAATAAATAAACTAGCAGAAAAAGAATGAGACAAGGCTCATTGAGCAAGATATAACAAAAACAGATCCACAGGGACTCCAATCATTAAGGATATCACATATAAGCACAAAATAGTAATTGATGACTGATCCACATTTACAATGGTCAAGGAAATGTTACATAATGCTATATCTGAAAGCTTTAGTAACAAACTGGAAACCATAAAAAGGGATCAATAGATCCCTAATTATTTTAAATTTCTGCTGTGATTCTTTCCTTATCAGTACATTTATATATTTTCAAATACATGAGAATTTTTTTCTTATTTTCATTGTTGGTTTCTATTTTAATTTGCATCATAATCAAATATAGAGATCTCCATGATGCCAAGCCTTTGAAATCTGTTGATACCATGACTAGTACATGGTAAATTTTTTTTAAAAGTTCCATGTGTTCTTGAGAAAAATGTGCATTTCCTAATTTTTACATTTTTAATAAATGTAATTTCCTAATGTTATATACAATGTGTATCTCCAAGATTTATTTTATTATTAAAATTGATTTTTAGTTCTTTAATTTATGTTAGTACTTTGGTTGGCTTGATTACTGTAGATCTATTTGTGGTAAACTCCCTCTCTTTCTTTTAATCTAAAAGAGTATTTGATGCATGTTCTTGAAAGATCTTTCCTGCAAAATTGAAGTTTTTTTCTCTGAATATGTTGAAGATATTATAATTTCTTCTGGTTTCCAGGGATGTTAATGAATAGTAATTATAAGTCTAATTTTCATTCCCTTCTCGGTGATGCATATTTTCTCTCTGACTGCCTTTTAAGGTCTTCTAAGTAGTCCTTTCTTTCTGCAGCTTCAATATTTGCATGAATTTACTTTTGTTAAAACTATATGTATAAATTCGGACTCTTCTATTTGTGTATGGATGTCTTTCATCAATTCTGAAAATTTTCAGCATTACCTTTTCAAACTGTATCCTCTCCCTCATTTTTCATTTATATCCTTGTAACACAAGTTATACTATATATATTAGATACTTTTATTTCATCACTCAACTTCCTTTTAATATTTTGTCTCCTTGCTCTTCTGTTATAGTCTGTATAATTTCACAACATCTTGTCTTCCTCACACTAATTCTCTGTTCAGCACTGTCTAGTGTTTAAACCATACATTCAGGTTTTTAGTTCAGCAATTCCATTTTTCATGTCTAAATATTTTGTATAGTTCTTTTTAAAATCTCTCTGGTTACTACTGATGATGTCTTGTTGCTTAATCCTTTTTTAAGTGATTCTATCTTTCATATATTTAAGTATTACATAATTCTTGGATTTTTCCCCCTATATTTTCCCAGTGATAGTTTCAATATTTCAATTCTTTAGGCATCTACATTTCTAGTTTGTTGTTGATGATGACCCTCTTACATGGTAGTTTTGTTCCTTGTTTAATCTTATTAATCTTGATCTGTGGGAAAAAAAAACTAGGGGTTCAATTAAAGGCCTTCCTTCAAAAGAGCATTTGCTCCTACTGGTAGCCAGCCCAATCCTCCCTTCAAGGTCCCCAAGACTTAATTCCTGGCCCTTAGTTTTTGTTACTTCAAGTCTGAGGTCTAGTCTCCTGAGGACAGCACTGAAGTCAGAGAAGGTTTCCTGAGGAATTAAGTTTTGAGCTGATCTCTAATGGAAAATTAGGAGTTAATTAGGTTAAAAAAAAAAAAAGGTGAAGAGGCAGAGCTTTGGGTAGCAAAAACCACATATACAAGTGCCCTGTGGCTAGAAGGAGAATGACAAGCATGAGGAATTATTTTATTTTTCAGCTTTGGTTGGGCTCTTGTAAGTGATGTGCAAACACTGTGGGAGACACTTAGTAGATCGTCCCTTCTATGGGCTGCCAGAAATCTGAAAGAGTAATATGAGCTGGAATAATTCTGAAGAAGTTCCCAGATCAGAGGGGGTGGTAAGCTACCCTTGGGAAGATAAAAGAGGTTTTATTCCAGACAAGAATAGCAGACAATTATAAGTCAAGGTTGGGAATGAGCATAATGGATGCAGAGAGAGTATCCAGGCAGGTCTGTTCTAAGGTAGTGCTCCTCAGACTCTAATGTACAAGGCAACTGGGATCTCGCTAAAATGTAGATTCTGAATTGGTAGGTCTGGGACATGTCCTTGAATTCTGTAGTTTTCACCAGCTTCCAGGTGATGTACACAGTGCTTGCATGGGACACACTTTGAGAAGCAAGGTGGTAAGGAAATTATTGAGGGGGTCATCAGAAGTAAGAAAATACTAGGATAAAATAAAATCACATCCTGGGGACCTGTAATAATGGGATGGAAATTTTGGACTTAAGCCGTTTTGCTGAGCTCTAAAACTTTAAAACTTTAAACCACCCAGGAAGCTTATTAGTGATATACAAATGCCCAGCCCATCTGGATTCAGAGTTTTCAGGAGGTGGGGCTCTGGCCACTAGAGCATAAACAGCCCTCCAGGTGATTCTAATGCACAACAAAGTTGGAGAATCATTGTAACAAGGCAACTAAAAACCAAGATAAGATTGTCCCTTGTGTAGTGAAAGGATGAAAGCACTTTAGGAAACTGTCTAGAAAATAAGACAGGGTACACAGGCAGAGAGAAAATCATTTAAGAATGCTAAGAAGCAAGGGCTCTTTTTTGATGCCTTTACAAACTCAGAGCCAACACTCTTCCATTTAATCCTAATTCAATTTCCTCATTTAAGACCCAGCTTAGTCGCATGGCCTTAGCTCTAACTGAAACCAGGCAGGACCCTGTAGGACTCCTGGGCATGGAAACCTTTCTGTCCCCCTCCAGTCTCCATGACCTTCCCTGAGTTCCAAAGGGCAGATTCAAACAGTTGCTAATCCGAAAGGGAAGGGATGCAAAGACAAGGGAGGGGCAGTCAAGAAACAACAGTGCAGCCTTGGGGCAGGGTCCTGGTTCTGCCTCAAGGGTACACATGACAATGTCTTTAAGCTCTTTTTAGAACTAAAACCCAGCAAATGGAAGATGTCAGCATTCCTCATACCAAAGAAGACCACCTGAGGCCAGACTAAAAGAAACAGAGAAGCTCATCAAGATTTCCTGAGATGAGATTAAAGGAATGCAGGCCCTGCACACACGCTAATCCTATCAGCAACCTCACCCTTGAACCGTTGCCATAAAACTCCTCACCAAACTCCCCTAGGTTGGGACGCATAGTTTTTGATGGCATGAGCCCACTCTGTTCCCCTTTGCCTGGCAAAGCAATAAAGCTATTCTTTTCTACTTTACCCAAAACTCTGTCTCTGAGATTCAATTTTGCACCACTGTACAGAGGCTGAGTTTTCAGCATCATAACCTTTTGCTTTACTGTGAATTTACTCAGAAATTGATTTGGAAAAAGAGTAGGCATGTGCTCCTAGGTATGTTTGATATTTAATATATGTTTATAGTTATAATTTCAAGTCATAGATGAGGGGCTCCATAAAAGTACAAGGTGTCTTTATTGTTCCCAAAGCACAACTCAGATAAAATTCAGGAGGCTGAATCCACTAATATCCAGAAAAACTCTATTTCTTTTCAGGCACTAGTAGCCTAAAACTGTAAGGGAGTTAGAAAATGAAAGAAAATTTTTCTCATACAAATTGTTTCTTTGATTTTTGTGATACATCAATAGGCTATTAAGTGATTTTTCAAGTCAGGTAGATAGGTAGTCATTTAAAATTCACACACACACACACACACACCCTCTTAATTCTAATTCAGCATAGCAGCTTCTGCTATATTTAGCTTTGTTTTTCTTTAAGTAGTTTGTCCTGTTGTTGTATGGGTTTGTTCCACCAGAGATGTTGTCAGGGTAACCCAAGAGGAGATTAAGAAAACAGAGATGCCTGTCATTAGTTCCTGACATCTCAGGCTTGGTGATCTTTACTAGGGCAGAGAAAAGCAGAGAGCAGAGGTAGGAATCACATAAAACCCATAAATGTAGTTGTAGTATTAGTGAAACAATCATCTGGAAACAGAACTTACTACTCTCTGCCAGAGCACAGCTCTATAGGAAATCAATATGCTAAAAAGAATATATCATTTGCTGAAAAGAATACAACACTAATATTGAAATGGAAAAACCCCTCCCAAACTGAGTTTACCATGCCAGATCAAGAAGACCACAGGCAAGCTTCCAGGAGATTCTATGTATACAGTTGTCTTCAGTTTGATAAAAGTCAACCCAGGCTCACAATGACCTGGCATGTGACTGCTGCTTCAGGCCTGTCTTGCAGGTGTAGGGCCACCTGACTACCATGAAAGATCAGCCTGGCCTGGCCTGTGTTCATCCTGTTTGCAGTGGAGTGTGCCTTTACCATGTGGAAATCAGAATTTGTGACCATTCCTCATCTCCCACACTCAAGCATCAGTATGTGTGGCTCTGTGACACTTACAGGAATTGTCACTTTTTTCTCAATTGCTGCCCTGGGTCTAAGATATTTGTACAGTCTGTTTGGCAAACTGTTATTATATTTGAGTAACTAAATAGAACAAATTTTGTATCTTAATGTTATAAGCTCTGGACTGATATTTTATTAGACTTCATTTTTAATCTGTATTGACTCATTTTGGGCTTACAGAACATTGGTTCTTTGTTATCATCTGTATGTCTGTCACCCCCAAAATACATATGTGGGACTCTTAACCCCCAGTGCCATAGTATTTGGAGGTGGGGCCTTTGGGAGGTAATTAGGTGGAGGGTGGAGTCCCATGAATGGGGTTAGTGCCCTTATAAAAAAGAGACCCCAGAGCTAGCCCACTCTCTCTGTGCCATGTGAGGACACAGCAGTGAGAAGGCCACAGTCTGCAACCCAGAAGGTGGCCCTCACTGGAATCCAACTGTACTGGCACCCTGATCTCAGGCTTCCAGCCTCCAGAACTGTGAGAAACAAATTCCTTTTGTTATAAGCCATACAACCTATGGTACTTTGTCATCTCAGGCTGAGCTAAGGCATTCTCCTTTGAAGCAGTTTTTGTCAACAGCCTTAAGAATGTGTAGTTTCAATTTTGTAAGTCTTCTTTATTCTTACCCCTGCTCTCTCCATTCGTCCCTTCCTGATTCCTGGATGATATTTTTACCTTTTTAACTGTAAAATGACCTTGTTTTTCTCTTAACCCCATGTTTGTAATGAAGACAAAAGTACAAATGTCACAGAAATATGACAAAGAGCAATTGGTTCTTTAGACAGTTGTATGAACACCGGCTTTATATTTCAACTAAAACATAAACTAAATAATCTTTAGGAAACCTAGATATCACAGGTGATGGAAAAGTTTATCCATCCAAAAATATCAACCAGTTGATTGAAGAAAGCAGAAAGCAAATATCCTATTACTCTGGATAGTTACTCTATCTTTTCCAGATTCACTCAATATTTGGGACATACTTATATAAAAAAATATATTCAATGCATATTTAAAGTTCAGATTTAACTTGGTGTCCAGCATTTTTATTTGTTAAATCTGGTGGCCCTATGTTACCAGGATGTACTTCGTAATAATAAGCATTCTCAAATTTTACTTTGTCATCACTCAAAATACCAATGGTTTTTTTTCTTTTCCATTTTCTTTAGCAAATATGATGCATATATGATGCCTGTGTTGCTCCCTCCTGGATTCCTTAAAACTCTCCATCCTCGAAGTCCAACAACTCCAAATGTGGACAACCTTTAAATCAAGTCTTTTCCAATGGGTTTATTTCAGACTCAAAATACAGTTCCAGTGTTTTCTTTTGCTTTGTACCATAACTCAGTGACTCTCAGAGCTAGACTTTCAGAAGGGGAAAATAGGATTGTGCTAAATGCAGAAAAGAGTTGCTAAAGACCCCAGGAAGCCCAGCCCTGCAGAAATGGAACATCTTCATTGGCCCATGTTTAGGGAAGCTGAAGAGGTGGCAGGATCACAGGCTTGGATGGCAGATCAGCCACAAGGCAATGGCAGTAATTGATCACATGAACTTTAGCAGTTTGCTTCCCTCTCTTTTACCTGTTTCTTCACTCATAAAAAAAAAAACAAAGATAGAGAGAGAGAAGACTACATGTAAGATTTCAGAGAGGTAACAAATGGAAAGTGGATGCTGTAAAATAAAATTTTACATAATGTTCAGTCCCAGTAACATCTGCTATCCTGGCCATGACAACGGAAGCAGCTGTTGTCTCTGTAAGAAGTGAGACCCCCAGCAAGAGCAAAGATGGCCCTGCCTCTACGGCTCAGGTTTGTGTCTCAAAATAGAATAGAATAGAATTTGGTGTGCTGGTAAATGTTCAGCTATAACTAGCTCTTAAAAAAAAAAAAAGACCTGTATGTAGCCCCTAATGATTTTTGTGGTGAAAATACTCCCCATTGTTCCTGATTTCAATCCACCAACATGTCATCATCGAGCAGAAGGTTAGGAAGACATGCACAGGCTAGGAGAGTGTGAACTCCCAAAGCTCCATTTTACTGTTTAGCATTAGGAGAAGAAAGATGCAGGATACGATGAGGTGCAGTTTCTTGCCACCTGGCAAAAAACATAAGTGAGTAAAAACTTTTCTCAGGCTACGGGAAAGATTGTGGAGTGATTCAGGAGGATCAAATGAGAAGTGGCCCAGCCCATACGTCCCCCTGGTCTGGCTGTGGTGAGATATGGACACCTAGGCAGGAAGAAGAATTCAAACGCTCCTCTTTGGAATTCTGTGAGGCCTTCCTCAGATTAGAGAACCTGTGACTGTGTGTCAGTGTTAGACAGGGAAAGGGGCGAAGATAAGATTTCTCACTCCTCAAGGGCCTCTTGCAGAATGAAGAAGGTCTACATCTTTAAGACTCTGGTGGGAAACAGAGCACTGACTGGGCCTGGATGCTGCTGCAAATGCCCAGGGGCCCCCCTTGTGGGACTGTCTGTCATCGAAGGACCTGGCTAGTTCTCTCTATTTATGTTTGTTTTCGTTTGTTTTGGCCGCACTGCGTGGCTTGTGAGATTTTAGTTCCCCGACCAGGGATCAAACCCCGGCCCTCAGCTGTGTGAGAGCTCCTAACCACTGGACTGCCAGGGAATTCCCCCTGGCTAGCTCTCTTTAATTCTCTCCCCTGAATCATGGGAGTTTGAAGCTTGAAAACTGCATTTTCCAGTTTGCTTGGCCTGCAGAGTTCCAGCTTCTGTTTCACCAAATGAGAAGCTCTTGGGAGAGGTCTGATAGGTGGAAGAGAAGGGCCCAGCACCAGTAGGCAGGGACGTAGGTCTAAGGAGACAACAGACTTGTCTGTGCTTTCTCAGAAGGGGAAGGGACTGCAGGGCTGGGGGGAGGAGAAAAGAAAAGAAATCACATCACCCGTGTCAGTGCTACAGGCAGCTCTCACCTATGGCTGCATCCTAGTCGCAACCCCTCTGACAGCCCCCTTGTCCACGTGCTCCACGCATTCCCAAAATTCTCCTCGGATTTGTCTTTGACTGAATGGAAAGGCCTAGTGTGGATAACTCCCTGTCACTGAGCTACAGCGCAGGTTATTTCCAGAGTTTAAGAGGCATCATGCTCAGGTTTGGAATCACCCTCCATTCTTCTTTCTAACACGTCATTCACCCCTTCTTTCCTTTATTTAAGTCATTCAGCGTTTACTGATTAAGGCATGGGGCTTATTCTGGGAAACCAGTGGTCCCAGGTTTCAGCAGTCTAACAGCGTGGAGAGACAGGTTGACCAAGAACTAAAACAGTTAAGCGTTATTAGACGGCTCACACAGGTGTGGTGGTAACTCACAGAAAAGGCTGTCTCAAGGGGTCGTAAAAGGCATCCTGAGGAATGTGATTTCTGAGAGGAGGCAAGAGGTGTTAAGAGAAGTGAGACAGGACAGTGGAATGTGGGGCAAGAGGAAGGGGCTCCCCAGCTGAGGGCACATCTTAGGAAAAGGGTCTGTGCCAAGAGCGTGGAGCTCTGAGTGAAGAGCATGGAAAGCCCCAAAGGGTGTGAAGAGAACAGAGGTGCCACTCGGCCTGCTCCCAGCCCACCACCCACAATAAATGACCAAGGAAGAGGAGCTGGAAGATGGAAGATGGGCACCAGCCTGAACACAGCAGTGAGAGAAGTGGAGTTTGGTGGAGAGCTAAGACTGTACTTAGCTGTACTGCAAGCAATCAGGTAGAGGGCACAGAAACTGCCAGTGAAGAGCGGACTGCAGACGGACATAGTCAGGTAAAGCAGTAGAAAGTAACTTCCTCCTGAGGCACACCAGTGCCCAAAGGAGCTACAATTCTGCTCCTATTTCCAGCGTGTACCTCTTCTCCCCACACCAAGCAGTTCTCCAATACCAGCTAGGTGTCCAACAATTCAGTTCTGACACCATCCACCTGGAGACAGTGTCAGATCCCACAGGTGAAGGGCTCAGTCCCACAAGACTGTCCCCTCCCCCAACTTGCCAATCGCAAGTCCAGGTTGTTACCTGTGCTTCTGAGGGACTGGCTACAGATCCGATGTTCCAGTGACCTCCCTCCTCGGGTTCAATTAATACGCTCACAGACCTCAGAGAAACATTTTACTTACTACATTATTAGGAAAGGAACTCAGGAACAGCCAGATGGAAGAGAAGCCTAGGCTAAGTTAAGATGGAACGGGCCCAGAGTACCCACTCTCTGAGAGCACCACTCTCCCTGAATCTTCCTCCGTTCACAACCCTGAAGGTCTCTGAAGCCAGTCCTTTTGCATTGTTATGCAGGCATCATTACACAGGTGTGACTGATTAAATCACTGGCCATTGGCAATTGAACTCAACCTCTAGCCCTTCACTGCCCCCTAGAAGGTCTGCAGGGTAGAGTGGGACTGTAAATTCCTACCCTCTAATCACGTGGTTGGTGTTCCTGGCACCCAGCTCCCATCCTTAGGTGTTTTCCAAAAGTCACCTCATTAACAAAACAAAAGACACCTTTTATTGCGCTTATCAAAGGAAATTCTATGGGTTTTAGTAGCTCTGTGCCAGGAAAGGGGACAAAGATCAAATATGTATTTCTTATTATGAATCACAGTATCTCAGGAGCCCTGCAAAGAAACCGCGGGTCCCAGATCAAATTTACTTGACAACATTTCTGAGATCTGTTAGATATAAGCATATGTAAAGATAATTTGTCATGTGTAATCTGACTTATTACACAGAAAACTCAAGGTAATCTTAAAGATTTTCCTCAAATTCCTCAGGAGTTCAAAGAGTACACATTATCAGAGTATTTTATGTTGACCAATTATAAATTTAGTATATAAAAATATATTACCATTTTTCAGCCATATTCTACAAATATTTTAAATAATAGTGACCCAACAATTAAAAGATCCCACTGGTCTTCAGCTTTTGTTTTAACTACCAAGAAACTCAGACTTGAACAATTCATTAGGGAAGAAAAAAAGAAAAAGATAAACAACTTGAAGGTCTCAAGGAGTCATTTTGAAACCATGCACCTCAGACTGGGACTTGAACCCCCGTGCCGGGACTCAAACCTGGCCAAAACCCACAGTCTTCCAACTGAGATCACACACCTGGTTTTAGGACTTAATGAAACTCAGGTGTTTTTTTTTTTCAATTTATTTTTATTTTTTTTTGGAGGTACACGGGCCTCTCACTGTTGTGGCCTCTCCCATTGTGGAGCACAGGCTCTGGACGCGCAGGCTCAGCAGCCATGACTCACGGGCCCAGCCACTCTGTGGCATGTGGTATCTTCCTGGACCAGGGCACGAACCCATGTCCCCTGCATCCGCAGGCGGACTCTCAACCACTGCGCCACCAGGGAAGCCCAAAACTCAGGTTCTTGATGTCTCATCACAGAAAGAATTCAGTGACAAAGTGATAGGTGAGAAGTGGATTTATTTAGAGAAACACACTACACAGACAGACTTTGGGCCATCTCAGAAGGTGAGAGCAGCCTAGGGAGAAGCACATTCCACAGACAGACTGTGGGCCATCTCAGAAGGTGAGAAAAGGCACCAGGGTAAGGGATCGTCAGTTTTTATAGGGGTGGGTAATTTCATAGGCTAATGAGTGGGAGGAGTATTCCAGCTGTTTCAAGAAGGGCGGGGATTTCCAGGAATTGGGCTTGCTGATGTGTTATAGTGAGCGTATACTAATGCTCACAGTCTAGTGGAAGTTGATTTGTCAACTTGGACCCATCTTTGATCCATTCGGTTCTAATCAGTTTGTCATGTCCTTGGGCTATGTCATTCTTTCAAAGGTTGTGCCCTGCCTCCTTCCCTCCTGTTTCAATTGTGTTTATTTCTGTATCTCTTTCTTTATGGAGCCTGGGACAGCAAGGAGGGTTCCAACTTTCCAACATTAAGGGAGGAGAACCGTAATTCCTGGATAGCAATCCAATTGATTAATTCAAGAAGATGACTGGAACTGCAAGAGCTGGAGAAATGTGGAGTTTCTGGCCATAAAATTATTTGCCAATACCAGCCCAGTGCACCCTGCTAATGGGCACGTGTCCAGGACTAGACATGAAACAGGAGGGAAGGGGGCAGGGCACAACCTTTGAAAGAATGACATAGCTCGAGGACATGACATAAACTGATTAGAACCAAATGAGTCCAAGATAGTGGACAAGTCGACTTCCACTAGACCTTGAGGAGCCTCAGTATACGCTCACTGTAACACATCAGCAAGCTAAATGACACACCCACAGCAGGCATGACAGTTCCAAGGCAGACCATAAGGATCAAAAAGTGGGCAGTGGCCCAATTCCTGGAAATCCCCACCCCTTCCCAAAATAGCTGGAATACTCCTCCCACTCATTGGCCTATGAAATTACCCACCCCTGGGCTTCCCTGGTGTCGCAGTGGTTGAGACTCCGCCTGCCAATGCAGGGGACACGGGTTCGTGCCCCAGTCCGGGAAGATCCCACATGCCGCGGAGCAGCTGGGCGCGTGAGCCATGGCCGCTGAGCCTGCGTGTCCAGAGCCTGTGCTCCGCAACGGGAGAGGCCACAACAGTGAGAGGCCCGCGTATCACAAAAAAAAAAAAGAAATTACCCACCCTTATAAAAACTGACAACCCTATACCTTGGTACCTTTCTCACCTTCTGAGATGGCCCACAGTCTGTGGAGTGTGTTTCTCTTTAAATAAATCTACTTCTTATCTGTCACTTTGTCTCTCACTGAATTCTTTTTGCGACGAGACATCAAAAAAACCTGAGCTTCATTATTCCTGAAGCTCACAAACCTGAAACCAGGTATGTGATCTCAGTTGGAAGACTGTGGGTACTGGCCCAGTTCGAGTCCCAGCCTTGTGGGTTTGAGTCCCAGTCTGAGTTTTGGCCGGGTTCCACTCCCGGCACGGGGGTTCAAGTCGCAGTCTGAGGTGCACGGTTTCAGCCAGACCGACCAAGCAAGGGAGCCTACAAAGCTCAAAAATCTCACCTGGATTACAATGGAGCAAGCGTACCACATATATTCAGCTTGTTTGCAAACTGAAAAAAAAAAAAAAAAAAAAAAAAAATATATATATATATATATATATATATATATACACTCAGACACACGTATATAAACTTCTTCATCGTTCCTATTGTAAAAAGAAATCCAAAAGGGGAGTCTTGGCAAATCTAAAATATTATGAGTATATGACTCAATGTACTGTAAGAAAATCAAGTGTTTTAAGTGCAAAAATATCACCCTAATGCCATTTGTTGCAATGACAACTTGGAGAAATGCCGCCACAGGGGACGGGTAGGCCACAGAAGCACACTGGAGAGATGAAGGGCAAGAGTCGCCCCTCTATGGCTGAGCAATGGGAAGCCAGCCAACACTCTGTAAAGCGCAAGGTGAGTTTAGGGATTAGGCTTCTATCTTTAACACACAACTGAATACGACATAGTTTTCATCTTCTTGGGAGATTTTGTTATATGTGGGGCTAGACAAATGAGAAGCTCTATACGGGCTGATCTGAAGACCCTCCTTGCCAATATCATGTCCCTCTACCTCTTCCCAGAGCGCCTGGATCTCTTCCTCCAGACTGCTCCTTTACATCCACACGTTGTCCCACGCAGGTCCTCCCTTAAAGTGCTAACATGTTTCTAAACTAGAGTCTTGTGCACATTATTTTTTTCTCTACAGGAAAGAAAAAAAATCGTGTAGGATACCTGACTTATGTTCCAATCTTTCTAAGAACTTCCCCTGGGGAGTCAGAAGTTATTTTGGAGCCTTCTCAGCAAGTCATTCTTATGTATTTTGGACCAGTACTCACAGCAGCCTGCACCCCACAGTACTTGATGGATTCACTGTGTTCCCTGGCCAGGAGCTCTCCTAGCCAGTGGGGGCATCTGGGCATGGATTGTCCTTGGTGCTGTCCAATCTGGAAGTGAGGCCAAAGGGAGGAGCGGCAGGGGGCAGAGGCTAAAGTTTCACTCTGGGGCATTTTCTCCACTGTAGATCAGTGCAGGAGGATGGAGAAGGTGAGGGACAGCAGCCGAATGGTAACAGAAGCAAAAAGAGGAAGAAGGAGAGGGTCTGGGAATTGTTCAGGGGGAGAGGGGGTGTGGAAGTTAATAAAAATAATACCATGATGACAGAAACCGAAGGTGTCAGAGGCTCATATTAATGGAAAGCCATCTTGAGACTTGAGAATAAGCCTTGAATTTATTTTTAAAATTGGAAAACAGCCATTTCATGTTTCAAGAGAGTTCTGACTTGAGACATTAATCGTGTTAAGAGTTATTTCTTTTGTGGCCTGAGAGTCACAGCTTCCAAAGTGATTAAAAACCACCCCTGGCTGAGCAGTAACTAAAAGAAGAAAAAATCCATCACTTCTAGAGCACACGGGAAAGAGGAAAAAAAGTTGGGGAAATTTCCTTTGTCACTGAATTTCCTGCTGGATAGAATTACTTCTGCATCTTGGTCTTCTAGGTATCACGGCTAGCTGAGGTGCAGAACAGGGACCAGCTCTCATTAGTATAATGGCATGCTGAACCAATTAACTTGGATTCTTGGATGATGGAAATCTAAAACCTCTAAGCCTGATTACTGTACAAAATTTCCAAAGGAGTAGTTTTTCTTCATCTATTTCTGGTAATATCCAGAGCATTTAAGGCAATCTGCTCATGTTTCTCTAATATACTTGACTTTTTACCAAGAAAGCAAAAGGCAGTTATCTCCTCAAAAAGTCATCTTGAATCTGAAGCTGATTCATTAGTCACCCAGATGTTAGAAAAGGAATATCTAAATGCTGTTGTTCTCATTTAACCTGTAGGCCATACTGAAGGCAATGACCAGCATAATTAACAAATGTCATGAAGATAATTAGTGCAATTTTAAATGCAAGTGGTAATTTTATGGAATTATTTTAGGTGATTGAGAAATCATTTTTGTAGAATCACATAAAGTTTTCTCTTAATTTTCTATCCAAATATTCATATAGAAATTTCTAAAGAAAATAAATGCTTAAAATCCCCACTTAAAAGAACTCAACAGATATTTCTTAAATTTTAATAATTTGACTAAAAAAATATGTTTAAATCCCAAAGAATGGAAAACAGCATGCCTTGGTTTGAGGAATGCTAGTGTTCTTTCCACACCAGCCTCACTTGGGCCAAGTGAGTATAATTACTTCAGTGGAGCCCGTCTTTTATCAAAGGCTTGATATGTCTCCATTGCCTCCTGGAATTGCTGAAAACTACAGTGATTCACTTGGGTACAATTATAAGCACTGCTTTTCAGAGAGTGTTATATAAATACTACTTGGAAGAAAGAAGTTAAAAGGATAAGTCAGTAACTGAGGAAACTCAGAGATTTTATTTTCACCATTTGTGATTACTTGGTTATGGACTTATAGGTAAAAAAGTACATGCTTCTTTTGCTTTAAATTTTTATTGAAATATAGTTGATTAACAATGTTGTGTTAGTTTCAGGTATATAGCAAAGTGATTCAGTTATACATATATATACACACACACACACACACACACACATATATATATATATATATATTCTATTTAGATTATTTTCCATTACAGATTATTACCAGATATTCAGTATAGTTCCCTGTGCTATACAGTAGGTCTTTGCTGAAAAATCACATGCTTCTGTCGCTACTGTCTATAGCAAAAGTCAAACAAAAATACTGACATGTGAGTGCATGCACACACAGACATGCATACCACTAACATCTGTAAGAAAAAGGTAAGTGAGACCCACGTGGTTATTCTGCTGGCTAGATCTGATCCCTTGTGAGAAGACAGGAGATGTTTTGTCACCAGCAGGGTTTTAGGAAGGTGGTTAGGGGGTTCCTTTTTCTCCCCAGAGCCAGGTTGCCTCCTGATCCTCCTTGTTTTAATGTGCCCCAGTGATAATCACACTGACTCATGAAAAACTACTCTTACAAGAATACCAGGACCACACAGTCAGGCTCAGCATCCAGAAGTCAATTATTGGCTGGGAAAAGCCAAATTTTGAGAAAAAAAGAAACTAGTTCTGGATTTTCCTACTTTTCTCTGTGGCCAGAACCTACCATTGGAGGGAAAATCCTGCAGATACTTCAGCTTACTCTCTGGAGTTCTTTAAACAGATCTCCACCCTTTCCTCTTTTATTCTAACATGTTTTGTGGAAGGGCAACATTCCAGTAGTGCCATTTAAACATAAAAGCAAAACCACAAAAATGTTCTCCCTCAATTTGAATTCCAGAACATAAAATTGATTCTCAGTTTACCTTCAGACCTTCGCTGTCTGTGTATCAAATATGCCTATGTAATTCCTGCTGGTGGACAGGTACTAGAGCTCTCTCGTCCAGGACCGGGGCATCTCCTGTTACCCTCCTTTTCTCTAATCACTATTTTTGGTTGGTTGCAGTGGAAGCTCAGCTGAGTTGGAAGCATTCTACTGGATTCTCAAAAAATAAACCCAAGGAACATTCTACAGCAGTAATTCTCAAACTAGGGTGCATCAGAATTAACTGGAGGACTTGTTTATGTTTTTATTTTATTTTTTATTAATGTATCATCGCTGTATAGTACTAGATAAGTTACAGGTGTACATAATAGTGATTCATAATTTTTAAAGGTTATACTCCATTTATAGTTATTGTAAAATATTAGCTATAGTCCCCATTCTACAATATATCCTTGTAGCTTATTTTATACCTAATAGCTTGTACCTCTTAATCCCCTACCCCTATTTGGCCCCTCCCCCACTGGTTTGTTCTCTATATCTGGGAGTCGGCTTCTTTTTGTCCTATTCACTAGTTTGTTGTATTTTTTAGATTCCACATATAAGTGATACCATATATGTGGAGGGCTTGTTTATACACAGATTTGCAGGTCCCACTCTCAGATTCTGGTTGGTGAAGGGTGGGGGGTGGGAGGAGGAACAAGAATTTGCATTTCTCCAGGTGCTGCTTTTGCTGCTGTTCTGAGATGCACACTTTAAGTAGCACTTGTCTAGAACTGTTCAGACACAAAATCAGGCAATAAGAGAACTCATTGATTCCTGCATTCATTTCTCCAGCATTAGTCATGTACGGCCATATCCCAGGTCCTCTGCCAGGCTCCAGGATGCACACTTGAAAAAGCCCAGGGCAGTAAGCCAGGCACATAGGTTTAATAATAGGTAATGGGTCATACAAATAATGCACAGAAAAGGATGGAGTGGACACAAGGCTCAAGGCTACCTGGATGCATGGGTGGAGCCAGGAGCTGGCATTAAAAGTTTGAGAAGATGACATTTGGATTGCGTCTTGAAAGGGGGTCCAGAATCACCAGGACGGCAGCACCATGAATAGTGGCCTGCAGCAGTAGTAGAGAATATTATATGTAGATCTATCAGGACTTACAGCCTGAGGAAGAGGGAGAGAAGGATGCAAAAGAGATGTAAGATTTGAAATGTCTCAGTCAAGGCTTGGTTAGAACATGAACACTAAAAGAAGCAATGGCCTAGAGGATAAGAAGGAAATGAGAGTGCTAATAAGACAGACTCACAGGAATTATGATCACATTGAATGAGGAGAGTAAAGGAAGGGAGAAAATCAATGACGGAAAATCAGAATAGATGGGGGAACAAAAGGGGTTCATTTCTGGACACATCAAATTCGAGGTGTCTGTGGAGCACAGAGGAAGCGCTCTCTGCTAGGCAGCTGAACATATAAGGCCTGGAGCCTAGGAGACAGATGTGGGCTAGAAGTCCCCAACTTTGACCTACGAGCAGTTGAATTCTTAGAAGCAAATGAGATTGCCCATTTGTCCACTCATTCAGTGTTTACTGAGCACTTAGTACCTGTCTGGCACGTTTGAGGAGTGTATTAGCTTTCTGTGCTAACAAATTGCCACAAATCGAGAGGCTTAAAACAATACACATTCATTGTCTTCCAGCTCCCTCAGTCAGAAGTCTGGGTTGGTTGGGGACGGTTTCTCTGCTCCAAATTTCACCAGGCTGAAATCAAGGCGTCAGCAGGGCTGTGTTCCCTACTGGAGCCTCTGGGGATGAACCTACTTCCAGGCTCATTCAGGTTATTGGCAGAATCCGCCTCCTTGTGGATTCTGAAGGCCCCAGTTTCCTTGCTGGCTGTCAGACAAGCTTTCTCTCCACCCAGAGGCGGCCTGCATTCTTTGTCATGCTTTCTATGGGGCACACTCAGCATCTGTAGGTGGAGTCCCTCTCCCTCTCATGTTTCAGATCTCTCTGACTTCCTTTCTGCCACATCTCTCTGCTGTCTCCCTCTTCTGAGGTGTCTCTTGGAGAAATGTCTCCGCTTTTGAAGGAGTCATGTGAGTAGACTGGGCCATAACCTTAATTAAAACTGCAAAGTTTCTTTTGCTGTGTAAGGTATTCACAAGATCCAGAGATCAAGGTGCAGGCATCTTTGAAGGCTATTCTGCCTATCACAGGTAACTGGAAATTTGGTATTAGCAAAGCAGACAAAATCCTTGCCTTCATAGCGTTTATAGAGTTGGGGGACATTTAGATCTAAATCAAATGATTATCCAAAGAATTATATAACTATAAAATATGTTGAAATCTCTGAAGGAACACCATAGTATAAAAGGTATGGTGAAGGAAAATGCAGGTTGATCTGGTCTGTGGAGAGAAGGAATGTTTTGCCAAGGGCATGAAATTGAGTTGAGAGCTGAATGATGCATGGGAGCTACCTAGATGAAGAGGGTTAAGGAAACAGCATTTCAGAAGGAAGGAACAGCATATACGAATGTCTTGAGGTGAATGTGGTATTAAGAACCGGAAGAAGGCAGGAGTGTCTGAAGCAGAGGGGATGAGGGACATGGTGTAGGAGGGAGAAGTCGGACATGGAAAAAAACATGGGAAAAGTTTTTGTTTTTACCCTAAAGGGCAATAGGAAAACATTGAAAAGTTTTCTGCTAGGAAATGCCACGTTCAGATTTTTTTTTTACGTGATTATTTTGACTGCAGTTTGAAGAAAGTAATGCAGATGCCAAGAGAGCTAGAGTATTACGGATACAGTTCTGTGGTCTCAGAATGAGATAGTAGGAGCTTTACATTGTGGCAAGATAATGAAAAGAGAAAAGTGAATGGGTTTAATAGATGTTTAGAAAGTCTATTAGTCAGGATTCCTTGGTTACATGTAACTTGAACTGTCATATGGGTGAAAAGAGAGAGGTAGGGAGAGTACTATTATCTTACAGTTTCCCCAAATTCAGGAAACCCAGGGATGGCACTGACTGAAGCCAGGGACACAGTGCCCAGGGCCTTCTTGCCATCTATCTCTCAGTACAGTGGGCTCCTTGCCTGCAAAAATAATAGACTAACCAAGAGTGAGGACTGAGGCAGGGGTCAGGGGAACATCCTGCCAGCAGTCCAAGGTTCCTATCTTTACAGTCAGAGAAGAATCTTCTTTTAAATTTAACTCCATTTAAAAAAATTCCCTGATTAGTTAAACTTCAATCACTTGTCCATCCCTAGAAAAAACATTATGGTTAGGGGTTAGGTCCTACTGGGAGGCACTGCTATTTTCTAGGCATATTTCTCAGCAAAGAGGGCATGCTGTTCTGATAAAACAGAACAATAAATGCAAAAAGCAAAGTTGATAACGTGTTAGCATATGTAGGACATGGTACATGATAGAGAAAGGGAGGTCCAAAATAATTCCTATGTTAATGGCTGGACCATCTAGATCAGTGACAGCCAGACTATGGCAGGAAATCCTAAGTCCTGGGCTATTGCTTGTTTTTGTAAATAAAGTTTTATTGGAACACAGCCATGCCCATCTCTTTATGTACTGTCTATGGCTGCTTTCATACTTGAATGGCAAAGTTGAGTAGTTATGACAGAGACTGTGTGGTCCACAAAACTTAAAAGGCTTACTATCTGGCTCTTTACAGCAAGTTTGCCAACTCCTGATCTAGATGGATAGATGTGTCTTTCAAGAGAAGAATCAAGTTTGCGAGGAAGAACACGCATTTGGTTTGGGGCATGTTGAATTTAGGTGTTTTTGAGATATCCAAATCGGAACAACATATACACGTTTGGAGATTTGAAGTTCACTTTTGTTTCTTGTTTTCTTAAATAGTTCAAGGAAGAATTTAATAATTCCCATACTCGTTGGAATAGACTTATTGTTTTGTAGCTATGGTAACTAGTTGCCATTACAACCAGTCTTAAATAGGCTTAATCAATCAATGAAAACATGCTCAGAGAACAGGTTTTTGAAAGCAGGCCAATGAGCAACAGGGCCCCTCTTTTGAAAGACAATCAGTTGGCAAGAGCTTCAGCCCAGTGAACACACTGAAAAGTCAACCAGTTTCAGCAGCCTTACCCAAGCAGCCATGCTTCTCCAGCTGATGTCAGCCCATTCACTGAACAGGATACTTCCTAAAACTCGAAGGTAAAATCAGTAGTCTGCTTTGTTTGGAGAGACTGTGTCTAAAAGGATCATAACTCTCCCTTATGAGTGAGAAATACATTCAGCTTTGTGTTGCCATTAATTAATGGTGAGTTCTTCCTTCAACTGAGCCTGAGATTTTAAAAAAGTAAATGTCTCCCATGGTAGTTGTGGCCATGGGAGAGGGAAAATACACTAAGTGAGAAGTCAAAAGTGGCTAGGATGAAGCTACACAAACTCCCACATTTCATGACTATGTAGAGAAGAAGACTACAAAGGAGAAAATGAAGGCCATGAAGGTGGGAGGATAATCAAGGCAATCTGTTGCCACAGAAGCTGAGGCCAGAAACTGTTTAAAGAATTAAGAAACAGTCAAGAGGGACTTCCCTGGCAGTCCAGTGGTTAAGACTGTGTGCTTCCACTGTAGGAGGCACGGGTTCAGTCCCTGGTCAGGGAACTAGAATCCTACATGCTTCGTGGTATGGCCAAAAAAAAAAAAAAAAAAAGGCTGAAATAAAGAAAACTATTTGAAAAAGAAGGAAGAAAGGAAGGAAGGAGGAAGGGAGGGAAAAGAAAAGAAAGAAAGGAAGAAAGAAACAGCCAAGAGAGTAAAATGTCACTGATAATCTACCTAAGATAGGAACTGAAATTTGTCTACTGGGTTTAGTAACAGGGAGATCATTGTGACTTTGGTGAAATCTGCTTGCTTGTACCAATGAGACTGAAATTAAGGTTGGATGTTGAGATGTGAATGGAGATGAGGAAATGGGAATGAAATGTATAAACAGTTCTTTGGTAGATAGAGAAAAAATAGTTTGGTGTCATTTTGTTTTGTTTATAAAATGGGAAAGTCTTGACCATGGTGACATACTGATGTCAAAAATTCAGTAAATACATTGAAGACATAAGAAAGAAAAGACATAATCAATAATATGGTGAAACAGTAAGAGGGGAAGAGACCAGGTGGTAGTGAAGGAATTGGGTTTAGATAAGAAAATAAGAAGCTATAACAAAACAAACTAAAAATGGAAGCAAAAATGGGTACAGATAAGATTAAGTTATAGAATGCATAGCATAAAGTTGCAGGAGAACCCATCTGATTATTTCTTTTGTCTCTTTGGAGGAGGAAGGCAAAGTTATTTTCTGAAATTGAAAAAGAAAATGGAAAAAGTTGGTTCGATACTGAGGAAATTTAGGACATCAATAGGAAGAAGACAGGGAGAACCAAGAATATGACATTGATAAAACCATATTTAAAGAGACAGGCAAAGAAGAGGAACCAGCAATTTGGACCAAGAATGACTGAAGAAAAAGGAAAAAGGGAAAACCAAGATGGTGGTTTAATATAAACCAAGAGAGAGGAAAGTTTTATGAAAAGAACAGACACTAGTTGCAGAGGACAAGTAAGAAAAACGGAAAACAGTACATTAGATTTAGGAACTAGGATGTCATTGGCTTTTACATGGAGACTGGGGCCAGAAATCTGACTATAATAGGTTAAAAGGTGAATTGGGAGATTTCCATTTAAACATAGTGGATTGAACATTATTTATTTCTGCTTCTTTGATAACTGAGAGTATTTACTCTCTATGTTATATTTAGTATAATGAGCATAAAGAAGTTAAAATTTCCATACTACAAGAGTAAAGGACAGGAGAGGACACAACAGATGATAGTTGTCAACAAACTTTTAGAAGGAAAAAGTCAGCAGAGATCAGAAACGTAAATAGCAACTGTCTGTAAGTACCAAAGAGAAAAAAAATTATTTCAGTGCTATGGGCTGAATGTTTGTGGCCCCATAATATGCATCTATTGAAACCCTAATGCCCCATATGATGGTATTAGGAGGAGGGGCCTTTGGGAGGTGACTAGGTCATGAGAGCAGAAACCTCAGGAATGGGATTAGTGCTCTTATAAAAGAGACCCCAGAGAGCTCCCTAGTCTCTCCCACCATGTGAGTATTCAAGAAGTCTACTACCTGGAACAGGGCCCTCACCCAACCGTTATGACACCATGATCTTGGACTTCCAGCCTCCAGAACTGTGAGAAGTAAATTCCTGTTGTTTATTAGCTACCCACTCTGTGGTATTTTGTTATTGCAGCTCAAATGGACTAGGACAAATAACCGTGAAAGGGTTCAGATGCCAACCGTGAAAGTTGGCATCAAAAGGTCATGACATGGGCAAAAAGCCCCATATACATTAAACAGCTAAATCATTATACTAACTGATGAGCTCTCTGGGTCCCTTGACTATTTATGGGCCCTAGAATGCTAGGGCTTAGACATACACACAATTTAGAGTTTGAAGGATTCTGTTCCATAAAATGTCAGATACACTAACATCTGATCTTCCTCATCACCCCAAATAGGCAGGCTCCAGCCCAATCACTGACCAGTTGACACAAGTCTGTCCATGCCACAAAATTTCCAAGGAGCTGATGGGTGACTCTTTCTTAAATGCAGATGAATAAGGAAAGACCACCAGTCATGTGAGGAAAGCCCCTAACAGCAGAGAGAGACCGACACCACAAGGAAACGTCAAACAAACAACAACACTACTAGAATTAATAGTGTCAGAGAGATAAAAAAAATATGTAGTTAGGGCTTCCCTGGTGGCGCAGTGGTTGAGAGACCGCCTGCCGATTCAGGGGTTGCAGGTCCGTGCCCTGGTCCGAGAGGATCCCACATGCCGCGGAGCGTCTGGGCCCGTGAGCCATGGCCGCTGAGCCTGCACGTCCGGAGCCTGTGCTCCGCGGCGGGAGGGGCCACAAGAGTGAGAGGCCCGCGTACCGCAAAAAAAAAAAAAAAAAAAAATGTAGTTAGACATAGATATAGATTATTTCCAAGAAATAACAGGGACATGAAGGGTGGCTTAATGCGAGCATAGTTTTACAGAGGAATATTTGAAGAAAAAGATAAAAATGTTTGAGAATGGGAAAACAAGGGTGGGGGGTTAAGCAGCATTCAAGAGAATAGTAATTTCATCATTATCTATGGACACTATTCAGCTTTTAAGTTTTTGCGCACATGTTTGATAAGAATAGTAAACAGTAAAAATAAGCAAATTCGGCATAGGACATGTGGACAAAGAATATAAATAATCTTCTTTAAAATTCTTTACTCTAAAGAGAAGGAAAGATAGCACAACAGTAGTAAGAAAAGTGTAGGATCATGGAAGGTTTTCTATTTTATTATCTTAAGTAGGAAATATTTGAGTATATTTGTAGGTTGGAACGAAGAGTGAGAAGGAGAGAGAGAATCAAAACACAGATAACAGAGAAAATTCAGGGAGGCGATGCAGGGAGGTAACAGGGTCCACAGTGCAGGTTAAAGACTGATTTCAGGGACAAGTTCTTCTCTTCTCTGAACTGCAAGAGTAGAACACTGATGGAGTTATGCCTGGTGGCTCTCATTTTCTCAGAAAAGGAGAACCAAGGTCACCATCATTGATGCCAATGAAGGGTAAGTGGGTAGGTGAGGATGAGAAGAGTGCTAGTGATTTGGCATATCCTTGTGGGTAATCGAGGAAGCAAGCAAGCCAGAATTGTGTAAAAGAACTTTCAAACCAGTACCTACTGTATAGCAAAGGAAACTCTACTCAATACTCTGTAATGACCTACATGGGAAAACAATCTAAAAAAGAGTAGATATGTGTATCTGCGTAACTGATTCACTTTGCTGTACAGCAGAAACTAACACAACATTGTAAATCAATTATATTCCAATAAGAATTAATTAAAAAGAAAAGAACTTTCAAACCAAATGGAGGCTCATTAGAGATTGGAGGCCATGAGCTGTAGTAACAGAGCTCTATACAGCTGAATGACTGGGGGTGAGGGTGGCATTTATCAGCTAATTTCTAGGAAGGGTAAATGAATGGCTGGATTGACACTGATTGGCAAGGCCATGAGAATGCTGAGAAGACCAAAAAGTATAATGAAACATTAAGTATTTCATTGTGGAGAGGTTGGGCTACAGAAGGAAGGAAGTAGTGGACTGAACGAAATAAAAGGAGTTGATAATTAGAAGTCTTAGACAACCTGCATATAGGGAACAGGGGAAGGAGAAAAATGTAGGGATAATTATGGTCAGAAGTAGGAATATTGGAGTTTAAGATTTCCCAACTTGTGCCAATGTCCTGAGTGTGATCCTATAGATAGTGACTCAGGGGGTGGGACAGACATTGTTGGGGTGTAAGAAGGCAAGAATCTCTCCACATGGAGAACGAAGACAACCAGGATGGTGGCTGATGACAGAGGAGTAGAAAGAAGAGAGTATACCGGTACCAAAGCTTGAGGAATGATGGGGTGGTGTGGTTACATGGGGGCACCACCGAGGAAGGAGGCTGCCGAAAGGTAGAAGTATATGGATCTATAGGTAATAAAAGGCACCAATGTCCTTCCAAACAGTTCTAAATCTTTCCCTGTCTCTTTACTCCAATGAATGTGGTTACCTGGCCATACCAGCCAAAGAATCCAGTGTCAGTAAAAAAGCAAGTTGGATGAGATTAAGAATTGCTGCAAAAGGAAAAACTATCATGAGAAAAACGCTGGAGGTGGTGCAACAGAAGGGAATCCAAGTCAGCCATAAAAAGGTACCTGCCCAAATGCTTAGGGCCAAGACAAAATCAGGATGGGCCCAACAGAAGGCAATCAGGATACCAGGGCCAAGTCAAAGAGAATAGCTCCTTTAAATTCCAATTTTTATATACCTGTATATTTGAGACATATGAAAGCTCCCTATTAAATTGTCAGCATACAGTGATATTAAGGGCATGATAAATAGAAGGATGTAGAGAGATAAGAGTGGACAGTCAGGAGCTGATTCTGGACAGCGTGGAGAGGACCAATACAAACCTGCTCCAGAATGACTAGCCCACGGATGTTGGTGAGAAGACCATTTGGGGTGTAGGACACTGGCCGTTGAGGTCTCTGTTTTGCATTTGCCCATGAGCACAGCATGGAAGCCTTTGCATTAGGTGGTAAGGTGATTCTCAGAACGTGTTCCCTGCCTTCTCCTCTTCTCTAATATCAAATGTGGAATGTTTTCCAGCCCCTGTGGTGTGTCACACCAGGGCACCATGATGACTCCTCTTGTTTATTACTTCCCTCTTCTGTCTTCCTGCTCCTTGTTTCTACTTTTATAATGGCAGGCTCTTTCTTGGCAATTTTTATCTCTGAGCTTAGAGCCCCTCCCCATTTCCTCTGCCTTTTTACTCCCCATATGTGCTTTGATTTATTAACAAACCTACAGGGAGCCTTGGAATGAAGAGAACTACAAAATGATTGCTGCATTCCTCCAATCTCCCTGAGCCCACAGGCTCGAGGCATCAACCGCCTAAGTATTCACAGAAAGTTATTTTAGGGAATGAATCTGGGGCCATTGTAAAATTCCAATGGCTTTAGTTTCCTCACAATTTTCTGATATTTAAGCTTTTTAGACAGGATTGTCTGAAGCTATGTAGTTTAAGGGTCTCTAAGTTATAATTATAATCATGGATCTACCTCTAATGCCCTGTATTAGAGCAAGACTCCATACCTCTCTGTTGTATAAAATAGGGAGCACAAAAATAACCTTCCTTTAAGAGCTGTGGTCAATAAAAACTAATAAATACTGCCATGAAACAGCCAGGATTTGGATGCAGGAATGGGGTACTTGAGAAACACTAAATAAAATGATGTAGTGAACAATGTAAGAATTGAGAACTCAGGGTAGTCTGCCAGCTGAAAATATTAATGTCAAACATGAATAAAGTCAGGCTTCTCAGAGGCAAAATTCTGCTTTAGGAACACAGTACCACTACCCGCCTCCACTTTTCCTCCATTTGGGATCTTGTTCCTGACCTCCAGGGCAGCAACGCCCTTTTAATTCCTGTTAATTGCCTGGACCTCTCCATCTCTGTATTACCCACTCTGGCAACCATCTGCACAGTGTTCTACCACTTTCCCCTACTTCCTTCTCTCCAAATTTGATCTGGCCTATGCGCAAACCTCCAGGACTTAGTTATCTGCTGGATGACAGTTGATAGCAAGGGGATGAATAAGGGCTATCTTCCTAGCAAAGTGTTTGACTGGGTCTAAGTAGCAATGCCTCAATCAGTACAAATGCGTAGACTTTCATAAACTGCCCTTAATGTGTTCACTAACCCTGGAAATTTCAAGCCATGTATCTCACTGTGTGGAGGAGAGATTTTAGATTATTTGGGGTTTTCAGCATATTTCAGTTGGCATTATGAAAGCAGTTGCCAATTCTATCTACAACCTTGAAGGAGGGCCATCTATTAATAAGAGAAATCAATATCTCAGGGCAAAGTTTCTACCTCACTTCAAGAGGTAGAAACTACCGGTTACTAAGACAACTTCATCTTCCATATCCAACCAAGCAAGAGGAACCTCTTTGATCCTGACCCAACTCCTTAACATTTTAGATAATGCAGATAAAGTTGACTTCCAATAACCCCCAGGTGGATTATCTGCAAATATGGTTTTTACCTTCTTATGTTGACATTGTCATTTATTTTGTCTATTTAAGCCCTCTAAAAGCATTACTGTTGCTTCTGTTTACTCTTATCCCCTGCATGCAATAACAATAATTCCTAACATTTGTTTGGCATTTCATGGTTTTGAAGCATTTTCACATGCATTATCTTATTTGATGTAGTTTCTAACTAATCCAAAGTTGGAAGGAAAGTCTCCGAAATAACATTTTGTCATTAATTTTTTTCCTTGGGAAGATATATGCTAACATGTTGCAAGTCAATTAAAAAACAAAACAAAACATAACATGTATGAGATAGTGCTGATCTTTTGCACAAGTCTGAGTAGGTTGCACTGAGTATGCCAGTGACCATCCCAACAAATGGGGAAGGGGGAGGAAGTAAGATAGATGATCAGAAATCTCCAGTTCCTTGTCACACTATCTTATTGTTGGGCTCAAAGGCAAGATCAAAGTCACACTGGAAAGTGGATTTAGGCCTTTGTATTTATGGTCAATTGACTTTCAACAAAAGTAACCAAGCACATCAATGAGGACAGGATAGTCTTTTCAACAAATGGTACTGGGACAAATGGATATCCACATGCCAAAAGATGAACTTAGACTCTTACCTCACACCACACACAAAAATTATCTCAAAATGGATCAGAGACCTGACTGTATGAGCTAAAACTGTAAAACTTTTAGAAGAAAACATAGGATAACATATTCAAGACTTTGGGTTAGATACAGCTTTCTTAGATATGACAATAAAAGCAGGATACATAAAAGAAAAAAGCAATAAATGGGACGTCACAAAATTCAAAACTTTTGTACGTCAAGATATCATTGAGAAAATAAAAAGACAACCCATAAACTGAAAGAAAATATCTGCAAATCATATCTGATTAAAAAATCTTATATTAAGACTATCCAATGAGCTCTTACAGATCCATATACAGATCTTCCTTGATTTACGATGGGTTTACATCCCAATAAGCCCATCATAAGTTGAAAATATTGTTAAGTCGAAAATGCATGTAATACACCTAACCTACTGGACATCACAGCTTAGCCCAGCCTACCTTAAATGTGCTCAGGACACTTACATTAGCCTACAGTTGGGCAAAATCATCTAACACAAACTCTATTTTATAATAAAGTGTTGAATATCTCATGCAATTTATTGAATACTGTGCTGAAAGTGAAGAAGAGAATGGTGGTGTGGGTACAGAATGGCTGTAAGTGTACTGGTTGTTCACCCTCACGATCATGCAGGTGACTGGGAGCTGTGGCATCAGGAGAGCGTGTGGTACTGCCTATCACTAACCTTGGAAAAGATCAAAATTCAAAGTACAGTTTCTATTGAATGCGCACTGTTTTTGCAGCATAGTAAAGTCAAAAAATTGTAAGTCTAACCACAGTGAGCTGGGGACTGTCTGTATAAGACAAACAACTCATCATAAAATAGGCAAAAGATTTGAATGGACATTTCACCAGAGAAGATATACAAATAGCTAATAGTACATGAAAAGATGGCCGACACCATTAGTCATTAGAGAAATGCAACCATAATGAGGTACCATTTCACATCCACTAGAATGGCTATGATTTTTTAAAAAAGAAATAACAACAAATATTGTTGAAGATATAGAGAAAAAGAAGCCTTAAATGTTACTGATGGGGTAAAACAAAATGGAATAGCCACTTTGGAAAACACTTCGGTTGGGTCTTAAAAGTGAAACTTTAATTTGCTACATGGCCCAGCAATTCCATCCCAGGGTATCCACCCAAGAGAATTACAAGCATATAACCACACAAAAACTTATACTCCAATGTTCATAATAGGATTATCATAATGGACAAAGTGGAATCAACCTCTTTTCCACCAACTGGTGAATGGATTAAACAGACTGTGGGATACAGATGACCCTTGAACAACACAGCTCTTATACACAAAAATTTTTCAATAAATTTGGTACTGTGTTTATGGTCTGAGATTGGTTGAATCTATGGATGCGGAGCCCGCAGATGAAGAGGGACAACGATGGGACTTGAGCATCCATGGATTTTGGTATCCATGGTGGGTCCTGAAACCAATCCCTCACAGAAACCAAGGGACAACTGTGTCCATACAACAGAATACTATTCAGCAATAAAAATGAATATAGTTCTGATAAATTCTACAACATAAACTTCAAAAATATTATACTAAGTAAAAGACAACAGATGCAAAAGACCAAATACTGTGATTCTATTCATATGAAATGTTGAGAACAGGCAAATCTATAGAAACAGAAAGTATATTAGTAATGCCTAGGTCTAAGGCAGAAGGAGGGATTTAGGAATGGGATGCGGGTTAACTGTAAAAGGATATGAGATATCTTATTGAGGTGATAAAAATGTTCTAAAAGTGGATTACGATGATCGTTACAAAGCTCAGTAAATTTACTAAAAATCATAATATAGGTAAATTTATGTTGAAAATTATATCTCAATAAATTTGTTTAAAATTCATTTAGGAGTTATAGTCAAATCTCCATTTCCCATCTTGATTTAAGAGAACTGTAAGCAAAATCCCAAACTCTAGATTATCCAAGGACATTTGTCATTGCTTTGCTTTAAAGCAAGCTTTCTGATTTATAATTGAATTTGAATTTGCTCTAGATTTAGTTAATTCACTTCCAACAAATTTATGATGGAAAGAAAACCTCATTCAAGAGGAACTTGGAATTAACCCTGTTTCATCTTTCTCTGTCTTTCCTACTCAATTGTTTTCTGCTCCCAACTGCAGGCAGACTTTGTTTTATTGCATTCTGCTTTATTGCACTTCACAGACACTGTGTTTTTTACAAACTGAAAACTTGTGGTAACCCTCCGTCAAGCAAGTCTATCAGTGCCATTTTTCCAACAGCATTTGTTCACTTTGTGTCTCTGTGTCACATTTTGGTAATTCTCAGAATATTTCAAGCTTTTTTATTATTATTACATTTGTTACAGTGATCTGTGATCAGTGATCTTTGATGTTACTATTATAATTACTTTGGTGTGCCACAACTGTGCCCACATAAGACAGCAAGTATAGGTGATAAAAGTGTGTCCTCTGACTGCTCCGCTGAACAGCCGTTCCCGTCTCTCTCCTTCTCCTTGGGCCTCCCTATTTTCTATGCTAAAATATTGAATTTAGGCCAATTAATAATCCTACAATGGCTTCTAAGTGTTCCAGTGACAGGAAGAGTTGCACATCTCTCAGTTTTAATCAAAACCTAGAAATGATTAATCTTAGTGAGGAAGGCATGTTAAAAGCCAAGATAGGCTGAAAGTTAAGCCTCTTGCAACAAACAATTGGCCAAGTTTTGAATGAAAAGGGAAAGTTCTTGAAGGAAATTAGAAAGTGCTACTCCAGTGAACACATAAATGATAAGAAAGAAAAATTATTGCTGATATGGAAAAAGATTTAGTGATCTGAATAGATCAAACCAGCTACAACATTCCCTTAAACCAAAGCCAAATCCACAGCAAGGCCCTACCTCTCCTCAATTCTATGAAGGCTGAGAGAGGTGAGGGAGCTGCAGAAGAAAAGTCTGAAGCTAGCAGAGGTTGGTTCATGAGGTTTCAGGAAAGAAGCTGTCTTGATAACGTAATAGTGCAAATAAGGTGAAGCAGCAACTGCTGCTGTAGACGCTGCAGCAAGTTATACAGAACACCTAGCTAAGGTGTTTGGTGAAGGTGGCTACACTCAACAGATTTTCAATGTAGATGAAACAGCCTTCTATTGGGAGAAGATACCTTCTGGGATTTTCATAGCTAGAGAGAAGTCAATGCCTGGCTTCAAAGCTTCAAAGGACAGGCTGATTCTCTTATAAGGGGCTAATACAGCTGGTGACTTTAAGTTGAAGCCAATGGTCATTTGCCATCCCCCAAATTCTACGGCCCTTAAGAATTGTACTAAACCTACCCTGCCTGTGCTCTCTAAATGGAACAACAAAGCCTGGATGACAGCACTTCTGTTTATAATATGGTTTACTGAATATTTTAAGTCCACTGTTGAGACCTACTGCTCAGAAAAAAGATTCCTTTCAAAATATTACTGCTCATTGACAATGCACTTGGTCACCCAAGAGCTCTGATGGAGATGTACAATGAGATTCATTTTGTTTTCATGCCTGCTAACACAACATCCATTCTGTAGCCCATGGATCAAGGAGTCATTTTAACTTTCAAGTCTTATTATTTAAGAAATATATTTCGTAAGGCTATAGCTGCCATAGATAGTGATTCCTCTGATGGATCTGGGCAAAGTCAACTGAAAACCTTCTTGAAAGGATCTATTATACCATTCTAGATGCCATTAAGAACATTCATGATTCATGAGGAGTCAAAATATCAACATAAGCAGGTGTTTGGAACAAGCTGATTCTAACCCTCACAGATGACTTTGTGGGGTTCAAGACTGCAGTGAAGGAAGTCACTGCAGATATGGCAGAAAGAGCAAAAGCATAGAATTCGAAGTGGACCCTGAAGATGTGACTGAATTGCTGTAGGCTCATGATAAAATTTTAATGGGATGAGGAGTTGCTTCTTAAGCATGAGCAAAGAAAGTAGTTTCCTGAATCTACTCCTGGTGAAGATGCTGTGATGATTGTTAAAATGACAACAAAGGACTTAGAATATGACATAAACTTACGTGATAAAGCAGTGGTAGGGTTGAGAGGATTGACTCCAATTTTGAAAGAAGCTCTACTGTCGGTAAAATACTGTCAAACAGCATCGCATGCTACAGGGAAATCGTTCGTGAGAATCAACCCACGTGGCAAACACCACTGTTGTCTTATTGTAAGAAACTGCCACAGCCACCCCAACCTTCAACAACCATCACCCTGATAAGTCAGCAGCCATTAACATAAAGGCAAGACCCTCCACCAGCAAAAAAGAAATGACAACTTACTAAAGCCTCAGATGATGGTTAGCATTTTTAAGCAATAAAGTATCTTTTAATTAAGGTATGTACATTGCTTTTTTAGACATAATGCTATTGCACACTTAATAGACTACAGTACAGTGTAAACATAACTTTTATATGCACTGGGAAACCAAAAATTTATGTGACTGCCTTTATTGCAGTGGCTTGGAACTGAATATCTCAGAGGTGAACCGGTACTGTGTAGAGAGTGTGGTTTCTCAAACACAACCAAGCAGAGAGGATCTATTAACTTGCAGAGTTTCTCTGAGCAGAGACACTTAGATGTTTGTGGTTCAAAGTTTAAGCAGCGTGACATGTTCAGAAATTTCACAGGCCTGAGAGATCTTTATTCTAGTTTCATTTTTCTCTTCGACCTTGGGGCTATGAACCTATCTCAATTTCTTTACAGTTTTATTTAATGATACACCCGTCATCTATAAACTAGAATAGATCAATTCTTCTCTAGGCAGCTATAGATGTATTGCCTGAGGTTATAAAAATCTGTGTGTTTCAAGAACTGCTGATAGATGGAATAAATTAGATTATGTATAATTATATATATATATATAAAACTATATATTATAAAACATTAGGTTTTATATATATCACACATACACATCTCATACACCACTAGTTCTTAAATGTCTGGATATTTGTGATTCATAAAATACAAGATTAGAATGTTATTGAATTCATTGTAGATCTATGCTTTTTATTTTTTCAATTAATAGTTTTATGTTTGTGTGAGATGATTATACATATTTTTTTCTGATGCCCCCAAATTTGGAACCACTAAATATTTCTAAAGTCACTTTTATCTCTAATCCATGCCTTTAGGCTTCTCTGATATGTACAAGTTAGACTGAATCAAGGTGATGTGATATTAACAAAACTTACAATTAAGTATAGAGCTATAAAAGTATTCTCAATGAATGTGACATGCCAGTTGAGGAGTTTCTAGTTTGAATTTCTTTCATTACTGGACAAACAACGAAATGCTTATAATACCTCGTTAGGATATCCAAACCAAAGTAGCAACCTGCTGATTAGAACATAAAAATTTTCACCAGGAAATAAAGGGAGTGTTCTAATCAGTGTGGCAGGCAGAATTCTCCCAAGATCCCTAGTCCCTGGGGTACATGCTCTGTATAATCCCCTCCCCTTAAGAGTGCACATGTCATGAAGAACCTAGGGGCAAGACGGGAATAAAGACGCAGACCTACTAGAGAATGGACTTGAGGATACAGGGAGGGAGAAGGGTAAGCTGGGACAAAGTGACAGAGTGGCATGGACATATATACACTACCAAATGTAAAATAGATAGCTAGTGGGAAGCGGCCGCATAGCACAGGGAGATCAGCTCGGTGCTTTGTGACCACCTAGAGGGGTGGGAGGGAGGCAGACGATGTAAGAGGGAAGGGATATGGGGATATATGTATAACTGATTCACTTTGTTATAAAGCAGAAACTAGCACACCATTGTAAAGCAATTATACTCCAATAAAGATGTTAAAAAAAAAGAGTGCACAGGACTTCTGAATAGGATAGGATATCATTCTGTGATTAATTATATTATCTGGCAAGAGTGAAGGGATTTTGGAGATATAACTAAGGTCCCTAATTATATGACTTTAAGTTCATCAAAAGGGAGCTCATTCTGGACCTTTCCTAATCAGGTAAGTGCCTTAAAAGGGGTGTACAGGTCAGAAAAAGAGAAAGTCATCAGAGACACACTGCTGCTGGCTTTGAAGACACAAATGGTCATGATGTGAAGAAGGTCACCTGGCAGGGAAAGTTCAAGTCCTCCAGGAACTGAGGGCCTCAATTCTACACCTGTAAGGACTGAATTTGGCCTCGGCTGTGAACTTGAAAGAAGACCTGAGGTGAGACTGCAGCCCTGTCTGACACCTTGATTTCAGCCAGGTGAGAACATGAGCAGAGGACCCAGTTAACCCATCTGGACTCCTAACCCATGGAACTGACATAATACTTTCACCTTGTTTTAAGCCACTATTTGTTAGAGAGTGAAAATGACTACAGTCAGATGTGGTAAAACAGAATGAAGAGCAGTGTTCCTGAAGGGACCCCAGCCCGATGCCACTCCCCGCAAACCCACTGTCCCCTGTGCACTGTCAGACGTCCTGGTTGACCGAAGCCCCTTCTATGGCCAACCATGGACTTGACTGAATAAGGCCTGAATTCTCAGTGTCTCAGCTCTTAGACAGATGCATGGTGGGGAGTTGGCGTGGGGGGCATGGAGACTGGAGATAGAGTCCTGCCACCCTCTCTGATAGCCTCTGTCACAGGGAGGTGAGAATACTTTCTATCTGCCTTTGTTCACCTGGAACCACCCACCCCCCCCAAAAAAAAGAACTCCCTTTACATGACTGTCCAGAGGAACAAATACCGATTTGTCCCCTTACAAAGAGCAAATTTGGGGCTTATTCCCGGAAGAGCTGAGTTTTCTATGTTGACTTGGTTACTTCACTCTAGAAAGGCCAGCAACTGGCAACTTGAAATAACTAAAAACAAAACAAAATTTCTGCTTGAGCTGACATCCTGATTTTATAATATGTCTACCCCTTTGGCCTCACTCCATGCTTTGTTCCCTAAAGGTCATGGGCAATGCTTACTCCAGTGTCTCTAAAGAAACTCAGCCCAATCACAAGTTTCTGACTCAACACCTGATCCAAAGAGCCATCCCTCCTACCCTTCCCCTGGCCCCTCAGTAGTCCACAGCCACCCTGGCTGGGGCAGCCTTGCAGGGTGACAGCTTTCGTCCTGAAGGATGGATGCAGTGTTCTGGCTGCCGGTCCACTCGGCATAATTATCCTGCCTGGGGTTTTGCCCATCATATTGTAATGAATTGCTTTGGAGAGAAAGATCAAACAGCAGGGAAAGCCTCAAGAGGAAGAATACATCTGTTAAGAACTCCCACTGAAAATGTTATAAAGCATTTTTGCTTACTAAATCTTTCAAGTCTGAAACTAAGGGCAACTTAGCTGCCTTGTTTTAAGGAAAGAGAGAGATTGGGAAAGAGAAAGGTGGTGGGGCCGGGGTGGGGGTGAAGATTGGAAAACAGACTTAAGAAGTCACCAAAACTAAGTGAAAAATAATACACACACACCCAGAAAGCCATACGAAATTAAAAGTGCTTTGTGCAGCATAAATATCTAAAACACGCTTTTAAATATTATAAATACATACCTTTAAGATACCTTAAAGGTACCTTAAATATTATAAATACATACCTTTAAGATACCTTTTGTGTATGCATTTAAGACACAAAGGTGTCAATAACGCACAGGAGTGCTTTCTACACAAACACATGTGATCCCAATTTACGAGTGTTTCTAAAGGTTTTAATTCTTGGCTCTGTACCTGACTGCAGAGATTCAAACCAACAAGGTTAAAAATTTCTTTTTGTTGTACATCCTTGGAATTGTCTCTGCCCTCTAGCAAATACTCTATAAGTTTCAGCAATTACTAGACCTTTGTGTCACTCACTGTGATCCTATAAAATAAAATACCCATTAGAATAAGGAGGGGGAAAAAGCCTGAAATTTCACAAGGTTTGGGGGTCCCAGATTGGGCACCTGCTATATTATACACACCATACGTTAATGCTTTTATTCCTCTACATGATTGTAATGATACTTATGTAGGATACGGTTGTCTATTCTATGACTCTTCTACAGCCACCGAATGCGTATTTGCTTAAGCTGTGAAATGAGACTGGAATTTACAGGAAGTACAGCAACTACCCCACAAACCCATAACCACGATGTCTGGGTCCTAATAGTGTTCTCCAGAAGGCACAACTGTGTTTTCCTTTCCTCTCCTCTCCCTCACCCGCCCCTCCTCCTGCCCCCTTCCTCTCTATGCAAAAAGACAAATAGTTGTGGAGACCCCCGCAAAAGCCCAGGAAACTGGACAGAAGAGTGACAGGCTAGGCGCAGGAAGGGGGGCCCCTGCCACAGAGTTGCAAATAGGTCTCTTTCTTGGGTTTGCACAGAAAGTCCTCTGAATGAGCTTGCTGCTCCCTGTCCCCTACCTTCTCCCCGATTGTTAATACAGGCAGGAAAAGTACACACTGAGGAGTTTCGAAGGGTGGGGGGGGCGGGGGGGGACTCTGGGAAATTTGCTAGAAATGAGTGACTCTCCATTTGGTGGAATACAGTCAATTCCTAACTGTCTGCAGCAGTGCTGGAGACAGTGCGGGGATGGTCCAAGGCCCAGAGGAGGTTTCTCTGTAGCCACAGTATGGAGCTCAGCTGCCCTCATCAAAGCCAGCCCCTCGTTCCTAACTGCTGACTCACTCACGGGCTCGTTCAGACCAACCAGCCATCCACACCAGGCCTCTGCCAGGAGCAAAGCGTGGCTTCTCTGCACAGGGTGGAGAGGATGAAGGTACAGGAACACGTCCCGAGATGCCTGCCATTTCTCAGGGCCACGGTGTTGGTGCCGAGCCTTGTGAGGCCACCATGTTTCCCCGGAGGCACAGACCATGCTGACCTGGGCTTATTTGTGTTTTTGTTTGTGACCAGGATTGAGTGGGTGGTGATCAGTGTTCCCTGAAAACCGCCTGGGGCTGAACTATGGGGAGAGCTTCCCTTCCCTTAACTCTGGCCCTCCTCCCCACTGGGCACATTTGGTCTGAGAACTCTTGCGCTGCTCTTTATGATTCAAAAATCTCAGGAGAGCTGGCACTCTAGCAGTCTCCACTTTTACTTTCAAGAGCAATTCTAGAGGCCAGCATTTTAACCAAAAGGAATAACTCTCTAAGGGTCCCAAGTCAGACATGGTGCTATTTTACAGGAGGGGAAAGCTCTACTTTTGTATCACCAATGACACACGTTTTCTCGCTAAAAAAGAGTCTTATTTTAATAACAAAGCTACCAAAAAGCCACCTCTAAAATTCATATAACTCTTATTAGTCGCTTTAAGTATTTAAGTATTTTTTTCTTTTTTAATACTCCGAGGGTTGTTATGCTACAGAGCCATGGGATACGATAATGCCTTCATTTTGAGAAAGAATAAACTGAGGCTGGAAACACAACTATACACAGCTTAAACTGTGCATCTGTACGTGTCTTGTATGTATCTTCCTAATCAAAAGTACAGAGCCATTAAAATTGCAGTGGGGGGAATAATAGGGAAAAATTTTTTAAACTAACCAAAACACCACTCCTAAGTGTTTCTAGTATGGAAATATTAGTACATTTTCTTCTAATTTTCCATGAAATTATTTTAAAGTCTATGGTGTTTTAGCATTCATACTGTTTGTACAACTCTGTATCCTTACATTTACAAAAATATTAAGAACATACATGATCATGTCAATTACCTATTCTAACAATAAAACATCTTCATGAATGAACATGCCTTCATTTGCTAAATGATTTCCCTAATTTTTAACCTTTATATGGTTTCTAGTGCCACATTAATATAACAAGTACTGTGTTCAAATCTTTGCTTTTTTTTTTGCTTAAAAAAATGCTTAAATTCAGTCAACCAATGGTCTACAGAATATTTTTTTAGATTCCGATTTTTTAAAGATATTTGGAAGTTAGTTTCAAATCAGTTGCTTTGAAATTATCTATGTTTTGTATTGATTTTCTTCAGTTTTTTTTCCTTATGTAGCCACATCTATAGTTTTCACACTTCCACAAATAAGCAGATGTTACAGGTATATTGTTTTATGGCTGGCTGCTTAAAAACTTACTCAGGATATTCAATGAAGACATCAGCTGGAATAAAATTACAAAGAATTAATCCTAAAACTTTTCATTACAAATTTGTTTTGGGGTTTTGTCTGTTGTTTTGTTTCTCGATACCTGCATTAACTGGATGAATATAACTAGCTAGATAACTGGAAGGATTTTGTGAGGGGACACAAACGTCCTTCATTTAGATCACGAAATAACAGCAAGATTTAGAGTGGAGCCAAAACCTAGAAAACTGCCAGGCGTATAGGATCTGTGACACAAAGCGAAGATACGAATATTCTTTACACACACACACACACACACTCTTCCTCCACTCCCTGTCTCTGGCCTTCCAGCTTGACCTTGCCTGACTGGAAATACAAGCATCCTCTCTCTCTTGTGTTATCATGATGCTGAAGCAATAGAACACTTTAAAATACTAATACTCGGGGAACGGCTAAGGATCTTCCATTTTACTGTCATCTTTAAAAGTGAGGAAACAGGTAGTCAGCGTGTGGACAGTTTTCATTTGCTGTCATTGACATATTTTGTAAACTTCCCCGATCTTGACACTGACCTTCACAAATAACTATATACGTGGTTTATATTATTAATTTTTCCTGTGTTCTTCTTAGCCCTTCTTTTTGCTCCATGGACAACTGTGTGTCCCAGCATTACAATACATTTCTGCACAAGAAGTTTATGTCTAGAGAGAAATTTAACATTCCGACGGTTTTTCTTCCCACATCCAGACACAGAGTGTCCCCTGCATCCCATCTGCAGGCACAAGATGGTGGACAGATAACCAGGAACAAAACTCAGGCCTGGAATTCACGCGGCTTTGTGAAGCTCTGAAAAGAATTAAACATTAAGAACATTCATGACCTGTAAAACATATCCTCTAGGGGCCCGGCCTGCAATTTTTGGCCAATAATTGTATGTGACAGCAGAATACAAAGAACCCAGCTTGGACGCAGTGCCTCTGAGCACTCCAGAAATGAACAGTGATTTTAATCAGACTACCTACATTGGGCGATTGTCCAAGGTATTTGGCCCTTTACTCCTCTCCCTTCTAAAACTTGCTGTTAAAAAGTGCTTGAAAGTAAATATAACAATGTTTTTGAGGGCCTTAAACCCTAGTTTGAGTTGGTATGTTTCCTTACAATCACCTTCATGATTGCTTTTAATTCCACTGAGTTGCAATCTTGACGTTATTGACAAGAAGAAAAGAACAAACAAAAAGTAACTGAGGAGAGCATTGCTTCCAAACACTCCTTAAAACCTAGTTTACCTGTAGTTTAAATACGATCAACTGTCGCCATCTGCTGTCTACATGTTGGATTTTTTTCCCCCCAAAAGAAAGAACTAAGACACAGGCATACTCGCTGTCATGGAAATGTTTCCGTGTGTGTGTGTGTGTGTGTGTGTGTGTGTGTGTGTGTGTGTGTGTGTGTGTGTGTGTGTGTGTGTGTGTGTGTGTGTGTGTGTGTGTGTGTGTGTGTGTGTGTGTGTACGCATGCGCACGTATGCCAAAGACGGGCAATAATTTTCCAGCATTCTAACTAATTTAGTATGTTTTTAAGAACCTATAGCTAGTTGAGCCCCCATAGCCTCTAATTTAACACAAGATTTTTACTTATGGAGTTACCATCACAGACAAAATGAAGTTGGAGCCCAGGACAAATAAAAGATTAAGAACTTGTGTTAAAGGACAGGGCACAGGTGATGGTTCATAGGGAATGACCTGAGGCCTCAGTGTATCTCTCCACCTTGAAGGGACCACAGATAACCCCACGAATGTAACTGTCTCCCTCTAAAATCTAATTTTCTGAGTGTCCAGGGTACCCTGATGGCTTCTGGTTAACACAGGAGATTTTAATGAATATACTCCTCCTCACAGGGGCACGCCTCAGCTAACCAACCAAGGCTTCCCCAAATATAACATTATCCAACCTATTTGGAGGGTATTCCCCAAACACATGTATTTAAGCCTCACAACAACCTTAATAGGTAGCTATTTAAATCTGTTTTATAGATGAAGCCATTGAGACCCAGGGAAGCTGATGGCAGAGCTGCTAAGTGACAGCCAGGACAGAGCTGGACTCGAACCCAGGTCCCCAAGCCACATCTGGACCACAGAACCACACTGTTGCCCAGGGAACAACTCAGCAGGCAGCTAAGAGGATTCCCCCTTTGCAGCTTGCAGCCAGGAATGATTAACCCATTTCCCACTCCCAACTCATCTCCACCAAAACTTCTCCTTTGGAATTTGTCTCCAGCATCACTTATCAAAAAGCTCTGCTGAAGTCTTCTTTCTCCCTGACCACTCGGAATATGCTTGCCTAATAAAATTTCATCTGCTCTGTGTCTCCCTACTGTTCCCTAAAAAAATACATTTATTTGACTTTCCACTGTCAGAGTATACTTTCTGGGGACAAAAAGTGATTTTCTTTTCCTGATGCTTCCATAGAAACGAAGCTCCACGAGCAAGTGGCTCTCACACACAGGATACGTCCAGGTCTTGGGAAAACCTCACATGTGCATATCTGTGTTATTGGACCCTGCAGGCCAACAGTTTCTGGTCTGTAACACTGCAGACACTAGTCATTCAAAGTAGCTTCCCAGGGTTATAAAACATTTTCTAAGAAACCAACACATCTCTATTTATTTTTATTTCCTCATCTGCTGCAAATTCCTTTTCTGTGAATTCATTTATATGCTCTCTTTTTTTTCTTTTCTTTCACATTTACACTCAGTGCCTGATGCAGCTTGGATTCAAAGCAAAAGGAGTTTGGATTTCCAGATGCTTCTCCGGGACCAAGGCTTGTAGAAGGCAGAGGGGAAGTTGAACTTGCAAGGAAGAGCCAAGGAAGCAGCGAGCAACCCAGAAGGGAGCTCTGGAGTGAGCACCATCCATCAGAGTAGTGCCTCGATAGGGAAACAGGGCCAGGTGGGCGGTCTGGGTGCCGCACGTCCCTGCCAACCACAGTGGCACAAACCCTGTCTGCACTCACACACAGGGCTGTTTCTCTCTCACAATCCATGTCATACAAGCTGTGCTTTTACATGCAGCCAGCACCTCACCTATCTACTGATGCTGAGGCTCATTTTAGAAAATTTACTAAAATACGGAGCAGCTGCCCAGTGAGCGTGGTCTAATGCATGAAGTTGATCCTCTGCGGAGCTGACCAGAAAAGGAGGCATGCAAATTAAGAGCCCTTCCTCTCCATTTCTCCAGGGAAATTTCCAAAAGGCTTCCTAACTTCAAAGCTTTTGCACAGCAAAGGAAACCATAAACAAGACCAAAAGACAAACCTCAGAATGGGAGAAAATATTTGCAAATGAAGCAACTGACAAAGGATTAATCTCCAAAATTTACAAGCAGCTCGTGCAGCTCAATAACAAAAAAAAAAACAACCCAATCGAAAAATGGGCAGAAGACCTAAACAGACATTTCTCCAAAGAAGTTATACAGATTGCCAACAAACACATGAAAGAATGCTCAACATCGTTAATCATTAGAGAAATGCAAATCAAAACTACAATGAGATATCATCTCACACCAGTCAGAATGGCCATCATCAAAAAATCTAGAAACAATAAATGCTGGAGAGGGTGTGGAGAAAAGGGAACACTGTTGCTCTGCTGGTGGGAATGTGAATTGGTACAGCCACTATGGAGAACAGTATGGAGGTTCCTTAAAAAACTACAAATAGAACTACCATATGACCCAGCAATCCCACTACTGGGCATATACCCTGAGAAAACCAGAATTCAAAAGGAGTCATGTACCAAAATGTTCACTGCAGCTCTATTTACAATAGCCATGAGATGGAAACAACCTAAGTGCCCATCATTGGATGAATGGATAAAGAAGATGTGGCACATACATACAATGGAATATTACCCAGCCATAAAAAGAAATGAAATTGAGCTATTTGTAATGAGGTGGACAGACCTAGAGTCTGTCATACAGAGTGACGTAAGTCAGAAAGAGAAAGACAAATACCATATGCTAACACATATATATAGAATTTAAGGAAAAAAAATATCATGAAGAACCTAGGGGTAAGACAGGAATAAAGACACAGACCTACTAGAGAACGGACTTGAGGATATGGGGAGGGGGAAGGGTGAGCTGTGACAAAGCGAGAGAGAGGCATGGACATATATACACTACCAAATGTAAGGTAGATAGCTAGTGGGAAGCAGTCGCATAGCACAGGGAGATCAGCTCGGTGCTTTGTGTCCGCCTGGAGGGGTGGGATAGGGAGGGTGGGAGGGAGATCCAAGAGGGTGGAGATATGGGGATATATGTATATGTATAATTGATTCACTTTGTTATAAAGCAGAAACTAAAACACCATTGTAAAGTAATTATACCCCAATAAAGATGTTAAAAAAAACAAAACAAAACAAAACAAAAGGCTTCCCAACATTCCTTAAGCTCCTTGTAAGAGGAGAAGCGCCCAGGAGACACATTTCCATTTTTTTGGAAAAAAGAGGACAGACGTCTGCTCTCCCCTCACCACCATAAATGAATTCCTTGGCTCTGTACATATAGCAGTTCAGGGCTTCTGAGAAGCAGCTGCCTACAGAGAAAGAGGTGTGCAGAAGATTTGTTGGGGGAAATTCCTGGGAAGGAGGAAGTAAATGGGAACAGCAGGAGGGAGGGAGGGAAAGCCTTTGGACCACAATGCAGGTCTGTCTACCTGTGAGAGGAGAGAGGAGATGGGAGGGGCCTCTGACCACAGCATGGATCTGAGAAAGTCCTGGCTGCGCCAGCGGGCAGCCCCGGAGCAAAGACAGCCCCTTAGAAGGAGTCTTGCTTTGGGCAAGGATGACCCGGCTCTGCTTCCTCACTATCCTCAGTGACAGGCTAGGGATGGGGCCGGGAAAGTGCATCTCTGCATGAATGACACTGTGGATTCCAAAGGAGGCCAAAGGGCAGCAGCTGGCCTCCTCATGGAAGGTTCTCTCTGGAAGGGAGATCTGATGAGGACATTACCTTACCTACCATATGTGCTTACCTCGTAGCCCTGAATCCTCAAGAACAAGCTCAGAATGAACTTTAAAAGGAACGTCACCAGGTTAATTCCTCTGTTTCTCTTGCATTCCTACTTCATTCCTGATTCCAAAGGATGGTCTCCAAACACACCCCCAAAACTGACAGCTGATTCAATTGAAACTCAAATTACTAGACCAATAAAGAAACAGCATCTTAACCACTGGAAATATCTAAGTATTTTTTAATGCTGTGAGATTTCAATGTCAGCTCAATGCCACAAATGTTTAATGAATCTGAATACCTACTATGGACCAGATACTCTGCTGGGCCAGCAGAATCCAATTAAATCAAGAAAAATCTTGAAAGGTCCATAGGGTGTCACATTCCGGAAGAACTGAAGAATAATATTTTAGTGCTGATTTTTGCACTTCTGATCATTACTATCTTTTCATTTAGTGTAAATTTTTAGGTTTTGTCAAAGCAAAATTCATACGTCAAATTGAAGTAACGCATAAAATCCTCAATTGAAAACCATCCTCTTCTACTTAATTCCATTCTTGAGATGCCTGTTTCTAAGCTTCCTTTCTGAGGTGACTATTTCTACACACTTCTGTTGTATCTATACTGGTGCTTCACTCAAATCTCCAGATACTACATTTCTACCCCGGTCTGTTGAATTAGCAACTCGACCTTATCTTCTGACTTTTTGCTTTGTTGAATTCCTCCAGAATATTACCAAGGCATAAATAAAGCAAAGCTAAAAATTAGTGCAATAAGGGAGAATGCCAGCTTGGTAGAGTTTCATAAGTGTCTGAGAGAGAAGGTCAGAACATAAGTTTATAGGTTCTTGAGGCCTATGCTTGGGTGGTTGGAGCCACTGGAATTGGACATGAATTGTTACACAGTGAAGGTCTTAAAAATGAGACTGGATAAGAAAACATTCGACAAGCGAGATGTTTTCCCAAGTGAGCTGTTGTCTAAAAAAAATGTGATCTGCTGGACTTTCCTGAAGGTGATGGTAAAGTTATTTATTGATGAATAATCTTTCTTTTCCAGGCAAAGGTTTTCTGGTACAAACAAGTTGGTCATGTGGACACAGGTTGTCATTGCTTTTTGTCCTAACTGCCAGGCAGTGTTCATGCAGGTGGTCACTGTTCTCAGCTCCACAAAGATTAAGCCCATTGCCTTCTTCCTTTCCTATCCCTTCTCAATAGTTACATCACTGTTTCTAATGTTCCTTGTGGTTATGTTGGTAGCTTTAAGTAGCTTTCTTTTTTGTTGTTGTTGTTGCCTATATTTTAATTACTTTAAAAAATTTATACAATTTTTAAGGTTACTTTCCATTACAGTTATTACAAAATATCGGCTATATTCCATGTTGTACAATACATCCTTGAGCCTGCCTTACAACCAATAGTTTGTACCTCCCTCACCCCTCTATTGCCCCTCCCCCCTCTCCCCACTGCTATCCACTAGTTTGTTCTCTATATCTGTGCATCTGCTTCCTTTTTATTATATTCACTAGTTTCTAGTATTTTTAAGATTCCACATATAAGTGATATCTTACAGTATTTGTCTTCCTCTGTCTGACTTATTTCACTTAGCATAATGCCCTCCAAGTCCATCCATGTTGCTGCAATGGCAAAATTTCATTCTTTTTAATGGCTGAGTAGTATTCCATTGCATATATATATACCACATCTTCTTTATCCATTCATCTGTTGATGGACACTAAGGCTGCTTCCATATCTTGGCGATTGGAAATAATGCTGCTATGAACATTGGGGAGCATGTATCTTTTCAAATTAGTGTTTTTGGTTGTTTCAGATATATGCCCAGGAGTGGAACTGGGGGGTCATATGGTAGCTCTATTCTTAGTTTTTTGAGAAACCTCCATACTGTTTTTCACAGTGGCTGCACAAATTTACATTTCCACCAAAAGTGTACAAGGGTTCCCCTTTCTCCACATTTAAGTAGCTTCTTGACTCTCCCTTTCTTATGCTACCCATTTTAGCCTTGAACTCTTGTTTTGCGAGATGAGTAATTAAGATGGCTACTCTCCCTACATCTCTTCCCCTTCCTTTTCCACCAATTTCTGTCAGCTGGGCTGTGCTTCAGGGTTTAAAACATTTGCATTATGCTTTTAAACATAATTAAGTGTTCCGAGCTGTCACTAATGATTGAGTCAACAACTTAAAAATAACAAGTTGTGTTTACATGAATATACTAAGAATAATACATTTGTAAAATAATTCATATGTGCAGGGAAAATTTTAAGTTATTTTTATTAACTGATGTCAACCTAGTAGCAGATATTATTAGCTCGATTTTATGGATGTGGAGACTGGGACAGAGAGAGGTTTCAAATCTTGCCCCAAATGATTTGCTGATTACTCTTCTAAAATGTTGCACCTTAGTTTCCCTAGCCTAAAATACACACTGTGATTCTGCCATGTCTCTCCATTAGTTCACTGCACACAGCTTTTCCTAACTCGGGGCCATCCCAGAGGCTGTTCTCTTTACAGCTTCCTTGCCCAGACCTTCCTCGCCCAGACTTTCACCTTATTATGCAGATTTCAGCTAACATCGGTTCCTTAGAGAAGCATTCTCTGACTGCCATATAGCAGAAGGTCCTTCTGCCTTTCTCTCTCATAGCATCCATTCTGTTCTTTCCTAGAAGTTGCCACAATTTGTAAGTACGCAGTCCCTTTTGTGTGTATCAGTGTAATGCCTATCTTCCCTTCTGTACAATAAGAGGCATGATGTTTCGCATCTTAGGCTCGCCTAGCACAGTGCTTGGCACCTAGGAGGTAATTAATTTCTCCATATGTAATGGACTATAATGGTTGATAAATATAATTTTATTTTCAAGTTAAATACAAGGTTATTAACATGGAAATCTTATTGGTTATTCAGTGTAGAACAGTGGGATGAACTTGGATTAAATCTAAGACCTATAATAGAAATTAATTTTTAATACATCTACAATATTCACTAGCTTTCTTGAAATTTGATTCATATAAGTATAATGAATGAAGGACAGATGAATTATCCTCCAAGGCATGGAATAGCAATAATAATAATAAATAGCACTTTGTAAGGCTTTCACAACCCACAAGCATTATGCCATTTTCTTCTCCTGACACTGTGATATCATCAAGTCACTTACTCAAGGTTACACAAACTACACATGGCAGGAAGCAAACACAGCTTTTCTTCCCTAGGTCCAGGGTGCTTACTCAGAGCTCCTCACTTCCCCTTTCTCGATTCACATACTAAAGTGTTATTTTCCCTAAGGACTCTTTTGCCTTTAACAATGGGATTGTTTTCATGTTATTATCAGTCATTTTGACTTGTCTGCAACATTCAAAACACTCTTATTTCAGCAGCAGTAACTCCAATCTCTTAGACAGGTGTTTGATAAAAGTCCAATAAATTATTCAGACCACACAGTGTTTGGTGGAGAGCAAAATCCCTTCCAGGGGATTTAGCCAACTTCTAGAAGAAACTTCATGGAAGAGGAATTGGAGTCCAGTCTTGATGTTGCAGAATAATGTTCAGATGAGGGAGAGGCTGACTTTCAAACTCTCTGCTTCACGATGGACTTTCACCAAAGAGCAGCGGCACTTGCGTGTACTTCTGGGAACCCCCACAGCAGGTGTTCACAGTCCCTGTAGATTTTTAGGATTCATTCATTCATTCATTTATGCACCCACTGATGCACTCCATAAAAAGCTGCGTAGAAAGGATTTTTCACTTGAGAGATTCAAACTCTTTGATGCTAGCTTTGCATTTATTATTATACTGCATGAGAGTGTGTTAGATAACAGGTTTTGTTGCAATTCTTGGCTGATCTTGGACTTGGGCTGTAAGGACTGGTAGTAATAAAGTTTGGAATTCTGCCTGGCTTAGGTCACATTTCCTAGAAGCAGGGTCTGAGGTGGGAATCTGAGGATGAGTGATTTCTTGGGGCAAAGGAAATAGTGTGAGGGCAGCAGATGGGGCAGGGAAAGGAGCTGAGTAGGATGTGGTCTCAGCCGGAGCCTGGCTTCCGCTGATCCCAGAGGAAGCCCTGGACCCTACTGCACCAGAGAGTTGTCCCACCTTAAGCACAGGGACTGGATTTTTGTATCTCTTTGTCAGTCACTCTTCAGCTACAGGCTGTTGGGGAAGAGAGGACAGGTGTAAGCCATTAACAGTCAATATTCTACTTTTAATTTGTTGAGGAACCTCCATACTTTTCTCCATGGTGGGGTGGCTGTGACAATTTACATCCCCTCCAGCAGTGCATGAGGGCTCCCCCTTCTCCGCACCCTCGCCAATGCCTGTCGTCTCCTGTCTTCTTTTTTTGTTAACATCTTTATTGGAGTATAATTGCTTTACAATGGTGTGTTAGTTTCTGCTTTATAACAAAGTGAATCAGCTATACATATACATATATCCCCATATCTCCACCCTCTTGTGTCTCCCTCCCACCTTCCCTATCCCACCCCGCTAGATGGTCACAAAGCACCGAGCTGATCTCCCTGTGCTATGCGGCTGCTTCCCACTAGCTATCTATTTTACATTTGGTAGTGTATATATGTCCATGCCACTCTGTCACTTCGTCCCAGCTTACCCTTCCCCCTCCCCATGTCCTCAAGCCCATTCTCTATGTCTGCGTCTTTACTCTCGTCCTGCCCCTAGGTTCTTCAGAACCATTTTTTTTTTTAGATTCCATATATATGTGTTAGCATACAGTATTTATTTTTCTCTTTCTGACTTACTTCGCTATGTATGACAGACTCTAGGTCCATCCACCTCACTACAAATAACTCAATTTCATTTCTTTTTATGGCTGAGTAATATTCCATTGTATATATGTACCACATTTTCTTTATCCATTCATCTGTCAATGGACGACTTAGGTTGCTTCCATGTCCTGGCTATTGTAAATAGAGCTGCAATGAACATTGTGGTACATGACTCTTTTTGAATTATGGTTTTCTCAGGGTATATGCCCAGTAGTGGGAGTGCTGGGTCATACGGTAGTTCTATTTTTAGTTTTTTAAGGAACCTCCATACTTTGATAACAGCCATAATAACGTTTGTGGGGTGTTACCTCTTTGTGGTTTTGATTTGCGTTTCCCTAACGATTAGTGATGTTGAGCACCTTTTCATGTACCTGTTGGCCAATTGTATGTCTTCTTCAGAAGGTTCAGGTCCTTTGCACGTTTTTTAATTGGAAAGGAAACAACAATAGGATATTGAAGAGATATCTGTACTCACACATTTATTGCAGTATTATTCACAATAGCTAAGATATGGAAACAACCTACGTGTCCATCAGCAGAAGAATGGATAAATAAGATGTGGTGTGTATATATATATACACAATGGAATATTATTTAGCCATGAGAAGGAATTAAATCTTGCCATCTGTGGCAACACAGATGAACCTTGAGGACATTATGCTAAGTGAAATAAGTCAGACAGAGAAATACAAATACTGTATGATTTCACTTATATGTGGAATCTTAAAAAGCCAAACTTGTAGAAACAGAGAATAGAACAGTGGTTACTAAGGACTTAGAGGGTGGAAGAAATGGGAGAAATGTTGGTCAAAGAGTACAAACTTCCAGTTAGAAAATGAATTAGTTCTCAGGATCTAATGCACACTATGGTGATTATAGATAACAATACTGTACTATATCCTTGAAAGGTGCTAGGAGAATAGATCTTAAATATTCTCACCACAAAAAAAGAAATGATAATTATGTGACATGATGCAGGTTTAGCTTAGATTGTTCTGTTAATCATATACTGCAATATATAAATGTATTAAATCAACATGTACACCTTACAGTTACACAATATTATATGTCAATTATATCTCAGTTAAGTTGGAGAAAAAAACAGCCAGTACTCTCAGCAGCTAGGGCCTAGTTACACAGGCCAGTAAGTAGGAGAATAGGCTCCGGGTTGGACACCAACATAATCTATCAGACTGGCCATGTATGTATGTGCAAGGATTAAACCTTCAAAATGTGAAAAATCCCCTTTCTGAAATATCAGTCATCACCCTCTTAGAACAATAATTATAAATCTGATAAGTATAAGCTACATTTAGGATAAATTTTCATTCATGCTTGAGTGACAGCAAGTCACACATGTGTCAAGGCATTTTTACACAAGCTTCCTTATGTAATGACTTTTGTTTTTAAAAGTTCAGATGGTAACACCCACGTGCCCCTCCCATCTCCAGCTCAGGAGAAAGGTCATGCTCCACGCATGGATTTTCTAGGACACTAGAAATGTACTAGAGAAATGTAGGAGCACACATGATTGCAGGAAGCTGGGGAAGGAAATGGTACAATTCAAGACCTTCCAGTCATCCCAATCCCTAGAGCACAGAGTTCATTTGGGGAAATGATGAGAGATTAGGTTAGAAAATGAAGCCAGAGCCCAGATCATGAAAGGCCTTGGATAATATAAAAATAGTCTGACCATTTTTTGAGGACAAGAAGTCCACTAGTTTCCTGAGGCTGCTGTAACAAATTACCACAAACTGGGTGGCTTAAAACAATAATTTATTCTCTCACAGTTGTTGGGGGTCTAGGTGTCTACAGGCCACACTCCCCCTGGAGGCTCTAGGGCAAAATCCCTTCCTTGCTTATTCCAGTTTCTGGTAGCTGCTGGGAACCCTTGGCTGTGGCCCCATCTCTCTCTGCTCTGTCTCCACATCGTCTTCTCTTCCACAAAATCTGTCTCCCTCTGTCTCTCTCTTACAAAGACATATGTGATGGCATTTGAGGCCCACCCGGAAAATCCGAAGTAATCTCCTCATTTCATGATCCTCAACTTAATTACAACTGCAAGGATCCTTTTTCCAAATAAGGTAATATTCACAGGTTCCAGGGGTAGGGATGTGGACATAGCTTTGGGAGCCATCATCAGCCTTCCACGATGGGATGCGTGGAATCATTTAAATCAGAGGATCGGCATGATCAAATTTATGTTAGAGAAAATAACTTATAAATATGCATTTAAAAGCATTATAAATATGGATTAGATAGAATTAATACTAGGGGCAGGCTGCCTTACTGGAGGCTTGGTCAACAGTTCAGATGGTTAATGGTGAGGAACGGTATAAAGGCATTGGGGTAGGGAAGAGACAACTGACAGAATTTAAGGATAGATTAGATGTGTGGACGAGAGTGAGGAGCCTGGAATGATTCCAAGAGCTCTGGACTAGGCAACTGCATGGACAGGTCCACCTTTCATTGAAGTAGGTCACGTATGGAGGAGCAGGCTTGATGAAAAGGATTGTGGGTTCAGTTTTGACAGAAGGGCAGGAGGAGGAATGTAGTAGAAGAGATGCACTGTCCAGGATGGTTGTTAGCAGATCTCTCCACAAGATGGCTCTCATGCCTTTTCTTTGCTTTCTATTTCCTTCTTGGTTGGAAAACTAATTGCCAATTTACAATGACACAACACATTGACGTATGACTTAAATGTCTCTCTACAGACTGATGAATTCATGTCCTCTAATGTAGAAATTATCTCCTATACTGACTCCCTGGGGTATCAGCACATTACGTCTGGATGCCAGAATTCTAATCAATACATGTAACAATCAGGGAGCGAGGCATACTGCAGGGTGTGGTGCACAGCTGTACTGATCCTTGGCAATCTGCTTACGATTTCTGAATGTGTCAAACTGAGGTGTGACTGTAAGATAAGCAGGCGGAGTGTCTAAGAGGCGCCGAAGTGCTGTAACCTGCTAAAGACATCTTGTAAGAAAACATGTCCCATTACAGCAATCTCAAAGGATAAGAGATACATATTTAGAAGCATTTAAGGAGATAAAAAACAACAACAACAAAAAACCCTCATGGGAAAGATGTAGGGATCAGTCAGATGGAGATCAAAATATCAGTTCTATTACCAGTAAGGCTGTATTTGAAAATATTATTTATGTGTGAGTTAACAGATTTCCCAATAATTCTCCTCAAGCTTGTTCCTTTGGAAAACCCTAACACCAAGGGAGAGTTTGGGTCTTGAAGTGGACAGGCTGAGTTCCCTTAGGGACACTTGTAACGTGTCTGCTGTGTCCCTCTCCCAGCTTTAATGTGCTTTACTTGTAGCTCCCAGAACCTGTGAGCACACGTGTGGGCCACTGGAGCACCCTGCACGTTCATTCAGAGCTTGAGTGGCTGGGGCCGCCTTTGGCCAATGGCTGACAGATGAATCAAAGGGAAGCCTAGCTTCTTCAGATTCAGAACAACTTTGAGACAGACTTACAGTCCGCAGTTCCCCTGTGGGCTCAGATGAAGCTCCCCTTCTTGAGGCTGGACTCTTGCTTGACTTCCTTCTGCCTCTGTTCTGCTTCCCCTCCCCCCTTACTGGCTTCCCCCTGGGAGCACCACCTATTTAAAATGCTGTGCATGCATCCCTGCCTTGGGGGTTTACTTCTGAGGAATGCAGCCTAACCCGGGGGTCTAGAACAGATGCAGTTAGTCAGAGAACTTCTTCAACCTTGGCGTCTGTAAGCAGCCCTACTTTTTCTTGCTAAGCCTTTCGATTCCAAATCCTTCCAGATGTCATTTCTAAACTGGCAAGATCTCCTCCCTTTCAAGTTGAGTGCCTTCTCTTTTGGAAATCATGAAAACGTCACAGATGGCCTATGATATAAATAATGAGTTATGAAGACAATTGTTACTCATCTGTGATGAATCAAACTTTTTTTTACTTAGTCAACAACAAGCTGGACATAGTCATTATATCACCCTTGGGTCTCTGCAGCCACACATTTCAGAAAGTTGTCCTATATTTTTGCCTTGTGGGGTCACGAGCTGAATACTTATCTGAAATGTCACCATTCATATACTCTCAGACAGTTTCTATGTTAATATTTTTCTTGGCAGTGGGCCACAGGCTCTGCAACCAAAACTACAGCCTTTATTTACAATAGCTTCCGATTTCAGTGCTTTTCTTAATATCCTTCATGAAAATAAATTGTTCCTCTGATGATTTAACTAAGATACCTAAAAAGGCAAAAGAAGTCCTTGAACATGCTCTTTCATTGTGAAGCAGATGACCTCGTTTTCGGTGTTCGGTTTTATGAAAACCTCTAACTTCATCATCCTCTCTGACCTCTAATGATTCAAGCCGGGATGATTATCCTTTTTAAGTCAATGATACTTTTGCCCCAGGAGCACATAAAGATGCACGTTCCTAAGAAGAATGATCAATGGGGAGCACGTTTGACTAGGAGGCAGGAAACCCCAGCCATCTTCCTGCATCTGCTTTGAGCTGCCTAACGATGGAGGCCAAGTCACCGAACCTTTAACTCAGTTGTCAAAGGAAGGAGCTGGTATCACTACCGCCAAAGTCTACTTTAGCTCCTATGGCCAAGTCCTATGACTCTGGGAATTTTAGTTAGACTTGATTAGACCAACCACACATCTACCTTTGAAAAATATTACAAATTAGTATTCATATTACTGGTTCTCAAAGTGTGATCCTCTAATCAGCAATGTCAGTATCAGATGAGGACTTGTTAGAACTATAAATTATGGGGCCCACCCCAGACCTACTTAATCAGAAACTCCAGAGGTAGGGCCCAGCAACCTGATGCCTGCTAAAGTTAGAGACCCACGGATTCATAAAATACAAGTCAAAAACCATCATCTTGGTACAACAAGGATCAAATTTTACCAAACAAGAGCCAGTGGTCTGCAGAATTACCAAGTGTGGTTTTCAAGGCCACCCAAGAGATTTAATTCAATAGGTCTGGAAGAGCTTACATGAATCTACCTTTGAAATAAACAACCAGGAAGATTTCAGGGATCAAACTTCAGACAGTATTCATTAAATGTTAGTAGTCCATCAACAGCCGGAAGCGAGCTTGTTGTTGGAAGTTAGATACACACACATTATGGTTTAGTATTAATTATGTTTTGTTATTACTCATACCCTTGAGTTTTGTGAAATACTCACATATCCTTATTTGAATTTGCTGTTTGTGCTTTAGCTACCGTGATGATTATTTGCCTATTTGCTCTCAATTCCCATTTCCACCCATTTCTGCTCTGCTCTGCATTGTAGGCGGCTGAGGGTCTTCAAACTACGTTGTTTCAGGCTTCCTCACCAGTGACATCTGGTGTTTCTGCGGATGGAAGACCCTGGTGAGATATTCAAAGCTGAGAGGGAGGGAGAGGCGAATGTCCTCTGGCTTCTGATTTCTGTGGTGTCCCCAGTAGCAGCAGAGGCGAGGGCCCAGGGTCCCCGAGCTCATACCAGCCCGTGAAAGCTTACTGGGCTCCAGCCCAGGGCCCGAACAGCCTCTCGTTCTGGTGGTCACCCCGCCACACCCCCGCCTCTGGGCTCCTCCAGCCCCTTTTTGTTTTGTTTTTCTATCCCTTCCAGAATCTGTGCAGCCAATTCTCTTTACTCAATTTCTTCTGTTTGAAATACTTAGAACATTTCTGTTTTCCTGACTAGAGAGTATCAGCTCATTTAGGGACAGCACCCGTGCTTGACACTGTATGCAAAATGCTGTGGGTGTGTGAATTTTCAAGGAAAGAAGTTCTAAAGCTTGTGTTACATTTCTCAAAGGGAACACTATCCTTCAAGAAATTAAGAATTACATTATCCCAGGGTCCAAATTCTGGAAAGTCATTCCTTTTCAGCTGTCACTGCTCCACGCAGTTTATGAACTCCTGATTACAGGACCTTTGCTCCTACCTTCTGAAAATGGTGCTATCTATAGCAAGCAATTCCTTCATGGCTAGGGCTGGACACATTTTGTTCCTTGAGCCTGCTCAACATTTTTCCAATTCACCCATAAAATGTAACCATTTCTTTAAAGGGAGCAATGTAACAAAGTCTAGATTCTATATGAGCGATAGTAAAAGACGGCACATTGTGTACATTTAAATTATGTTACACCTCAAAAGTTTAGAAGCTCCCTCAGAAGGAAGTTCTGAAGTACAGCCAGTCACAAAATTAGGACTAGCAGACAAGGAGTCCAGTCTCATCCCCATGTCTAATAAGCTGTGTGAACTTGGGAAAATCACCTAGCTTCTCTAGGCCAGAGTCCACCTGTAAAATGGAGGGTTTGGACTAGTTAATCTCTAAAAGATGACTTTCATTTATCACATTCTGATTCCAAATTTGAATGTGTAAGTCAATTAAAAGCCTCCAATTATGCATCCAAGACACAGGTTCAAGTACCAGGGCGCATGTCTGAAAAATTCAGAAGCGGACGTGAACAGAAAGGTAGTGGGATGTTCCCTTGAAGAAAATGACATTTTTCCTCAGTAGTATTCATACCTTCGTTTATAGTGTGTCAGTTGTGTATGTGTATGCATGTGTCTATAGTTGTGTGTGTGTGTGTGTGTGTGTGTGTGTGTGTGTGTGTGTGTTTCTACGCAGATCAGTTGCATTAATGACTTCAATTAACGGCCTCTCTGCATCCATGCTCTTTGGCATGTTTTTGAGAGGAAAACAGGCCTTTTGAGTCCAAAGGCTGGTTTTGAATATTAAGATCCAAGGAGGCTGGAGAACTCACAGCATAACATTTATACCATAAGCGGTAGCACAGGGAGGAAAGCACAGGAACGTAAAAGTAATTTCCTGAGCTAGATTTAATGGAAATTGTTGTGGGAGGAATGAGAACTGAAAAAGGAAGTAAGAGAGTTGGGTATTAATCTTCGAGAGAGGCCTGAGCTTTTCCCCACCTATGGTGAGATTGACTTCTCATATTATATGGGATGTGCTGGCGCCCCGCTCAGACCTGCTTCACCAGCGGGGACCCCACCCCGCTGAGTTGTTTGCTAAGTCGCAACTGCCCCCTTCTCAGAGAACTGCCTTCCTCTGACGGGAGTTGCCTCCCCAGGTGTATTACACTCTTCAACCTCTGCCTCCAAGAAGCAGCCTACAGCCAATGATCAACAGATGCAGGTACAACCCAGCCCTCTTGCCTCAAGATGAAAGAAGTCTGAGACACCATTTACTTTCCACAGCAACTCGTGAGATCACAATGAGGCTAGACTTCAGCTGGAACTACACCACTTTTTTTAACTTTCTCTTCTCCTGTTTGCTTCCTTCACCCCCTTACAATCCTCAGCCTCCATCTCCTGAAAGCCCTGAGTCCCTCCTATTCACCATCCATTAATAAGAGCCAAGCTCCAGGAGTTGCCAAGTCAGCACCTGCATGTCAAATGCATTCCCATCTCTCTCCTCAACTCTCTGTTGCCTTAAATAAGAACGCCTGCTTAAAATCCGAGAGCTGCTCTAGTTTATGAAAATCTATTTCTTTGACTCTGGTTGAAAACGCACGAAAGGTAATCTCATGTATTTACATCAAATGCTCCATCTTCTTTCTTTAGGAAATCTCTTGCTCATCTTCAGGTGAAAACATTTTTGATTGCTTTTTTTTTTTTTTAACTGGTGTGGAAAAGAGAAAAGAGACAAATTTTCCATACTGTCAGTTTCATAGCTCTTAGTTACATCCGTGAGTCAGAAATAAACATCTTTAAACTGTTTTCCTGCATATTTACATCCAACAAATAAAAGACAAGAAAATTATTTTCTAGGCCAAAGTCAAGTGAGTTAACTGGCGTCAATGGCTTTTCAGATAATGGTAAAAATCTATTTGATTCTTAACTCTATTAAAGATTTTAAATGGGTTTCCTGTCTTGATATCAGTTTGGATCTTACAGACAGGTGATCAGGAAAATGCCTGAATGGGCTTGAGATCAGTGGACTTGAAAGCCTGCCGGAGTTTCAATACTATGTCTTCACACCTTCTGGGGTATCAGTAGCTTTTCAGGAAACTAGGCAAAATCCGTATTTTTGACGTGGGTTGTTTTTTAGTTTTTCTATGTTTTTAATGATTAAATAACTCAGGGAGACAGAACTATAAAGAGTAAGTTGATGGATACTTGTTTGCCCACCAACTTAAAGTATTAAATATTCACCCCTTATCCATTTCCTTTATGCATCCCTTCCTCCAAGGCAACTACTAGCTTGTGACGATTATCATTCCTACTTATTTTTAAATAATTTTTCTACCTATGTATGTCTCGATAAAAAACAGAATTCTATTTTATGCTTTTAAATTTAAGTGACATCTGTATATGCTATTTTTCGTCAGCATTTCCACTTTGTGATTTTTCACATCACTAGACCTAGCACTTGTTGTCTCATTTCCATTTCGGGTGGTGCTTTATCGTAAGATTACTTCTCTTGATGAATATATTGATAATTCTTGTATCGATCTCCTTGTGTTTAGTGTCAATTCTACTGTACTGCCAAAATTTTCCAAAGTGATGGTACCCATGTATCCCATGACAATTAGTGTAAGAGACTGTCACTACTCCCTCTTCTTAGCAAAATTTGTCATACCCTACTTTTTATTGAACTGGTTGGCATGAAACTGCTTTCACATCTGTTTTAAGTTTAATTTCCTAGAGTACACCTAAGATTGGGCACCTTTTTAGATACTTATTGAATACTACCTTTTCCTTGCCTATGACTTTGTTGTTCATATCTTTTCCTAATGCTTAATTTGTTTCTTATTGAGTTGTCAACATTTTTATATATCTTTGGTAACAAGTCTCTGACAATTTATATTCCTTCAAATGTTGTCTCAGTCTGTGGCTTATGTTTTACTTTGTGTAGAGTGTCTTATGAAGCACACGTTTTTACTTATTTTATCAGTTATGTACAAATCACCCCAAAATTCAACAGCATCAAACCGCAATCATTTGTTTGCTAAAATTTTGTGGATTGGTGATTTGAGTTGGGCTCATCTCTACTCTCTGTGGTTTTGGCCGGTCTCACTCATGTGTTCATGGCCATTTGGCAGGTCTGCTGGAGAACAGCTAATCCCAGATGGCCTCACTCATATGTCTAGCTGGGACTTTTGGATGGGGCCCCTTGGTTCTCCTCCACTTGTCTCCCCCAATGGCTAGTTCAGGCTTCCTCATATGGCAGCTTAGTTCCGAGAGAGTGGAGGTACAAGCTTCATGTCTCTTCAGGCCTCAGCTTAAAAGTCATTAGCATCAGTCCTACAGCTTTTTATTGCTCAGAACAACCCACAAGGCCTGTCCAGATTCAAGACAGTAAAGCTACAGACTCTTAATTGGCAAAGCATGGACACCACACTGCAAAGAGGAGTTATGGTGGAATAGGAGGAATTTGCAATCTACCTGTAAGTCACATTGTAATGTATTTAACAATATTTTAATTCAAATTTCTATATCTTTTACGTCTTGAATAACAAACCCTCCAACTCTGATTTTGAAAAGATATTTACCTGTATTTTCTTCTAAATTTATTAGAGTTTTTCTTTTTACATTTAAGGTATCTAATCCAGCTGAAATTGACTTTTTGTGTATGGTGTGACTAATTTCATGTCTTTTCATATCTATAAAACCAATTTTTAGGGACTTCCCTGGTGGCGCAGTGGTTAAGAATCCTCCACCTGCCAATGCAGGGGGCCCAGGTTCGATCCCTGGTCCGGGAAGATCCCACATGCCACGGAGCAACTAAGCCCACGTGCCACAACTACTGAAGCCCACGTGCCTAGAGCCCGTGCTCCACAACAAGAGGAGCCACCGCAATGAGAAGCAAGCGCACCGCAATGAAGAGTAGCTCCCACTCGCCGCAACTAGAGAAAGCCCGTGAGCAGCAACAAAGACCCAACACAGCCAAAAATAAATGAATTAATTAAAAAAAAACTTTTAAAAATTAGCATTCATTGACTATTCCATCATTTCAGCACTGATTTGTGATGGTACTTCTGTCATGTTCAGCAATTACATTGATTAAGTGTAACTCATGAGGCAACAGCAGACAAGAACTTTATTATTTTCCTCTAATCCTCATTCAAACACTTTCTCTTCCCAGCCCAAGGTGGGAACCAACTATAGAAATATCAAGAACTGAAGCAGATGGATCTCAAAATGCCAACTTTCCCACTGGGTAAAAGCTGGATTAAAGGACATGACGTTGATGTTTAGCAACAATGGGCTTCTTAACTCTGAGCCTCAAAACTAGACCTGCCAACCCATCCAAAGCAGCTCTGAACAACTACAGCAGTAACTCTGAATGACATTTGGAGCTTACACTCATGCTGGGCTACTGGGGAGTGAGCGACCAAAATGCCTGGAGACAATTTAATTGCTTAAATGTAAGCAAATAAACTCTAAGCCTTTCCCAGATTTTGTCCAAGGAACAGGCTATCTGCATTTTGCCCTATGTTACTGGTGCTACGGCAACTGAGAATCACAATAGCTAACAGTTCTGAACACTTACACCATACAGTAGGCCCCTCACATGCCTTGAATCATCAAATTAAGTTTATGAGGTGAATTAGTCCAGGTCCTCTAAAAAGCAGACACCAAAATGGGATTAGATGTGCAAGAGAATTGTTAGAGGAATTTCCCCTGAAGGAAAAAACAGAGGAAGCAGAGCACCATCAGCCCCAGGCAAAGGAGAGGAGAGAAAAGGAAGATTTAGCAGGAAGTGTCTTTGTCTGCAGTGCCCATTCTAATGCATTATCTCAAGGCCATGGGGGAGTCTGTATTGGATTTCTGTTGCTGCTGTAGTAAATCACAAATTTTGTAGCTTAAATAACACAAATATATTATCTTACAGTTCTGTGGGTCAAAGTTTTAAAATCGAGTTGTTGGTAGGGCTGCATTCCTTCTGGAGGATCTAGGAGAGAATCTGTTTCCTTGCCATTTCCAGCATCTAGAGGCCACCTAGATTCCTTGGCGTGTGGCTCTCCATGTTCAAGGCTGGCAGCAAGGCATCTTCAAATTCACCCCTTTCTGCTACCATCTCTGACCTCTGTTCTGTCATCACATCTCCTTTTTCTCACATTGACTCTTAGAAGGACCCTTGTTGATACACTGGGACCACTAGGATAATCCAGAATAATCTTCCTATCTCAACATCCTTAACTTAATCACATCTGCAAAATTCCTTTTGCCATTAGGATGTGGACATCTTTGGAAGGGGCCATTATTCTGTCTACCACAGAGCCTTCAAGATAAATCATCCAGAAGAGGATCCTAGCATCTTCCTGGAACGGGCTTCCCTTAATATCCCTGCTATTCTCTCTTGCTGACCGGGAGCAGCCCATGGGAAGTCTCACTGAACACACAGTCAGAAATCCAAGAGGTTCATTTTCATGGCTGCCACATGAAGCAAGTAGAGGAAACAAAGACACAGAGAAGTTGTGTAACTTATAAAAGGATACAGAGCCAGAGGGGGAAATGGCAAATATAAAAAAATAATCTAAAATAATAGGGAAGTAGGATAAAGAGTCCCCTCCATGGACCCAATTCTGCCCCCTTCCACCAATGGCAATTCCTAAAGATAATGAAAATTAACAACTGAAATCTTGGTTACCATGTAACTCTGGCCTGTCCTCGGTTGCTCCCTGAGTCCACCACAGGCAAAGAACTTTGAGATGATCTTTCTCCAAACATTAGAGAGCTTAGGTCTTGCAAGGCAGAGTCAAGGATATCTTTAAGGGTCAACATGTATGAGAATGCAAAAATATGTTGGTTCCAAAAGAATTTGGCTTTGATATAGGCTGCTGTATATAAATAATCCTACTTAAATGCCATATTGCAATAAATACATTTACTCTGCCAAACCCAAAACATTATATACTAATGTGACATCAATACTAGCTATTATTTATCTTAATTCTAAAGAAGAAATCATTAGAATTCTAAATGATAGCTATGTAGGAAGCCATTTCCCCCCAAGAATCCAGGGAGTTTCTGAAACAAAGCATCAGACAGATAAATCCAAATCAATAAACTTCCCTCCCCATCACTAGAAAAAGATCAAAAGGATAGTTTGTCAAAACAAACAAACAAACAAAAATAACCTCTAGAGAGAAATAAAATGCTGAATGTTCTGAACATATGGTACCCAGGGGTTGATCATTCTCAAACACAGCCTCACTGTTAAGAAAATTGGCAGAAGACATTATGAGGTTATTAGACCTACACTATAATATTACCTTCTTCCATATTAAACTCTAATCAGTAATACAGGACCAAATGGGTTATTCTATATCCACCCTATCACTAAAAATCTCAACAAAATTTAAAGACTGTAGCCAGTTATATGTCCAACTCATTAACCCCACTGCTATATCAGATAGTTAAAAATTATGCTTTTCAGTACATTTATTTTATTTCAGAAAGACAGAAATCTCTAAATCTGAATGACCCCATTTTGGCATTTTGGGGAGAAGTTCCAAAACAATGAGTGACTACAAATGTTTCTATGTAGATGCTCAAAGGGTTATTTCCTACATTAATTTATACACCTCAATAATAAGAAGATAGGGATTTCAGATCATACAAATTAAGAGAAAAACAGTCCATCTCATTTCTGGGAAAACCTACAGTGTGTTTCTCACGAGAAAACAACAGAATATGGATTTTGGCTTCCCTCCTCTCTATTCTTCATGGGGATGCAAGCTCTTTCTTTATTCGAAGACCTTTCTCTACTTTGATGTCCTTGGTGCCTGACCTCGACCTTTCCTGACAGAAGGATTGCCTGGGGACTGAAAGGATTCTATTTCCCAGTGGAGGCTGCAGTGTCTGCTTCTTTCTTAAACCATTAGTGAGACTAGAGAGGGAAAGAGGAGCCATGGGTTGAATTTACCTCTTTGACTCACGCCTTTTCTTTCACTGTGCACACAAATTGCTCCTTTAGAACCTGGGAGCTGAAAGAAAATATTTTAAAGGAGTTCACTGAGCTTTAAAAAAGCCATTACTTAGCTCCACGTGCTATTTCTTCTCAGCGAAGAACATTCATTGACTCATTAACAAACGTATCCTGTGTCACTTTTCATGCAGTGATATATATATTTTTTAATTAGTCATTTCTGTTTGATGTCCTGTGTCCTATTGGAGGTACATCAGAAAGAAATTTCTGCCCACAAATGTTGCTGAATCCAAAGAGGGAATCAAGAGACCTATATTCGAAATACATGGTAAAAGAAAAATGTGATGCTCAGAATGAAAGGATGTGTGATTTTTATATTTTAGTCATCAGTATCTCTAATCTTATTTTTTTAAATATGTATAATATGCCATCAACTCACACTGACCCGTTCTATAACTGAAAAATATCTTGGGGCATTATCATGTTAGGTATACTTAAATTTATTGGGCAGTTAGCATGGAAGGAGCATGATACTATGTGTATTACATGCATTCCCTTTTTTAATCCTTTCAATAATCCTATGACATAAATGCTGCTTAGTTTATAGGTAAATAAACTGACTAGAGAGATGAACTTGCCCACAGTCTCCTGGTTTGTAAACAGTGGGGTAGAAGTTCACACCAGATCTTTTGGGGACCCACCATAATTTTATACAACCCTGGTGAATGTTACTAGATTTCCTCAGAGCAATTCCAAGAAAGTTTATACAAGGAAAGGGACTGTTGTAATAGTGACCAAGGAGAACATGCTCACAATCTGTTCAGATATGTGACAACTTCCCTTTATTCTTTAGTCAAAAATCAGTAATGTTTGTACCATAGATATCAATTTCAGGTCATATGACACAAAAAGAGCAGAGGAAATGCAAGGAACCTGACACACCACTAATGATAGCACTGAGACCTTTCCAGCCTCTTTCAGCTCAGTGCTTCTCAAACATTCACACACAGAAGAATCATCTCAAGGGTCTCATCAGCAGAGATTCTGATTCAACAGGTCTAGGGCAGGGCCTGAGAACTCGAATCTCTACTGTGGACCCAGGTGATGCTGATGCTGCAAGTTTGCAACTTAACCTTGAGTAGCCCTGGCTTAGTTGATAGCAATAATAACCTCCCATCTGTGAGTTCAGTTTTGCCAAAGATGGAAGGTCAAGATCTTTGGTGCACATCACTGGAGAGCGTGCTTGAGATGGAAGCTGCAGAATGCCACCACCATCAATCCTTTGTCGTCCTGTAGACTGAGGCCACACTGTGAGAATCAGTGCTGGTCTCTAAATCAGTGAGTGAGAAACTCGGATGTATAGATGGAGCTTTCTTCCCCGTTTACCAAGGAGGGTCTAGAGAAATATCTGAGGTTTTCTCACTTGCTGTCCTATGAACTTATAATAGTTTAGTCCTCTGGGTGCCCCTTGCATCGGGTTGTAGTCTCTTCCTAATGACTCAACAAATATTTACTTCGTGTCTGCGTGTACCAGACATGGTTCAAGGTGTTGATAGCATAGCAAAGATCAAAACAGAAAATGCCCATGCTTGCATCAACTTACAATTCCCTCCCCAACTCCCATTCCAGAACTCCAGTTAGCTGGGGATCTGCAAACCTCTAGCTTCATGCCTGCAACCCCTTTCCCTGCAGCAGATCCCATCTTCAGCATCCTTGACAACATGCAGACGGCATTATTATACAGCACAGACATCTCATTAGAGGGCAAGGATGGTCCTGCCTAATGGTCACACTCTCACCTCCCATTCTCTTGGAATCAGCATTCACCAGGCCTCCTTGGACTTGAAGATCTGGAATTCTGGCCCCTCAGATCCCCTTGTAAAAGGTTCATTTCTCTCTGGTCACCCTTCATCCTGTCACGCATTCCCAGGCCAGCTGTGGGAATCTCAGACCACACAGCCTTCTCACCTCCCTCTCCAGATTCCTGCTGTGGTAGAGCTGATTGTTACAACTGGTAAACTATTTGGGGGACAACTGGGAACCAGTGATTCAGGGAACCAGTGTGAGGGACAGTGGAAAGAGCACATGCTTTAGGAAGTCAGAACGGTGTGATCATGCACCATTTAACATCTCCGAGACTCATTTTCCTCATCTAGAAGAACTGTGGTAATCAGTAACAAGATCAGGTTGGTAAAGTCCCTAAGACAGTGGCAGCCATGAAGAGGGCATGGATAATGCTTGCTCACTGGGGCAGATGACTGCAAGGAAGCCCTGGTTCTCCCTCCCTACATCCACACCCCAGGTATTAGTTACTTGGGTTGTCATAATACAATGCTATAGACTGCATGGTTTAAACAATAGAAATTCATTTTATCACAGTTCTGGGGGCTGCAGGTCTGAGATCAGGGTGCCAGCATGGTTGAGTTCTGGTGAGAGCTCTCTTCCTTCTTTGCAGGTGGCTGCCTTCTTGCTGTGTTCTCACATGGCAGAGAGAGAGCAAACTCTCCAGTGTGTCTTCTTATAAGGGCACTAATCCCATCATGAGGGTGCTCAACCTCATCCAAACCTAATTATTGCCAAAGGTCCCATCTCCAAATACCATCACATCAGGGATTAGGCCTTCAACATAGGAATTTGGCAGGGGGGACACGATTCAGTCCACAGCACCCCATGTGCTGTGATTTTGCAGATCCTTCCATCAGGAGGCCAAATGTATTCCTGCAACTCTTGAATCTGGGTGGTCTGAGAGTTGATTTCACCAAAACAATGTGGTAAACATGATGGAAGCCAGTTCTGAGCCTTGGCCTTGAGAAGCCCTGTGAGCTTCTTCTCACTCTTTGGAATCCCTGCCCAGTTGCCATATGAATAAGTCTGACCTTGCCTGGTAGATGACAGAGACTTTGTGGAGCAAGGCTGTGTCAGCCCAGTTATCTGGGCCAATTCCTCAGCTACACGAGTGAGCCCAGAGTAAGGCAGCAATCGACCTTGTTGACCCTCAGCCGATAACAGAGGTGTGAGTGAGCCCAGCCAAGATCAACCTGCCTGGCCTGGATTAGCAGAACCACCAAGATGAACTATAGATTTTTGAAAAACAATAAATGGTTATTATTTTAAGCTACCAAGTTTTGGGGTGGTTTGTTACACAGTGTTATTATAGAAATAGATAAAATTTACAGTCCTTTCTTCCAGTTCCTTTAATTATTTTGTTCAATGTTATTCATCAAAAGTCAAAACAACCTCTTTGTCCATTTTAACTCCTTCCTCTCTGCACACTCCAATGCAAGGCTCAACGATCACCAGTCCAAAATACCCCAGTGACTTGGGCAAAGGTATGCTGTGGATCTCCTGGAAAATTTTCTTCTCTGGGGGCGTGAATGCTCTTCCCCATGTCTTTTTTCAGGGGATATGGCTACAGGAAGAGTCCTTCTATTACCAGTTTATGTCCAGCCTGACATAAGTTGACAGTTGGACAAACGTCTAGAACTCTTTCGGGATCAGATCACAGTTTGGGTCCAGATCTGATCTACATGGCTCTTACCCTTCTTAGACCAGTGGCTACTAGAGGCAGGTTCTCCTAATGATAAAGGGCAGAAACACAAGAAATCAAGCACAACCACAGAGCACATTTAAACCTCTTCATGCAGCAGATCCACCAACATTCCATTGGCCAAAGTACTTTGTAAGATCAAGCTCAACATCAATATGTTGGGAAAGTAAACTCTACTTACTCTAGGAGGAGAAGCTATAAATGCAGAGTGTATGTGATTCCAGAAATAGGTCAATAATGGGGGACAGTAATATAACACCTGTGGTTGGGAAATTAATGAATGGCAAATAGAAGTACTTGGAGTTCACTAGAACTAAGACAAGTATTTCAATTCCAAGATGCTGCTTCATCAGTGAATATACATAAACACATCATTTTATCTATGTATATTCCAGGCTATAGGAATGTCACTTGAAAAGAAATGCGGCATTATAATTAAATCCATCAGCAGTATGTATTTTAGGTGGCATAGAGAAAATACATTCCTTCCCCTTTTTCTTCTGTTCAGCTGAATTATAATCACCAAAAAAGCTGTTTAATTTGGAAATGGCACCAGTAACTGGAAACAGCTTTGATATCAATTTATTATTGAAAGAAAATTTCTGTTCATGCATGCATTTTCTGCTTTAAGAATTGCCTTTGAAATTAAAACCAGTCTTTATTTAGTTTAAGTAAAATGTTTTATTGGCTAATATACCATAGAGTATAATCTTGAAAATGTGTAGGTGGTATGAATTTGCTACCACTACAATTCAAAATCAAAGAAACGTCACATTTCTTTATGTCTTTCAATCACATTAAATCTAACTTCAAGTCTGAAGAGAAATTAAATCTTATTCATTATTAGAAACTATCCCACAACTTTCCCTTCACCCTGCTGCATTCTCTCCACCCTTACTTGACAAAGCCTTGAATGGTACCGGGGTTCTCAGGCAGAACAGAACACTTGGGGAGAATATGCTGATTGCCAGCACATACTACTAACCTTTAAATTCATCTTCCAGGTCACCTGGCCCCTGAAGCCTAAGAGCTCGGCAGTTTTCCAGGCACCTTGCTTGGACAAGAATCTTCATGAGCTTTGGAATCCTATCCACTCTGTCCAGCCTCCTAGGGGCACCACCACAGCTATCTCCTCTGTGGTCCTGATGGTCTTTGGAGCATGTGGGGATGGGAAGGGAAATCTTGGGTTATACTGCTTCTTGCTGGACACACAGATTTCAGTTTCCTCCCCATTCTTGGGGAAACATCTTTTTTCTTGACTTATTTATGACTCTCCTCTGTGACAAGCACTCATCCGCCTCTCTTCTGATTAAAGTACCTGTCAACCTTCTTGGGAAGTGGCTCACTTAATCTTACTGAGTTTTAGCTTTTGAAACATAAAACAAGAAAATATATTTTCTTCAAGGAATTTTCTTTGTGCTTTAAAACAAAAGTTTCGATTGAGGCAAGGGAATAAAGGGAAAACAAAACGTCTACTTGCTGGGAACGGAGGTCAGTTGGGATGGGGTGGAGAGTGATGGCAACCGTGAGTATGAGATGCTAACAGCCCTCATTGTGTCTGCTTATTGCATAGCAGTGGACCCAAAACACAAATTAATATATCTGAAATTATCCTGACACAAAGCTATTTGTTTTACTATTATTTTATGTCAGATTTGGAATGAAATTACTTCATGTACTTGTATTGCATCCATGTCCTAATATTTTATTCAGTGGAATTGTTCATTAGAAGACTATTAATATGGAGATATTCTTAGTTCATTCGTTTCCTTTATTTTTGTGTGTTTCCTTTATTTTTCCTCTTGGCAGCTGCAATCTAAAGGGTAGCATTTAGAAATTAATTTTAGCAGCTTCTGGGAAACCCTGTACACAGCAAAAATGAGAATGTCAATATCTCACAAGAGGATACCTCACAGCTTTTTAATTTCTTTTAGAATAAACTATTGGGCACTAACAAATGAGAGCATATTTGAATCTTTTTGCAATAACTGGATTTACGGTAGAGGAAAATCTTATTCTAATTCATTCTTAGAAGTGCTATCTTTTAATACTTATTCCTTTAATTACTTTAATCCTATATATAAAGTGCTGGAAAGTTTTCTTCATCAGTCAAAATAAGAGTTAAGTTTTTCTTCAATGCCCTCCTATGTCAATCACTACATTTTATCTAGGACCCATAATATACTCTTGTAGGAGACACATGTAGGAGTGCAACTATGGTCTCCACTATGTACAACTGTAACTTTAGTTATCATCAGTGATCTAAAGCAATAAAAAGTAATAAAAAGCAATAAAAAGCAATAAAAAGTCTTCATTTCCATCCACCCCCAATCTAACAAAATATTTGAGTAGTGTTTGTAAAATTCATTCAGTCAGAATGTATTTATTTAGCACTTACTATGTGCCAGGCAAAAAATTTAAAACTAAAATACATAGAACAAAAAGCACTATGTAGTTTCACTCTTATTGATTCAAAGAGTTGAGATAGAAAATGTATTTTAACTACAAAAAAAGACTGACTCACTGTTATGTTTGTCTAAAAATAGGAAATGAAAAACCCTCTCCTTAGTCTGCATGAACCAATCAATCAGTCATTCAGTTATTTCCACATTTTCTTGATTCAGATCAATTTTATTGAATGCAAGGCATTGTGTTAAATTCTGAGAATAGAGCCAAGAACAAAAGAGGCATGGTCCCTTGCCTTCAAGATGTTTGCAGTCTTTAAATCATATGTGAACATAAACCACTGAAATACGAATACCAGAAAGCATACATCCAAATAAGGTATCTCATTTCAAAATGCCCACCATGGAATTTTATAATGGGGATACTTACCTCTTTTGGGATTTTTTTCACAGCCAAATTATGCTTAACCGAAAACAATACTGCCCAATTAAATTCCACGGCATGCTATGCAGACTTTTGCATTAGTTTGGTAAGTAACCAATTTCAGTAATTCAACACCCCAAAAAAGTTTCTCACTCCCTCAAAGCCCACACTGAATTTCTGATTGGATGGCAGGCTTGCATGCTCATTCAGGGCCTAGTTTCCTTCTGTCCTGTTCTCTCTCCTTCCCTGAGGGTGTTAGATGGAGAAGAGAGAACAGAGGATTATGGGAGGTTTTCATGGTCCAGGCTTGGAAGATTGCAGATTACTGCTGATCACATTCCTCTTACCAGACATGGTCAGATGATCACAACTCCTGCAAGGGAGGCTGGGAAATATAGTTTAAGGTTGAGCCCAGAGCAAAGAGGAAACTGGTTGCAATGAACACAGCATTCCTCTGCAACAACTTGTTTCTGGATGCATTTTAGCTGTTCCCAGAAAAAACAAACCTGTTTTCACAGAGCAAATGTGTGTCCCATAAAAGGCTACTAAAAAACTATGTCACAGCCTCTCCAGCTCTTTCTTAATTCAATACTTTCAAAAAACTCTTTATTTTGATATAACTTACATTTATAGAAGAGTTGCAAAGATAGTACAGAGCGTTACTGTACACCCTGCACCCAATTTCTCCTAATGTTTGGATCTTACATAAACATGGTAAACTGTCAAAAATTAAGAAATTAACATGGGCACAATGTTACACAGAGGTCACCATATTTTGCACTTCACCATATTTTCCACTAATTTTTTTTTCTATTCCAGATAATTCCAAACAGTTCTTTTAACACACACACACACACACACACACACACACACACACATACAGGCTCCATTCCTTCTTTAAGTTTTCTAATCCTTCAAGGAAAAGATGTTTTTGTATCCTCATAGTTAATCATTGTTCAGATTTGTTCAGATTTGTTCAGATTACAAATTGTTCAGAATTGTTCAGATTACCTCATAGGTAATCATTGTTCAGTTTTCCAAAAGTGAAAACATTATCAGGAGTTTGGCAGTCATCTTTGGAAATTTACTAGCTCTTGATAACAATGGTAAGAATGGTGGCATAATGGAGTTTTATTGAATCTTCACTATGACTTTTCTTGCAATAGTTCTCTGAAACCTCACAGAAGCTATATGAGCAAGACATTATTTTAACCATTTTTTCCTGGTAAGGAAACTGAGGCTCCACGAGGTTATGTAATTTGTCAGTCCCACAGCGAGCGAAGAAAACCTGGACTCGACTTCAGTTTATTCTAAACTCACCAAACTTCATTGCCTATGATGTAACAGAATCTAATCATCTACATTCTCTTCTTTCTGCAATAAATGGGAATAACTATGGAAGACTGTTTGTTGTGGTTGCCAGGAAGAAAAGATACAACTTCCTAACTAAGGGTCTCTACATTGGCTGTTCACTCTTTTCTGCCAGATAAATATTACCTCTTCAGAGAGGTCTTCCATGTCCACTGTATATGAAATAACTCCATGCTTCATCTTTCATTATATTACTTATCACAACCATAAAAGTAGGTATATTTTCATAATTTGTCTCCCAAAGAGAGAACAAACTCCACATGTGCCTAGTTAGCTATATTTCTGGCATTGAGAAATGGAACTGGCACATATTAAGTATTCAGTTTGTTAAATTATGAATAAGTAAACAATTTAATTTTACAAGAGAAGGAAGAAAATAAAACAAAGAGAAAAAAAAGATTTCACATTTAGCAAAGACCTATGTCATCTCAATCCTCACAGCAATACACTTTTGAGCTAAACTATATTATTCTCATTTGAATTAGATAATGTTATGGACTGAACTGTCTCCCTAGAGTTTATAAACCCCAACATGACTGTATTTGGAGACAGGGCCCTTGAGGAGGTAATTAAGGTTAAATGAGGTCACGGAGGTAGAACCCTAATCTGACTGGACTGGAGTCCTTCTAAGAAGAGGAAGAGACACAGAGCTTGCTCTCTCTCTCTCTCCCCACTCAGGCAGAGAGGAAAGGTCATGTGAGGACACAGCAGGAGGGTAGTCACTGCAAGCCAGGAACAGAGCCTCCCCAGAAACCAAATTTGCCAGTACCTTGTTCATAGATTTCAAGCCTTCAGAACTGTGAAAAAATAAATTTCTGTCATTTAAGCCACCCAGTCTGTAATATTGTTATGGCAAGTAAGTAAGCTGAGTAAGACAGATGAGAAAAACAAACTTAAGGAGATTTAGTAACTTGATCAAGATTCAAAAGCCAGTAAATTGCAGGGGTAAGATTTGAAAATCAATTATATAAAATTCTGCAGCTCAACATATTTGCATTAAATTCAATCTGCACCTACTATGAGTGAATGGAGGTGTTTTATTTAAATAAAATAGGTGGGAAAGAGCTTCTTTTCAGAATTAAGTTAAATCAACAGAGGTATGGAGCAGAAAACAAGAAGAGGATACAAGAGAGGACTGGAAAAGATGGGGGAAAAGAGGGCTTCCCTGGTGGCGCAGTGGTTGAGGGTCCGCCTGCCGATGCAGGGGACACGGGTTCGTGCCCCGGTCCGGGAGGATCCCACATGCCGCGGAGCGGCTAGGCCCATGAGCCATGGCCGCTGAGCCTGCGCGTCTGGAGCCTGTGCTCCGCAACGGGAGAGGCCACAATAGTGAGAGGCCCACGTACCGCAAAAAAAAAAAAAGAAGAAGAAGATGGGGGAAAAGAGCTCGGCCAAAGGCATTTCTGGAGTGGGGTTATACCCATGCATTCATCAGAAGTAACCAACAGGAGGATCATTCAGATACAGGGATTAGAGGGGAAAAAAGAACTATATTAATTTTGTACCTTTATTCCTCACAGTTCAGCATTTACCTAGGATGACAAACTCTCTTCTCCCCTGTTGTCAGAAGCCAAGTAGAAAGCCAACTGATTGGAAGCACAAGAGTCATACTTCTGAACCTTGATACTTTCTGGGCTCAGCACTTCTAAACTTCAGTCTTATTTCTACCTGTGCTTCTTACTGATTTTTGCAAATCTGAATTCTTCTTGGCAGCCTAGTTTTGAGACCTAATTCCTTGGCATTGCACCTCTCACATTCTTGGCCCAGGCCGGAAGGTTAAGCCTTTTGCTTCCAGCAATAGCATTCCCCGGGGTCTACCAATGGGATGGGCCAGGCTCCTTGCACAAGTACCATCTGAGATCCATTTTAGAATAAATCTATTCCACTAGTGCAATCATTCTCAAAATGTGGTCCCTGGACTAGCAACGTCAGCCTCACCTGGGAACTTGTTAGAAATGCAAATTCTCAGTGCTCCCCATTCCAGCCCTACTGAATCAGAAATTCTGGTGATGGAGCATGGTGATCTTGTTTTAACAAGGTCCCTGGGTGACTCTGATGCACACTTAAGTCTGAAATGTCTGCTTTAGTTCTTAGGTCTTCTCACTCCTTGAATGCCTGTTGGTACAATGGATTAGGACTGAGAGGACCTTAGTGTTTGACGGCTCAGCAGTTTCGCTGGTTGCATGACCCTGGGTCCCTGCTCAGCCTCTGTGCTTTTCTGTTTTCTCATTTAAAAAAAATACACCAAAGAGCTATAATCCAGCTCTCATTTTTTCTGTGCCTGCTGATGAGTAACTAATGGAGGGTTGTGCCATCCCATGGTAATCTTAACTGCCTGACTAACGCTTAGCAGTGGCTTTTGTCCTAAGGTTGTCCTTGTGATTGCTGGGCCTCTCTCTGCTGCTTTGGATTTAAACAGCAATATTCCAGCACATTTGTATTCCATAAATCATTGGGGCATGGATTGGAATGCTATACACTCATCTATTTGTAATTGAACTTAATACGGATTTAACCATTAGTTAAACTCTCATGCTTCAGGATTCGCTTTAACTGAAGAAAGCATGACCTTTATTCTAACATGAAAGGGCTCACTCTTGGAGTATTTGAGGTCATGGAATGAGAGAGAATGTTTCTGTAACATACACATATCCCTCATAGGAAAGTCAAGTATAAAACTAAACCTTCCGAAGCCAGAGTCCTTCAAGCAATTAATCCGGATAAAAAACATGAGGTGAAGACAGTGGTCACAGAAAATATTAATCCTGCAAAAATATCTGGTCATGCATATGCCAACTTTTCAGGAACAATGAAGGAATCTTGAAAGTATCACAAAGAAACCACTCTTTGGAAGTTGTTTTTTTGGACCAGAACAGAAATTAAGGAAATGAAATGAAAGGAGAAAAAACAGTGCAGATGAGTGTCTTAGTTTGGATCCCCCAAGGGCAGATCTTGAGCAAGATTTTACTGCAGTTACTTTATTTGGGATGATGATGATGCTGGAAAATACTGGTAGGAAAGTATGGAATTGAGACAGGGAAGGGAAGGAACACAACACAGTGTGTATCATCAAGGATGTTGTCCCAATCAGCAACTGAAGTATAGGGTCAGAGGTTCAAGTTCAAGTCCAGGATCTCTGGCTTATCAACTTGGTCCCTTGAAAAACATATCATCTCTTTGTACATCACATCCCTCTATTAGGAAATGGAGGTTAAAAACGTCCGGCACCTGGGATGATGCACTTTCTATTACGAATATGTAACTACCATCTATTGAACACTGGTCCTGTTCTAGGCGCGATGCCAATCTTGCCCCCACATCAAAATAGATCAGTGTTTTTGCATTTTTACTGAGAGATCACAGAGACTACATAATTTTTAAAATCATAAAGGGATTTTGTAAGCTACAAGATAATGCTAAAGAGAATTTTATACAGCTTTTCATGAGTCATTAGAAGCCTGTACTTTAGTTCTCAACCTGTAATTCATTAGCTGTGAGGCTCAACCAGATCACTTTGCCTCTTATTAAAAATAAAAAAGGCAGATTATGCAAGATGTTAACACTAGGTCCTGAAGGGTACTCAGGACCTCCCTGTGCGTGTCTTTGCAACTTCCTATAAAGTAATTATTTGAAAATGAGAGTTAAGAAAAACACGAGTCCATAGTGTCATGGACTGAATTGTCCGCCAAAGTTCATAACCCCCAGGGTGACTGTAACTGCTACAACCACTTTGGAAAACTGTTTGGTAGAATTTACTAAGCCAAACACGTGACCCAGGAATTCTACACATAGATAGACACACAATAGAAACAGTAGCTTATATGCACCAAAAGATGTATAGTAAAATATTCATAGCATAATAATTTATGGCAGTCAAAAACTGCAAACAACCCAAGCGACCATAAACTATAAATGGATCACACTGTTATCTATTCATGTACTGGAATATAACACAGTGATGAAAATGAATGAGCTACAAGAACACATAACAACGTGAATGAATCTCACAGACAGGATACTGAGTGGGCAAGCCAGATGCAAAAGACCACTTATGAAAAGTTCCTGAAGAGGCAAAACTTAACTATGCTTTTAGAATCAGGGTAAAGCGGGAGGGGTAGTGATCGGAAGGGAGCCTAAGGTGGGCTTCTGGAGTGATAGAAATTTCTATTTCTTGCTCTGGGTACAGGCTACATGGTGAACTTACTTTGTGCACTCACTGAGATATTAAATTATCTATGTGCTTCTCTGTGTCTGTTGTATTTTTTTTTTACGTTTACCTAACAAAAAGCTCTGAGAGTTGAGTTCGATGAATTCAAATGTTTCTTCTGGCTCTAAAATCCTGATCCTGAGATGAGGCTCAGACATCTCCCACCACTATTGAGATGGGGCTGATGGGAGGGTTGGAAACTTGACAGAACTAGGTATATATACTGGCTCTGTTCAGTTCTGCCTCATGGAAATGTCTCTTTGCCTGGTGCAGTTCATTTTACCCACACTGGGGCCCAGCACAGAAATTTACACAGAGAAGTGCAAGTAGCCATATTTTCTGTGCTTTGGGATAATGCAATTTCAGAAACTTCCACAGGGTGGCAAGGATGCTATTTCTTGACTGCCTTTATACACTTACTCCTTTTTTTCTCCCAATCTCTTTCACAATGTGCAGGTTTCCCTGTCAGTAGCTATTATAAAAATTGAAGAATACAACTTTATATGGTATAACATTTCTAACAAATTCTCCATAGTTCAATTAACTTAGGAACCTAATCTGCAGCTTGAGAACACTAAATAAAATAGAAAAAAAAAATTAGTGGGACATGTGGACACAGCGGGGGAAGGGGAAGGTGAGATGAATTGGGAGATTAGGATTGACATACATACACTACCACGTGTAAGACAGATAGCTAGTGGGAACGTGCTATAAAAGCACAGGAAGCTCAGCTCGGTGCTCTTTGAAAACCTAGATGGGTAGGATGGGGGGCGTGGGAGGGAGGGAGGTCCAAGAGGGAGGGGATATAGGAATACAGGTAGCTGATTCACTTCCTTGTACAGCAGAAGCTAACACAACATTGTAAAGCAATTATACTCATAAATAAGTAAAAAAATAAATAAATAATTAGTGGACTGGACACTAGAATTTCTGAAACATTAGAAAACTATCAGAGGAAGTAGCCAAGGGGAGGAGTAACAGAAAATGGGTTTCAGGGTGACTGAATAAAGTTATGTGGTGGTTAATGTGGCACCTCTCCCCCTCAACTTTACAAAATGCCCTAGGCATTTGATAAGCACAGAATGCTTTTAGATCCACACTAGCCAGAAGGTGATAGGTTGTTTGCAACAAAAATGGGTGCAAGTATTTCTTTCCAGGTATCCATATCCTTTCACAATGGGATTTTGCAAGAGCTCCCATCAAGGGGTGGAGCTATTTCTCCACCTGTTGAATTTAGGTTGGTCTTACAATCTGATTTAACCAAGAAAACAGTATAGGTGATTCTCTTCTCGTTCTGAACTTAGGACTCAAAAGTCCTTCCATGTTTCTACTTTCCCTTTTGGGCCCCTGACGATGTCATGTGCACAAGCCTGACCTTGTAACCTGCTGGAAGATGAAAGCCTACATGGATCAGTCACTCCCACTGTCTCAGCCAGACAACTGCCAGCATTTAGTCTACCCACCAACTGATCAAAGATACATAAGACTTGCCAAGATCAGCTGAACCTCACCCAGGTCAGCAGAACTACCCACAAGACTCATAGACGTTGGCAAAAATAAATGATAATTGCTTTAAGCCACTAAGTTTCAAGGTGCCTTGTTATGCAACAATGGCTACAGCCATATCAGAACTCTCAACTGAACCTGCTTATTTGTTGCTAACCCTCCTTCTGATGCAGCTTCACTATGGGGTGAGAGCCTTAGCCTGGAAATTAAGAACTTTGGATTCAAGTTTTTGGATTCAAGTAATGGTAGAAAAAGGAAAGACTTGGAAAAATCACCTTTAAAGTATGGTTCATACACATACACACACACACACACACACACACACACACGTTTGTGGGTTTTTTAATCTTGCCATGGGTGCACACTTTGTGTGTTGGTTTTAAAAAGTGAATTTGGTCTGAGTAACATTGGATGAGGTGACTGGGAGGTCCTACTGGACTGTCCTTAAAGACATAAATTTTGGTTTATGAGGATGGACAATGTCTTAAGTTGGGTCTTCCCAGAGACAGATCCTGGAGGAAAGACTCAAGTGCAAGTAGCTTATTTGGGAAGTGATCCAGGATCCTTAGGGAATGGGGAAGGGACACAGAGAAGGGTGTATTGTCAAGAGTTACCACTGTGGACGACTAGATTTTTATCCTTCTCGGGAACTCTGGACAAAGTTTCTAATACCCACCTTAAATTTATCCTACCACAAGGGTAAGAGAACTGGGGTATTTATCCCACAAACCTCCATCTATCATCGGTTGCAAGCTGCTCCCAAGGGGAGTTTATCTCTCAGTACTTCCAACCACATGCATGGACAGAGCAGGCTCTGGTAAAGAGAGAAAACACTCAGGCAAAGAAAGAGGGGGCTGACAGTGGGAGGGGCTGGAAATGGTAAGGACTGAGGGGAAACAGCAGGACACCAACAGCACCTGCCACCAAGATTGTTTCTTACACCTAGGATATTCTAGACATGTAATTAATGTTCACATGTAGAGTCTTTTCTTGACCTAAACACTTTTCTCTTCCAGAAATTAACTGATTTTCTTCCCAAGCTTTAGTATATATCAATAAAATGGGTCCCATTTTCACTCCCTGCATACAGTTACCTCCTCTATGGCTGAGCTGTGAAATGTAGAGATTATTCTCAACTACCAGTGTTGGTGAGTTGCTTTTGAAGGGATTCAGGGCATTTTGAGAATATTATCAAAGATGTGGGGCAGAAAAAAATGGAAAACTATATAGGACCAGGGACAGTTGCATTCATGCCAATGTCAAAGTTCATTGTACAGATGTTTTAATTTGTCATTGTAAGATGGATGTGGAACTACTGAACACATCAAAAGAAAGATCTGTTGGGATGCGATGATTTTTTTTGAGAGCTACATATACCATGAGAGAGCTTCTGTCATCCAAGTTACTCTAAGACTGTTTTGTGTTCCTGCTGTGGTTGTGAATGACAGCTCAATATAATGCGTGTGGAGGAGAAAAAAGGGAGAAATTCTTGTTCAGAATCAGGGCTTCCATGTGCCTAACAACAGCCATAAAGAATAACTGCATCTTCAAACAACCCTGAAACTCTAACTTAAGGTGATGAAGCACCCATATTCACTCATATATAAGTGGTGAGATGAATGAGATTGTCTCAAACGGTGGCATCCTATGAAAAATCAAAGGCATGCCAGGCTATTACCTTTCAGAAACTGACTTCTCACAAGGATCCTTTACCTCTTTGTCTGCCATCATGGAACTGTCCTTTGCCTGCCTTAATAAACTTTAACCCTCTGGATCAAGAAAACATTAAAAATAAAAAAATACAACAGGTTTGCCCATGAGATGCTATTATCTCTAACAGAAAGAGACATTTCAGAATGGATGCCAAGTACAAAAATGTTTTGTGTTAACTGTTTATGTTTTTTGCTTTATTGAAAACCTTCTACGAAAGAAAGATTCCAGGCAGAAATCAACCGTAACTTTGTCCAGAGGTCAAAGGTAGTATTTTTATTTTCTAATGATACAGCTTCCAGTCTTAGTCCATGCGGGAGGGAAATTCTCCCACTGGCTTTGAAGAAATAATTTGCCATGTTGTGACAGGACAACGTGGCTAGAATCTGAGGGTGACCTGTAGTAGTTGAGAGCAACCCCTAGCTGATAGCCAGGGAAAAAAATTAGGGACCTCAGTCCAACAGTTGCAAGGAACTAAACTCTGCTAACAACCTGAACAAGTTTGGAATAGTACCTCAGCTGAGCCCAGCTGACACTTTGGTTCTACTTTGTAAAATGCTGAGCAGAGAACCCAGTAGTGCCACGTCCATATTTATGACCTAGAGAAACTGTGAGATAATAAAAGGGTGTTGTTTTAACTGCTAAGTCTGTGGTAATTTGTATTGGCATCAATAGAAAATGTATACATAATCATTTACATACATATAGAGGTAACACTGCTGTTGTTTGTAATAGGATGTTAAAATGAAACTCTGTAGCAGACAAATCCACAATTACAGTCAGAGATTTCAATACCCCTCAATCAATAAGATAGAACAAGTTAATACAATAAGGAAATTGAATATTTGAACAGCACAAACAACATCCTTAACTTGATTAAACACTATACCAGCAGAATGCATACAGTTTTCAAGGGCACATGGAACATATCAAAATAGATGATATTATGGGTCACAGAACAAGTCTAAATGCATTTAAAATAATCTTAAATTGAATTAAATTAGAAATTAAAAACAGAAAGACTCTAGAAAATCCCCCAAATATTTGAAACTAAATAACACATTTCTAAGTAATCCCAGAGTTTAGAGGAGAAATTTAAAAGGAAATTATAAAGTGTTTTGAACTAAATAAAATTGAAAACCAAAATATCAAAATATGTGCAATGCTACTAATATAGTAATTAGGGGTAAATTTATAGAAATAAATTCTAATAGTAGAAAACATGAAAGATCTCAAATAAATGACCACAGCTTCTACATAAAGAAATTAGAAAAAAGAAGAGCAAAAGAGAGCCAAATTAAGCAGAAGAAAGAATTATAACGACTAAAACATAAAGAAATGAAATAAAAACAAGAAAATAGAGACAAATCAATGAAACTAAAAAGCTGGTTCTTTAAATACACCAGTAAGCATGATAAACCCAGCCATACTGATGAGGAAAGAAAGTGAAAGCACAATTAACCATGTCAAGAATGAGAGAAGTGATATCACACAGTTCATATATATATATATGTATATGTATATATTCATATATATATATATGATTTCTATATATATCAAAAAGACATAAAGAGACTATTATGAAAAATGTCATGCAGATATGTTAAACTTAGAATTAAACAGAAAAAAACAATCAATGAGAGATACAAACTACCAATATTCAATAAAGAAGAAACAGATGACCTGAATAGCCTCACATCTATTAATGAAATGAAATTTAAAGATAAACACTTTCTCAACTAGAAAATTTCAATCACAGGTGGCTCTACATTGGTGTTTTCTTACTCATACAGGAAGAAATCATACTAATTCTGCAGAAAATTCTAGAAAATTGAACAGGAAGAATATTTCAAAAGTCACTATATGAAAAAACAAATTACTCTATGAGGTCAGCATTACCCTGACACCAAAACCAGAATGAGATATTACAAGAAAGGAAAACTATAGACCAATATCTCTCATAAACATAGATATAAAAGTTATAAATAAAATGTTAAGAAATTGAATCAAAGACTATGTGAAAAGGATATATATCATGATCAAATGGCATTTACACCAAAATGCAAGATTGGTTTAATATTCAAAAATTAATCAATGTAACTCACTATTTTTTTTTTATTGGAGTATAGTTGCTTTACACTGCTGTGTCAGTTTCTGCTGTACAGCAAAGTGAATGAGCCATACGTATGCATATATCCCTGGTCTTTTTGGATTTCCTTCCCATTTAGGTCACCACAGAGCACCGAGTAGAGTTCTCTGTGCTATACAGTAGGTTCTCGTTAGTTATCTATTTTATACATACCAGTGTATATCTGTCAATCCCAATCTCCCAATTCATCCCACCCCCCCTTTTCCCCTTGGTATTCATACATTTGTTCTCTATGTCTGTGCCTCTATTTCTGCTTTGCAAATAAGATCATCTATACCATTTTTCTAGATTCCACATATATGTGTTATACAATATTTGTTTTTCTCTTTCTTGACTTTGCTCTGTATGACAGTCTCTAGGTCCATCCACATCTCTGCAAATGACACAGTTTCATTCCTTTTTATGTCTGAGTAATATTCCATTGTATATATATATACCACATCTTCTTTATCCATTCCTCTGTCGATGGACATTTAGGTTGCTTCCATGACCTGGCTATTGTAAATAGTGCTGCAATGAACGTTGGGGTGCATGTATCTTTTTGAATTATGGTTTATATGCCCATGGAATTATATCAGAAACTCAACTCAACCTATAACTCAGCAACAACACCAACAACTCAATTTAAAAATAACCAAAGGGCTTAAATAGACATTTCTCCCAAGATACAGAAATGACCAATAAGCATATAAAAAGATGCTCAACAACACTAATCATTAGGGAAATGCATATCAAAACCGCAATGAGATAACACTCTTGCTCTAAAAAGTGTATCTGGAATCTATCAGGTTGGCCAAAAAGTTCATTTGGGTTTTTCATGTTACGGAAAAACCCAAATGAACTTTTTGGCCAACCCAATATTTTAATCAGGTACAATAAGATACATAGACATGAAAACAATTGTCATGAAGAAGTTTTTACTCACAGATTTCTAGAAACAGTAAGTATGTCACGCCATTCAGGACCACATGGGGAAGCATGGAGGTGAGTCAGGAGGTGGGAGAAGGAGAGGACAGAGCATAGCCCAGAGTCTTTGTTGGAGCCTTCCTGGGGAGAAATGGGCCAGGTGGCTGAGTTTAGGATTGGATATTTTGAATGATTTCAGCAGGCTCTAGACTATAGGGGTGGTCCCTAGCTGTCTAGTGCCTGGCCATGGGGTGATTTAGAGCAGGAAGAATACTGGCTTGGTGTGTGAGACTTTCATAAAGGAGATGGTTGAGGCTGTGGGCTCTGGGTTAGTCAGTTTGTATATCAAAGATGCACTCACAGGGGAGTCACCTGCTCTCTCTAGGAACTGTCTAGCCCTGGGAAAGGCAGTTTCTCTAGGATCAGAAGCCAAATACCAAAGCATCAAGAATACAGCAAATATACTTGATAAAACTTCACACCTATTAATATGGCTATTATACAAAAAACAGAAAACAAGTTTTGGTGAGGATGTGAAAAAATTGGAACCCTTGTGCATTGCTGGTGGGAATGTAAAATGGTACAGCTGCTGTGGAAAGCAGTATGGCAGTTCCTCAACAAGTTAAACATAGAATTAATACGATGCAGCAATTCCACTTCAGGGCATACACAAAAAAATAATTGAAAGCAGGGATTCAGATATTTGTACACCCATTTCATAGCAGCATTATTCACAATAGCCAAAAAGTGAAAACAACTCAAATGTCCATTGACAGATGAATGGATAAACAAACATGGTATATACACACAAGGGACTAATATTCAGTCTTAAAAAGGAAAAATATTCTCATACATGCTACAACATGGATGGCCTTGAAGACATCATGCTAGAGGAAATAAGCCAGACACAAAAGGATAAATGTTGCAAGATCCCACTTACATGAAGTACTCAGACTACTCAAATTCATAGAGACAGAAAGTAGAATGTGGTTGTTAGGAGCTGCGAAAAGGGGAAATGGGGAGTTATTGTTTAATGGGCACAGTGTTTCATTATGGGATGATGAAAAAGTTCTGAAGATGGATAGTAGTGATGGTTGCACAACAATGTAAATGTACTTAATGCTATAGAACTGTACACTTAAAAATGGCTAAAATAAAAAAAAAATTAAAAAAAAATGGCTAAAATAGTAAATTTTATATAATATACATTTTACCACAATAAAAAAAAATTAACAACAATAATACAAAATGAGGCAGTTTCTCTCCATAAGCTGTGCTCTTCACCATTTTGTTGTAAGTAATAACACGGAAATGCTTTAACCAATGTGTACATGTATGAATATACAGGGATATATAGATATATAAAGTACCATTAACTTAAAATTAGGGTGAGAGCATTTGGGTATGATTGTGATATGATATTTCATAAAGCATTCTTTAATAAGGACCTAACCAAGAGAAAATACAGTACATATACATTTTGGGGAAAAAGTTATAATCCATTATTAATCTTTTCTCAATTAAAATAGAAACCTCATTCTGTAGTCTACTTTTATATTCAATTATATTCTTCTCCTCCTCCTTCCTCTTCCATTTTCCACATAATCTACAGTTCAGCCTCTGCTGTGAGCACACCAAGCAGCAAAAGGGAGATACTGACATTTCCATGGACTAATAGGTTTGAAAATCTCCAGTAAGTACACTAACTGTTTCTGTTGCAAAGACACCCGCAGAGAAAAATAGAGGAGCAGAGCAGGAAACTATCCTTCCATAGAGAGGTCATAACTTCCAGAATTTGCTAACCTAAAAGCAAAAGAACATGGCCTAAAAAAAGCCAGCCTGTAAACAGAACCCAGAAATCCCTGTACTGTCATTTTGACCAAGGACCTTAGTCTTATGAGAAAAAGACTTGAAGATTAACTTTACTATTGGTCAGATGCTTCAGTTAAAGCAAATAAAATCCACTTGACTAGACTAACTAGAAAAGTATGGAAAGATATTAGTAGCTATAAGAATGAGTGGTTAGCTGGAGGAACAGACAAGGTTGAGCTTCCAGAAACACATATCCGCACACACAAGCACACAGCAATGCTGCGGAATAGGCTGGATTTAAAAAGAAAAAAAAAAAAAATAATGCCACTGTCACATCACACACTGAAAGGAAGGAACTTGGCTTTTCTACAACAACTTCTGCCACATGTACTAATGCCAATTGTGTTGGATTTTTTTAAATATGTCAACTGGGTTAGGCTCCAGTCCTGAGTTATTTAATTAAATACTAATCTAGATGTTGCTATGAAGGGATGTGGGGGATGTAATTAAAGTCCCTAATCAGTTGACTTTAAGTGAGGGAGATTATCAAGGATAACCTGAGTAGGCCTTACTGAATCAGTTAGAAGACCCAGAAAGCAGGAATGAGGCTTTCCTGAAAAAGTGAGAAGAAATTCTGCCTGTTGATAAAAGTTTTGGCCCATTTCATGGAGTTCCATCTTGCTTGTGATCTGCCCTTCCTGACTGCCCATCCTACAGATTTCAAACTTGCTCATTCAACTCACACAATTGCATAAGTCAATCCCTTGTAACAAATCTCTCCAGTTAGCTAGATGGCAGTAGAGATAGGTAGAGATACAGAAATAGAATCCCACTGCTACATCACTCCATGACAAGAATCTGACTCTGAAACCACTACCATCCCCCAAATCCAGAAGCTACCTGTGAGAAAAACTGAATTCTACTCAAAATAATTTTCTCCTGTCCCCCACTTCCAAACCTATATCTCCCATAGGTATATGTAAGTCAATCACCTATATCCAAGCTACAAGAAAAGCTAGGAACTCAGTTCTGATTTCTACTTTGGAAATACAGAATTCCTCACAAGGGAATTTTCCCAAATACAGAAAGGCTATTCAAAAAATAGAAAGCAGTCATGAATACAATCACTGCTTCCAAAATTTCTGGCTTCTCAAAACTTCTCAAAGGAAGTTTATTCTTCCTTCTCAAAGGAAGAATTCACTTATTTATCCCATTTAGTTACACACTGAGCTTTACATAATTGAGATCATATTGGCTTTTGTTACACAAACCCATGTGATGACTATTTTTCTATGTTAGTACACATAGGGCTATGCATCAGTCAGGATGGTCTAGATTACACAACTGTAACAAATAACCCCCGGCTCTCAGTGTCTTAATACAACAAACAATTTTTTGTTCATGGTACAAGCCCTATGTGGTTAGGCAAGGGGATCTTTCATGGCAGTCCATTCAGAAACCCAAGATGACAATACTTTTCCTTGAAACATACTTCCATAATTGCCAAGGCAGGAAAAGGACACACGGTATATTGTGCACTCTACCTTAAAACGTCTTTAAGAGGTGACACAGGTTATTCTGCTCACATTTTATCAACCAAATGTAGGACGTGTTCGCAAGTGTAATCCTCCCATATATTTAAAGAAGCAGAATATTTCTTAATCTTCTTGATTACTCAAGTTTTTAACACCTGTAAAAGAATGCCTGTGCTTCATATTTAAAGGGTTACTTGGTGGTGATTAAAAAGAAATTTATCAATTCTAAAGTTCTCATTATATAACAGCCAGATACAGTAGGGAGTCAGAGCAGGACAATTTCATGATAAACCCTAGAAGAGGAATGTGACATAAATATATGAAGTATCTTCATATCAGGGCATAAATTGAGAGATTTCTGGGGCACTCAGAGGATTTCTAGGACAAGAAAGAAGGAACATGAAGAGTTTAAAAGCACCTGTCTGTGCTGCTCTTCTTAGGTTAGAACACCAATCCTCAAGGTGGGAAGTAGGGAAACGAACCTGCTAAATATGTCAACTCCTATAGAGTTACAGGAGAATCTGATAACATCAGGAGAAGGATGAATGGATCTATTTCACAGTGCAGCCTTAGGGGGAGGGCAATTCTCTAAAAGAAGCCCCATGCACCCCATGGTGTCTTATCAAATGTATACCGGAAAAATAGCATTTGCACAAGGTAAATCTGAAGATCATCTGTTTCCTCTTGGTCTTCTAGAGAATGCCAAAATTCCCCTGTGCCTCAGAGATGGGGATAAAGATGTGTGGCAATGGCCTGAACATGTGATAAAGAAGCCAGTGTGCTCTACGGCAGGGGCCAATGGTTAGACCCAGTCAGCAGTGGATGCCTGAAAGACAATTCAGAAGGCAAGGCAAGACCAGTCACACCTCAGCAGGTACCAGTACAGGAATAAGAAGAGACAAGTCACCCATGGCAAAGACCGCTGATGATTTGAGTATAGTGTCTCTAAGGATTTGGCCAATATGCCACAGAGCTCTTTCCTTGGTGCAGTATTTGAGGAGACCCAAAGGGAAGTGGGAAAAGAGAAGAGACTGAATCATGAAAACTTGAGAGTTTAAACCAGGATAACTGAGAGATGACAACTAGCAGAAAGAGCTCCCTGCCCTGCCTGAGAGAATATTAGGACTGTTAGAGAAATAATAAGGTTTATTTTATAATAATAAGGAATATTAGGACTGTTAGAGAAATCAATAAGGTGTATCTTATTTGTACAACTATTATTTTGTGTAAATGTGTGATCCAACAACAAACACCTTCAAATGTGTGATCCCACAACAAACATCTTCAAAATCTAGTGAATTTGAGTCTATATTTCCATGGAAAAGGTGACCATTAATGAAAGTTGAAAATAAGTACTCAAGAAATGAAATGTCCTTAAGATATTCTTTAGAAATTGTACTCTATGGTAGCTTTATGGATAAAATTATTCTAGAAATCTCTCAATTAAAAAATAATTTGTTTTTATTTCTCCTTAAAGTGGAGATAATACTATAATGAAGTCCCATATGCCCATATCCGTATTCAATAATTATCAATGTTTTACCACTCTTGCTTCATTTTGTTCTTTTTTTCTCTTCACTCTCTCTCTCATTCTTTCTTTCTCATTTTCCTCTCACTCTCACTTCCATCCTTTTACCACCTCTCTCTTTTCCTCTGTATTTTAAGGCTGATATAACCTTAATATGTAAATTTAAAGATAACAGTACAAAGAAACTTCAGACCAGTATCAACATACGGCCATAGCCACAAAAATCCAAATAAATTATAAGCTTCTTTGTACACAGACACTTATACACCCATATAAAAATACCATTTAGGAAGAGTTGGATTTATTCTAGGAATGGAAATATCTTTTTTCATTAAAAAAACCTAATAATGTAATTTAATATAAGCTGACTATGAGAGGAAAAAATCATTTTCAACAGACACAGAAAAATCATTTAATAAAACCAATTTTTGTTTATTAAAAAACAAATACTTGCAAACTAAGAATAGAAATGAACTTGTTAAAACCTCACTGAGCAATATATTCATAAAGATAAACAATGATACCACTTCCTTTAAAATATGCAACAAGAAAAAGACACTCACTGTGGACGTTCATTTAATATGATACAAGAGATCCTAAAAGGAGCCTATGAAGATGAGAAAGGGAATTTAAAATATAAATACTGTAAATAAACAAAATATTCATTGTTCATAGATGTTATAAATGTTATAACTGTGAACAAAAAAAACTCAACACAAGGGCCCCTGGTGGCGCAGTGGTTGAGAGTCCGCCTACTGATGCAGGGGACACGGGTTCGTGCCCCAGTCCGGGAAGATCCCACATGCCGCGGACCAGCTGGGCCCGCGAGCCATGGCTGCTGAGCCTGCACGTCCGGAGCCTGTGCTCCACTATGGGAGAGGCCACAACAGTGAGAGGTCCGCATACCACAAAAAAAAAAAAAAAAAAATTTCAACACAAGTTAATAGAATAGTTCAGAAATATTAGTAGGTAGAAAATCTTTATTAAAAGTTGCATCCCTAGATACCAGGAATTAACAACTTGGAACATACTTTTTTTCAAAGAATTATATAAAATCCTCATAAATCTTATGTAAGATAGGTAAAATTATAACATATTATTCAAAGACATAAAAGAAGACTTCAGTAATCGAGAGACAAACCAAGTTCATGGATGGTAAAACTCAATATTATAAAAACGTCAGTTCTCCCAAAATTAATCTATAAATTCAATGCAATCCAACAAAAATACCAACAGCGTTCTTAAAAACCTAATTTTAGAACTTGAAAACTAATTTTAAAATCATAAGGAAAAGTAAAAGACCAAGAATAGTCAAGATAACTGAAAAACATGGTAGGGGGTCTCAGCCTACAAAATAACAATTATTAAAATACAAGTATTGTAATTAAGATACTATATTACTGGCTTAGGAATAAACAAAAACGATAAAAATAACAAGTAATGAATGAGCTCAGAAACGGAACCACAGACTGGTCAACTTGATCTCTGACTGAGGTTCAAGTTAGTGAAGAAAAAATGGACTAGATAGTAAATGATGCTGAGGCAATTATTATCCGTTGAAAACAGATATGAAAACATATGAAACACAAAACATATGGAAAAATTTTTCCATTTGGATTAAATGTCTCAATGTTGAGGGTACCATGCTGAGTGCCTGTACCAGCCCCTTTTTCTCCAGCACTCATCCCCTCTGGGGCAAGGGAGCTGGTGCTGGGAGGGGAAGAGCACACACTTAAAGGGAGCAAAGCTAGATTGGACCAGACCCTCAGGGCTTCTGCTCCAGCAACTTGGGACCCGACCCTACACCCAATACGGTGGTGCGGCCACTGAGCAAAGGAGAACATCAATAAGGAAACAGTGGTCTTAAATGACATATTAGTCCAGCTGGACTTAATAGATATCTACAGGACATTCTATCCCAAAACAGCAGAATGCACATTCTTTTCAAGAGCACATGGAACATTCTCCAGAATAGATGACATACCAGGCCACAAAACTAGTCACAACAAATTTAAGAGGATAGAAGTATTTTTTCTGACCACAACAGTATTAAACCAGAAATCAATTATAGGAAGAAAAATGGGAAAAGTACAAAGCATGGAGACTAAACATGCTACTAAAAAACCAGTGGGTCAATGCAGAAATCAAAAATGAAATCAGGGCTTCCCTGGTGGTGCAGTGGCTGAGAGTCTGCCTGCCGATGCAGGGGATATGGCTTCGTGCCCCGGTCCAGGAAGGTCCCACATGCCGCGGAGCGGCTGGGCCTGTGAGTCATGACCGCTGAGCCTGTGCGTCCGGAGCCTGTGCTCCACAATGGAAGAGGCCACAACAGTGAGAGGCCCGTGTACCGCAAAAAAAAAAAAAAAAAAAATGAAATCAGAAAATACCTCAAGACCAATGAAAATAAAAACACAACTTTCCAAAATGATGGGTTACAGCAAAGCAGTTCTAAGAGGGAAGTTTATAGTGATACAGGCCTACCTCAAGAAACAAGTAAAGTTTCAGGTAAACAACCTAACATAACATCTAAATGTATTAGAAAAAGAACAAACAAAGCCCAAAGTCAGCAGAAGGGAGGAAACAATAAAGATCAGAGAGGAAATTAATAGAGAGATCAAAAAAAAAAAAAATCAATGAAACCAAGAGCTCTTTCTTTTTCTTGAAAAGATAAACAAAATTGATAAACCATTATTCAAGCTCATCAAGATAAAAAAAGAGAGAGTACACAAATAAAATAATAAAAGAGGAGAAACAGCAGCGGATATCACAGAGATACAAAAAAATCGTAAGAGAATACCATAGTTATATGCCAACAAATTGAACAACCTAGAAGAAATGGACAAATTTCTAGAAACACTCAACCTTACAAGACTGAATCAGGAAGAAAAACACAATCTGGGCAAACCAATCACTATTAATGAAACTGAATTTGTAATTTAAAAAAAAAAAAAAAAAACCTCCTAGCAAACTAAAGTCCAGAAGCTTCACAGGAGAATTCTACCAAACATATGAAAGAGAGTTAACACCTATCCTTCTCAAACTATTTCAAAAACTGAAGGGGAGGGAACACTCCCAAATTCATTCTGTGAGGCCTTAATTACCCTGGTACTAAAACCAGAAAAAGGAACTGCAAAAAGAGAAAATTACAGGCCAATATATCTGATGGATATAGTTGCAAAAATCCTCAACAAAATATTAGCAAACTGAATTCAGCAATATACAAAAAGGATCATACACCATGATCAGTGGAATTTATTCCGGAATGCAAAGATGGCTTAATATCTGCAAAAAGAATCATTTTTATACAGCACATTAACAAAAGAAAGGACAAAAATCATATGACAATCTCAATAGATGCAGAAAAAGCATTTGACAAAATTTGACATCCATTCATGATAAAACTCTCATCAAAGAAAATATTGTGAATATTGTAATATAATATTGGAAATCAACTATACTTCAATACACATTTTTAAATGTTGACAGCAGAAAATGTCTTTATGACTGTAGTATATAGGAAGAACTTATTTTTACAATGCACAAATAATAGAGAAAAAAAGATGAATCTAACTTGCATTGTATTTTAAAACTTCTGTGCATTAAAAGACACCATTTATAAAGTGTGATGATGCTCCACAGATTTGGAAAAAATATATGCAAGCTGTATACACAAACAAGGAATAGTACCCTCTGTATGCATGTACACCTGTCACTCCCTATCTGCTGATGTGGAACCCTGGGATGGGGAGGCCAACTGTACTACACAAATTTAAAAAAGGGACTTGAGCATTCATGGATGTTGGTATCTGCAAGGGTCCTGGAAGCAAGCCCCCAGGGATACCAAGGGAAGACTGTATTAGTTTTCTATTACTGCCGTCACAAATTACTACAAACTTGACAGCTTAAACAACATAAATTAACAATCTTACAGTTCTGTAGTCTCACAGGCTAAACTCAAGGTGTTGGCAGGGTTGTATATTTTTCTGGAGGCTCCCAAGGAGATCTGTTTTTTTTCTCCTTAAGGTTATTGACAGAATTCAGTTCCTGGTATTTATAGGACTGATGTCATCATTTCCTTGCTGGCTGTCAGCTCAGGGAAGCCAGCTAACAGATGCCACACACATTCTTTCCTCCATCTTCAAAGTCAAGGGTGGCAGGTTAAGTCCCCCTCATGCTTTGAATCTCTCCTGCTTTCATCTCATCTCTCTGACCTACACCTGCCTCTCTCCTCTGCTTTTAAAGACTTGTGTGAGTATATTGCTTCCATACAGATAATCCAGGATGATCTCCCAACCCAAGGTTCTTAATTTAATCACATAATCAGAGTCACATTTTTCCATGTAAGTAACATATACACAGGTTCTGGGTGTTAGGATAGAGACAACTATGGGGGTCATTACTTTGCCTGTGGGTATATCTTTTGATATGCATATATAACAAGTCAATAACAGAAATACAAATTACCTAGTTAAAAAATCATGAAGGGATGGAGGGGAAGATGGTGGAAGAGTAAGATGTGGAGATCACCTTCCTCCCCACAGGTACATCAGAAATACATCTACATATGAAACAACTCCTACAGAACACCCACTGAACGCTGGCAAAAGACCTCAGACCTCCGAAAAGTCTGAGCCATGTGGATGAAAGGTGCTTGGTGCTGCAGCCAGGAGTCAGTGCTGTGCCTCTGACGTGGGAGAGCCAACTTCAGGACACTGCTCCACAAGAGACCTCCCAGCTCCACGTAATATCAAATGGTGAAAATCTCCCAGAGATCTCCATCTCAACACCAACACCCAGCTTCACTCAACAACAAGCAAGCTACAGTTCTGGATACCCTATGCGAAACAACTAGCAAGACAGGAACACAGCTCCACCCATTAGCAGAGAGGATGCCTAAAATCATAATAAGTCCAAGGATACCCAATATCACACCACCAGACATGGACCTGCCCACCAGAAAGACAAGATTCAGCCTCATCCACCAGAACACAGGCACTAGTCCCCTCCACCAATAAGCCTACACAACCCATTGAACCAACCTTAGCCACTGGGGGCAGACACCAAAAACAACGGGAACTACGAACCTGCAGCCTGCAAAAAGGAGACTCCAAACACAGTAAGATAAGCAAAATGAGAAGACAGAAAAACACACAGCAGATGAAGGAGCAAGATAAAAACCCACCAGACCTAACAAATGAAGAGGAAATAGGCAGTCTACCTGAAAAAGATTCAGAATAATGATAGTAAAGATGATCCAAAAACTTGGAAATAGAATAAAGAAAATGCAAGAAACATTTAACAAGGACCTAGAAGAACTAAAGAGGAAACAAGTAACGATGAACAACAAAATAAATGAAATCTAAAATATGTTAGAAGGGATCAATAGCAGAATAACTGAGGCAGAAGAACGGATAAGTGACCTGGAAGATAAAATAGTGGAAATAACTACTACAGTGCAGAATAAAGGAAAAAGAATGAAAACAACTGAGGATAGTCTCAGACACCTCTGGGACAACATTAAATGCACCAACATTCGATGTATAGGGGTCCCAGAAGAAGAAGAGTAAGAGAAAGGGACTGAGAAAATATTTGAAGACATTATAGTTGAAAACTTCCCTAATATGGGAAAGGAAATAGTTAATCAAGTCCAGGAAGCAAAAAGAGTCCCATACAGGATGAATCCAAGGAGAAACATGCCAAGACACATATTAATCAAACTATCAAAAATTAAATACAAAGAAAACATATTAAAATCAGCAAGGGAAAAACAACAAATAACACACAAGGGAATCCCCATAAGGTTAACAGCTGATCTTTCAGCAGAAACTCTGCAAGCCAGAAGGGCCTGGCAGGACATATTTAAAGTGATGAAGGAGAAAAACCTACAACCAAGAATACTCTACCCAGCAAGGATCTCATTCAGATTTGATGGAGAAATTAAAACCTTGATAGACAAGCAAAAGCTGAGAGAGTTCAGCACCAACAAACCAGCTTTACAACAAATACTAAAGGAACTTCTCTAGGCAGGAAACATAAGAGAAGGAAAAGACCTACAATAAAAAACCCAAAACAATTAAGAAAATGGGAATAGGAACATACATATCAATAATTACCTTAAATGTAAATGGTTTAAATGTTCCCACCAAAAGAAACAGACTAGCTGAATGGATACAAAAACAAGACCCATATATATGCTGTCTACAAGAGACCCACTTCAGACCTAAGGACACATACAGACTGAAAGTGAGGGCATGGAAAAAGATATTCCATGCAAATGGAAACCAAAAGAAAGCTGGAGTAGCAATTCTCATATCAGACAAAATAGAGTTTAAAATAAAGATTATTATAAGAGAAAAATAAGGACACTAATAATGATCAAGGGATCAATCCAAGAAGAAGATATAACAATTGTAAATATTTATGAAACCAACATAGGAGCACCTCAGTACATAAGGCAAATACTAACAGACATAAAAGGGGAAATCGACGGTAACACATTCATAGTAGGGGACTTTAACACCCCACTTTCACCAATGGACAGATCATCCAAAATGAAAATAAATAAGGAAACACAAGTTTTAAATGATACATTAAACAAGATGGACTTAATTGATATTTATAGGACATTCCATCCAAAAACAACAGAATACACATTTTTCTCAACTGCTCATGGAACATTCTCCAGTATAGATCATATCTTGGGTCACAAATCAAGCCTTGGTAAATTTAAGAAAATTGAAATTGTATCAAGTATCTTTTCTGACCACACTATGAGACTAGATATCAATTACAGGAAAAGATCTGTAAAAAATACAAACACATGGAGGCTAAACAATACACTACTTAATAACGAAGTTATCACTGAAGAAATCAAAGAGGAAATCAAAAAATACCTAGAAACAAATGACAATGGAGACACGATGACCCAAACCTATGGGATGCAACAAAAGCAGTTCTAAGAGGGAAGGTTATAGCAATAAAATCCTACCTTAAGAAACAGGAAACATCTCAAATAAACAACCTAACCTTGCACCTAAAGCAATTAGAGAAAGAAGAACAAAAAAACCCCAAAGGTAGCAGAAGGAAAGAAATCATAAAAATCAGATCAGAAATAAATGAAAAAGAAATGAAGGAAACAATAGCAAAGATCAATTAAAATAAAAGCTAGTTATTTGAGAAGATAAACAAAATTAATAAACCATTAGCCAGACTCATCAAGAAAAAAAGGGAGAAGACTCAAATCAATAGAAATGAAAAAGGAGAAGTAACAACTGACTCTGCAGAAATACAAAGGATCATGAGAGATTACTACAAGCAACTCTATGCCAATAAAATGGACAACCTGGAAGAAATGGACAAATTCTTAGAAATGCACAACGTTCAAAGACTGAGTCAGGAAGAAATAAAAAATATGAACAGGCCAATCACAAGCACTGAAATTGAAACTGTGATTAAAAATCTTCCAAAAAGCAAAAGCTCAGGACCAGATGGCTTCACAGGTGAATTCTATCAAACATTTAGAGAAGAGTTAACACCTATCCTTCTCAAACTCTTCCAAAATATAGCAGAGGGAGGAACACTCCCAAACTCATTCTATGAGGCCACCATCACCCTGATACCAAAACCAGACAAAGATGTCACATAAAAAGAAAACTACAGGCCAATATCACTGATGAACACAGATGCAAAAATCCTCAACAAAATACTAGCAAACAGAATCCAACAGCACATTAAAAGGATCATACACCATGATCAAGTGGGGTTTATTCCAGGAATGCAAGGATTCTTCAATATATGCAAATCAATGTGATACACCATATTACCAAATTGAAGGAGAAAAACCATATGATCATCTCAATAGATGCAGAGAAAGCTTTCAACAAAATTGAACACCCATTTGTGATAAAAACCCTGCAGAAAGTAGGCATAGAGGGAACTTTCCTCAACATAATAAAGGCCATATATGACAAACCCACAGCCAACATCATCCTCAATGGTGAAAAACTGAAACCATTTCCACTAAGATCAGGAATAAGACAAGGTTGCCCTTTCTCACCACTCTTACTCAACAGTTTTGGAAGTTTTAGCCACAGCAATCAGAGAAGGAAATAAAAGGAATCCAAATCAGAAAAGAAGAAGTAAAGCTGTCACTGTTTGCAGATGACATGATACTTGACATAGAGAATCCTAAAGATGCTACCAGAAAACTACTAGAGCTAATCAATGAATTTGGTAAAGTAGCAGGATACGAAATTAATGCACAGAAATCTCTTGCATTCCTATACACTAATGATGAAAAATCTGAAAGTGAAATTAAGAAAACACTCCCATTGCAACAAAAAGTATAAAATATCTAGGAATAAACCTACCTAAGGAGACAAAAGACCTGTATGCAGAAAATTATAAGACACTGATGAAAGAAATTAAGGATGATACAAATAGATGGAGAGATATACCATGTTATTGGATTGGAGGAATCAACATTGTGAAAATGACTCTACTACCCAAAGCAATCTACAGATTCAATGCAATCCCTATCAAACTACCACTGGCATTTTTCACAGAACTAGAACAAAAAATTTCGCAATTTGTATGGAAACACAAAAGACCCCGAATAGCCAAAGCAACCTTGAGAATGAAAAACGGACCTAGAGGAATCAGGCTCCCTGACTTCAGGCTATACTACAAAGCTACATTAATAAAGACAATGTGGTACTGGCACCAAAACAGAAATATAGATCAATGGAACAGGATCGAAAGGCCAGAGATAAACCCACGCACATATGGTCACCTTATCTTTGATAAAGGAGGCAGGAATGTACAGTGGAGAAAGGACAGCCTCTTCAATAAGTGATGCTGGGAAAACTGGACAGGTACATATAAAAGTATGAGATTAGAACACTCCCAAATACCATACACAAAAATAAGCTCAAAATGGATTAAAGACCTAAATGTAAGCCCAGAAACTATCAAACTCTTAGAGGAAAACATAGGCAGAACACTCTATGACAGAAATCACAGCAAGATCAGTTTTGACCCACCTCCTAGAGAAATGGAAATAAAAACAAAAATAAACAAATGGGACCTAATGAAGCTTAAAAGCTTTTGCACAGCAAAGGAAACCATAAATAAGACAAAAAGACACCCCTCAGAATGGGAGAAAATATTTGCAAATGAAGCAACTGACAAAGGATTAATCTCCAAAATTTACAAGCAGCTCATGCAGCTCAATAACAAAAAAAACAAACAACCCAATCCAAAAATGGGCAGGAGACCTAAATAGACATTTCTCCAAAGAAGATATACAGACTGCCAACAAACACATGAAAGAATGCTCAACATCATTAATCATCAGAGAAATGCAAATGAAAACTACAATGAGATATCATCTCACACCAGTCAGAATGGCCATCATCAAAAAATCTAGAAACAATAAATGCTGGAGAGGGTGTGGAGAAAAGGGAACACTCTTGTACTGCTGGTGGGAATGTGAATTGGTACAGCCACTATGGAGAACAGCATGGAGGATCCTTAAAAACCTACAAATAGAACTACCATATGACCCAGCAATCCCACTACTGGGCATATACCCCGAGAAAACCATAATTCAAAAAGAGTCATGTACCAAAATGTACATTGCAGCTCTGTTTACAATAGTCAAGAGATTGAAGCAACCTAAGTGTCCATGATCCAATGAATGGATAAAGATGTGGCACATATATACAATGGACTATAACTCAGCCATAAAATGAAACAAAATTGAGTTATTTGTGGTGAGGTGGATGGACTTAGAGTCTGTCATACAGAGTGAAGTAAGTCAGAAAGAGAAAGACAAATACTGTATGCTAACACATATATATGGAATCTAAGAAAAAGAAAAATGTCATGAAGAACCTAAGGTTAAGACGGGAATAAAGACACAGACCTACTAGGGAATGGACTTGAGGATATGGGGAGGGGGAAGGGTAAGCTGGGACAAAGTGAGACAGTGGCATGGACATATATACACTATCAAACGTAAAATAGATAGTGGGAAGCAGTCACATAGCACAGGGAGATCAGCTTGGTGCTTTGTGATCACCTAGAGGGGTGGGATAGGGAGGGTGGGAGGGAGGGAGACGCAAGAGGGAAGAGATATGGGAACATATGTATATGTATAACTGATTCACTTTGTTATAAAGCAGAAACTAACACACCATTGTAAAGCTATTATACTCCAAAAAAGATTTAAAAAAAAAATGATAAAGGATCTAAAGAAGCTCAAATTGACAAAAAATACAAAAGATTCTTTGTATCACTAGTAAATGATGGAAATAAACATTAAAATTATTTATTATTTTACCTGACAATACCTAGTGTTGGTTAAGATGTGAAACAATGGAAACTCTTACATTCTATTTGATAGAACATTAATGTGGGAAACCACTTAGGAGAGGAATTTGGCAAACCTGGTTAAGTTAAAGATCTTTCTCTCTCAATCCAGCAACTTCACTTCTGTGTAATTAAGCATCCCTGAGAAAATTTCATCCACAGACAAAAAGAGACAGGTACAGTGATGTTCTTGCAGTTGCAATAGGAAAGTGAGAGAAATAAATGTCCACCAAGAAGAGAATGGATAAATTTTGTTCATACAATAAAGCATTAAACAGCAGTGAAAACGTAAGAACTAGAAATATACTCATCAACATAAAAGAATCTCAAAAGATATTAAGTAAACTAAAATCAAGCTACAGAAGATACTCAGAATATAAATTTTTCAAACATAATGAATATTCAAATACTGTTTAGAGATACAATTAGATGTAGTAAAATTGTAAAGAAATGCATGGGTGTGCTTAACATTGAAATTCAGGATTACACTTTCAAGTAGGGGAACAGAGAGGCATCTGGACTATACAGGTCCATGAGTATATTTTTTAAAACAGATGACGAGTTCAAGAGAATAGCTGACCCCTAAACTACATAGGTTTGAATTCCACGGGTCCACTAATACAGGGATTTTTTCCAAAGTAAATACTACAGTGCTACTCTGTCTGCAGTTGGTTGACTCTGCAAATGTGGAACTGCAGGTACGTTGGTACCTCGTGTATATGGAAGACGGACCATAAACTATACACAGATTTCCAACTCCATGGAGGGTCGGTACCCCAATCCCTGTGTTCAAGGATCAACTGTACTTCTTATTTTTATATGCGTTGTGCGTGTGAAGAATTTTAAAGTTTTACCCAAAAAAAGTATCACTGGGAGAAATATGGAGGAAAATTCAGAAGGGGTAATTGTAGCTGCTATACAAGTAACATGGCTACTGCAGTGACCAAGAGGAAAGGTGCTGAGAACCCAAGACAACATGGTGGTGGGAGATAAATGGGCGGGGATTCCAAAGATATTTGGGGGAATTAATCTACATAACCAATTTTTTTTTTTTTTTTGCGGTACACGGGCCTCTCACTGTTGTGGCCTCTCCCGTTGCGGAGCACAGGCTCCAGACGCGTAGGCTCAGCGGCCATGGCTCACGGGCCCAGCCGCTCCGCGGCACGTGGGATCCTCCCGGACCGGGGCACGAACCCGTGTCCCCTGCATCGGCAGGCGGACTCTCAAGCACTGTGCCACCAGGGAAGCCCTACATAACCAATTTAATAGGGGTTGTGATATTATGATATAATAAGAAATATACATTAGGTCTTTGTCCCTGGTTCCTGGCACAGAGCTCCTATAACCCTTATAATTTCCCGAGAGATAGAAGGGAGAGGAATGTCTTTCTTATTCATAATAAGCCACTTTCAACCACACCTGAGTTTACCTTTAGAAGTGCTTTAGTGGGAGATTCTAGGATGAATTTAATTTTCTGGCTTGGGGGACTTTTTCTGAGTAACGAGCCTGCTCCACTGGCATAAAAGGGAAGCCAAAACAGCTCCTGGAAGCAGCCGTTGACAGTGCAGCACAGGAAGTTGATGGTGGTCCAGCCCCATGCCTTCTCCCTCATGCAGGTTAAACCCTTTTACTTCACGGTCTCTTAGAGATTCAGATGGAGCTCCCGCTGCCCCAGTGCGAACTTGCTTGTTAACACGGCCTCTACCCTGTACTGACTTTCTTCCCTGTCCGATCGCAGGCCCCTACGCCCTTGGTATTTCCTGTATCTCCCAATCAGACAATTTGCACTCAAGCCCTTAAGGCCTTCTCCTAGGGAAACTCAAGCGAAGAGAGAATGATAATCAAATGATGGTAGGCTGTGGAGAGAAGAGGGGGATCCCAGCAGTGCTCTCGCCCAGATATTGTCCACCTAAGCTACAGAAAGGTGGATAAATGTTCCCAAGATAACTGGCACTGGAGTAGACACCTCTTGTCTAGTCACCAGCATCGTACCCCTATTCTGATGGAGTCTTCACGAGGGTGTTCTTGTTTTGTGCTGTTCAGTGACAACACCACAGGTGTTGGTAAGATTTGCTTAATAAAACAGAATGACACATTAAAGTTATATTGTTGTTACTCTGATTAAAAGAATTACTACTGTGCCGGAAGAATTTCTCCTTGTGGAAACACTGTTAATTGACAGCTGGGAAAAATTGTGGTGATAAAGTTAATTAACTTTACCGGGTTTCTCTGGATTTTACAATATATGTCTTTTTTAAAGGCCACTGCCAGCTATCTTGGTGCAACAAAACAAAGAGCTCTGCAACAGTAACTCAATCTTCCTATTTCACAGCAAAGTCTGAAGTGAACATATGGCACTAGGAGGAACGACATTCAAACAGCTCTCCGGGGAAAACGGCCATCATTGGCTTGCTTTCAGATAACTGGAGCTTCAAGACCAGTATTTTGCAAAGTATGATGCACGTACAACTTGTATCAGAGCCCCCAGTGGTGCTTTGAAAATATATAATATTGGGATCAACCCCAGATTTACTGAATCTGAATCAATGAGCATGGGGCCCAGGACTCTGCATTTTTTAGCCAGCTCACTGGGAAATTTTTCTTAGGCTCATTTATACTTCCTGCAACGCTACCAATGTGAGCTTTATTTGGGTTAGCAAGTATCCTTTTATTTATTTATTTATTCATTTGTGGTACGTGGGCCTCTCACTGTTGTGGCCTCTCCTATTGCGGAGCACAGGCTCCGGACGCGCAGGCTCGGCAGCCATGGCTTACGGGCCCAACCGCTCCGCGGCCTGTGGGATCCTCCCGGACCGGGGCACGAACCCGTGTCCCCTGCATCGGCAGGCGGACTCTCAACTACTGCGCCACCAGGGAAGCCCAGCAAGTATCCTTTTTTAAGTAAGCAAATTAATGTATTTTGGGCTATTCATACATTCAATATTGAATTTAACAGGAGCTCAGCTGCGTGAAAGCAATGGTTGTCAAACTGCATTTGAATATGCTGTAGGGACCCAGCATATGTTTGATTCAACTTCTATTTTTAAAATATTTTAAAGCTTTAATTTGCATACTCAAATGTGTTGGAGTCCAAATTTTTAACACATTGGAGACCACCAACTTAAGCCATGTTGCCAATTCAACTAGATTTTGTGCTGACGTCTAGTAGTTTCCTACTATCCCCTTGCATATATTCCACTTGTATACATGCAAGATGAGGTTTAAATTCTGCCCTCACAGTTTTCTGTAGGAATGTGCATGTCTGCACATATAAAACTGTGCATGTGAACTCCAGACTGCAGCTAGGGCTCACCACATTCCGCCCCATCCAGAGGGGTCCATGCATAGCACAGGCTCTGCACCTACATGGGAAATGATGCGATAAGTGAACACAGAACACATTTTGCCATGATGATGTCCGAGTTTTAGCCTTTACAAATTTTAAGTGTTTGTGTCTATCATTTATACTTATAAATGTTGTCATAATATTTCAAGTGAGGGTAATAAAATTGCCCTTAAAACCAGAAATGGATCACAGCATAAATAATGAAAAAGCAAAAAGAACTGTGTTGTTAGAATGGAGATCTGAGCAGGCACAAGAGGAAATGACACACTATCCTATGTGACTGGCAATGGGTTTTTCAGCCAAAGGGGGTCACGCTGGGGACAGTGCGAAAGTATTGTAGTGAAAATTCTCACGAGTCTCCAGGAGACAACAGAGCACAAGATGGCAGCTGGGTATTTGGCTTCACCTCTGTAAGGCAAAAAATTGCCCAAGTGTTCACTGTGTTTTATGTGCTGAAATTTTTCTGTTTTTTCATATAGCCCTTCTCAAGTTACAGTGCCAAATTTAAAGCACACACAGAGTCTAAAACTAACGATTTCAGCCTCTTTTCAGCAAAAAAAATTGCACAAATGTATATAAAAAATGTATGCAAGCAACGTTTAGACACGAAGATTAAAATACAGTATAAGGGGCTTCCCTGGTGGCGCAGTGGTTGAGAGTCCGCCTGCCGATGCAGGGGACACGGGTTCGTGCCCCGGTCCGGGAAGATCCCACATGCCGTGGAGCAGCTGGGCCCGTGAGCCATGGCTGCTGAGCCTGCGCGTCCGGAGCCTGTGCTCCGCAACGGGAGAGGTCACAACAGTGAGAGGCCTGCGTACCGCAAAAAAAAAAAAATAATACACTATAAGTACATTTAAATTTTTTTAAATACAATACACTATAGTGTCATTAAAAAAAGTTACTGCAATGTGAGTGAGGGGAGGACGTGGTCAAAGAGCAACAGCACACTGTCAGCATCTTCACCTGCTGAAAACAGGGAGCATGAGGCTTTGTCCTACAATGAGCTTGTGACCATTTTAAATTTAATTTAAGTGAACACAAAGATGACCGACCCTGTGACCATCTCAGCTTTAGTTTTTAAGAAGTGTGTTTCTGCAGATGAACATCAGGAAGATTGTTGTTGCAAAATATTGGACATCCAGGAGGGGAATATATTGTTAAATGTTGATACCTGTTGTCGACTTGCCATCATATAATTCGGCACTTTTGGTCAGACTACCTGTGCTGCTGGTGCAAAGGCAATGGCACCAACAGTGGCAGGAGTGGAAGTTCTCATCTAAACATCGCTGAAAAGTCAGGTGAGCATTGACTTTGATGCCAATATCTGTCAAAAGTGTTGAATGATATATAGCACCAATGTTGTCATTTTATGACAGGTGGCCTTCCAATTAGATTGTGAGTTCTCTGAAATAACATGAATGATGATTTCCAAACATTGTCACTACTTGAAGATGTTTATAGGGAGCCCTAAGGTAAGAGATTCCTAAGATTCTGTCTGTTGAAATATACATCCTGTATACCTTTATCCATAAAGTATGACTAGAGGATGAGAAGGCATTGCCTTGTGCATGCAGACAGGTGCTCTGTTCCTTGGAATAAGTTTATTTGGATGATCTACTGCATAAAATAACAGGGTGAAGCCAACTGAGGCAGAGCCTCACATGACCAAGACTTAATGGACATGGGTGAGAAGAGCGGTGCCTGAGGAGAGGGTAGAGGTTATGAAAGTCTGGAAAAGAGGAAAAGACTGAAGTCCGGGGTCTGCACAAGCCGGGTTGCCTCACCTCTTGATTCTTCCTCAATTGATGGAGCTGGGCATTGGCTGCCCCAGGCAGAAGGACACTTAAGAAGGAGCAAAATGAGAGCAATTCCTTCTAATTTGACTACTGTGCTTGACTTCACATTAACAGTCAGAGATCAGCTGGATGGGGTCAAAAATTCCTGACTCTGTTAGCTAATAACCACAGCTCAGAGGGAACTCAGCTGCCCAACCTTGCACACCTCACTGGATTTTTTTCCCTGAGCTGGATGACCTCAATCTGGCTCACAGAAAATCATGTGGCATATGAAACATTTCTTACAATGTCAGCAAAAGGAAAAAAATTGGCTTTTCTGAAATTTTGTGTAGATTGCCGAAAAGATGAGAACTGAGAATTTTTTTAAATGAGATTGCTGAATATATTATGTTACTAAGTATATATGAAATGAATTTTCTATCTCTCCCAAATGAATGCTTATCAAAATTTGATACATAAAGTAATTAGATAGGTATTTTAAATAATTCTATTTTGAAACAAAATATTTTATTTCATTTTCAAATTTGCGGACATGCTTGAAGTGTATTTTGATAGGTCAAGGTGAATTGTTACAAACTTGTTAGCATTTGCCACAACTTACTTGTTTAAATCGGGGCTTTTGTTAAAACTCTAAATGCGAAAAATATTTTACAAAATGAGAAAAATTATAGGACAAGGTTGGTGTAAGACTCCAAATGCCGCCAGTAAGCCCTGGTTTTGGATCTGTGTTCAGGCAACATCCTTTAATAATCTCCTCATTGAATTTATAGTAAGTAAATCTAATGAACTGAAAATTGCAAATAAATATATATTAAAAAACACCCACTGCTTTTATCTGTCTATTGGAGGAGCGTATAAGACTCAGTTAGGGTCTTGCTATAAAGAGCATTTGCAAACCACAGCACTGAAGCAGGAGGAATTTGATAGGAAGATGAGGTCAGGAAGCATGGAGCTGGGGTCCAGATGAGGCCTGGGAAGGGCTGAAGGGTGATGTGGAAGAAAAGAATCCTGAAAGGAAGGAGGGACCAAGAGAGGACTGGAGAGGGGGCATAAAGAAGATGGCAAGATAGTTGTCCTGCCAACTTCTGCCACATGGAACCTCTGCCCAGGAGAGAGACTGTTAGTACATTAAAATTTCACAACAAGTGCCAACTTGGGGTTGTCACTGTAAGAATTTTTTTTCATGCAGGGATCACACGTGATTGGAGACTTTTTTATGGCAACAATTATCCATGAAAATTGCATCCTAGTCCGTATCACTCTATAGAGTGGAAACAAGCACACGGATAAGCTTTCCAAACAGGATGCGAAATTTAAAACTGTTAATAATTTTCATGCACTAAACACAGCTTTAACGAAACCTCAGTGTCTTTCTCTCAGTATAATTTTTAAAAGATTAAAAAAGACGCAAAGTTAAAGTTCCAATTAAGGAAGAGTCAAATTAAGATGAGAAAAATGTACAGAACCCGATAAAAAAGACATAAAACTAGTTGTAACTTCATGAGCAACTTGGCAAAGGTGGAAAGTGAACTGTGTGCTCAATCATTCAGGTGAAAGCCCAGACACACTGGGTTTTGAACACACCTTGTGGTCTCCCCAGGAAGACAGAGCAATTTCTTATCTAGATCAGATCTGAAGAGGTGGCCTGAGGGGGCAAAGAGCTCGCTGCAGCATTAGCAACTCATGGGGCAAAGCTCATAAATGTCTTTCATGACTCCAGTGCTAGGAAAAGCATTCCAGATGATTCAACCACAAAATAATGTACCGTGATTAAATAAAATCAGTTGCAAGCCAGGATCATTAAGCAAAACTGCTCTCTGACCTGGAGGAGTAGGTCAGCACATTATTGAGTGCTGTTTGGCAGTGACGCAGTGACATATCGGAGGACTCACAGGTTAATACGACTTTCCTTAGCTTTTGAGTCAAAAATACTTTTAGGTATGCAGCAGACCAAAGTAAAAATAATTTGTCCCCCAGTGACTGTTGGGATGTACGACCTTTCAAATTTAGATGATAGTTTCAAACTTTGATTGATCATGAACAACCAATGAAGGGCATAAACACTGCATGTATTAGTTTGCCATTGCTGCTTAACAAATTACCCCAAAACTTAGCAGCTGAACACAACCATATGTATTTATTATCTCATGTGGTTTCTCTGGATCAGGGATTCAAAAGCCACTTAGCCGGGGAGGGCTACAGTCCTTTGAAGGCTTGCCTGGGGTGGAGGGTCCACCTCTCAGGTGCTGGGTGTTGGTAAGAGTCCTCACTTCCTCTCCTCATCCTTGAGGGCCTCTGCAGTGGCCTCCTTGAGTGTCCTCACAACATGGTAGCTGGCTTCCCTCAGAATGAAGGATCCAAGGGAGCAAGGGCAAAGCCACAGTATCTTTTATGACTTATCTTTGGAAGCCACACACTGCCACTTCTGCCCCATCTCCCTGGGCATCTCTGTTCACATAGGAGGGAATGACGCAGGGAAAAACTAACAGATAGTGGAGACCACTGGGATCTTATAGGCTGGTTACCACATTCCCCCAAAAGAAATTTTTGTGGAAAATCTAACTCCTATTCCTCTTCTATTTTAGAAGAATAAAAACTCCCTAACACCCTCACATTTAGACTGCTAACCAGATAGAGCCCATAATCCACTCCTAGTAGGAAAACCAAAGAAGAGATTGTTGAGCAGTCACAAAATTTTAGATCTGTATAGATTCTGGAAATTCTGAGACCACACAGATGCCCAAGAGAATCTGTTAGGAAAGCTGTGAGTTCCTAGACTGACCACAAGGAGACAACCTGCTAGAGTGAGCTGAGGGAGGGCCCCATCTCACAGCAAATTTAGTAAATAGCACAGACCAGTATAGAAATAATTTTTTTTTTAAATGGAGGCAGATCCCAGAGATCATATGTGGCCACAAGAGAAAGATTTTGTATTTAAAAAAAATTAAAATCACTGTTTTAAGAGTGCTTTCATATGTACTTGGGAGATCTCAATCTGTTTTCCTCTTGGCTTCCATTAAAGAGTCTTAACTCTCTGTACCATGCTAAAGGGTATAAGACACCTGGCTTAGAACCAGTGGTGTGCTGGTAAATACTTAACACCTGGCTTTCCAGGAAAAAAATAATCTGTTTTGTAGAATTTGCCAATTTCCATTTGGAAATATTCCCATCTGGAAATATTCCCATCATGGCTGATTTCAAGCAACCAAAGTGATGTAGAGCTGGAAAGAGACATGCATAACTGGCTCCAGCAACACCACTGCTTCTAACCCATGCTTAATACATAGTAGAATCTTTGTTCCCTTCTAGCTTTTGTCCAACTGATCTTGGCTAATGTCTTAGGTGGACATCAACAAATTTTTCCTTAAAAAGCTAGATAGTAAGTATTTCAGAATTTGTGAAATAGACAGTTTCTGTCGCAACTATTTAGGTCTGCTATGGTGGTACAAAAGCAGCCATAGGCAATATGTAAATAGTGGGCATAGCTATTTTCCAATAAGACTTTATTTGCACAAACTGGTGACTGGCCTGCAGGCCACAGTTTTCTGACCCATGATTGTAGGTGAGCAGATTCTCTGGAAGCAGAACCTAAGACAAGGATTGGGTGCATGTGCTGTATTGAGGGAGGACTCCTTATAAGGGAGTGAAAGAGCAAGACAGGGAAGGGCAAGGAGATGAGCAAGGATGTGGTGTCAAGTAAAGTGTAACATCAGCCTGATCCCACAGAGGAGCTCTGCAGTACAAACCATGCTACAGAGTCATCCTGCCTTGAAGTAAAGGGGCTTTGGTATGCCCACATCAGTTGCTGGTTGGCCAGGCTCCACAGTGGAGGTTGGAGCACAACCCCTGAGGTGTCTCCGTGTCTGGGCAAGGGGTTTCAACCAAGGACAATTGTTTGGCAAAGGTTGCAGCTGTGGGCTGTTAGCTGCCCACAGATACTCACAGGTGAAGGCATCAGCAGGTAAAAGGAATCTGGTCCAGAACCAGCAGTGTTTACACAGCACAGGTTCTCCCACTTTAACATGTGGGGATTATTCTGGAGGGCTTGTTAAAACATCAGTTCCTGGTCTTCCCTGGTGGCACAGTGGTTGAGAGCCCGCCTGCCGATACAGGGGACATGGGTTTGTGCCCCGGTCCGGGAAGATCCCACATGCTGTGGAGCGGCTGGGCCCGTGAACCATGGCTGCTGAGCCTGCGCATCTGGAGCCTGTGCTCCACAACGGGAGAGGCCACAACAGTGAGAGGCCCGCGTACGGCAAAAAAAAAAAAAAAAAAAAAAATCAAACAAAAACATCAGCTCCTGAGCTTCACCGCCAGTGTCTGCTTCAGTGCCTGGGGTGAGACCCAAGAATTCGCATTTCTAAGTCCCCAGGTGACGCTAGTGCTGTGACCCAGGGGCTACACTTTGAGCACCACTGTATTACAATATTAACCCCTTGAGTGCAGAAAGCTTGCATGATCCACCTGTGTTATTGTGGCTTCTGATTATGATCTGAAGGATGGGAGGGCAAGGATAGGGGAAGGAAGGAGTTTTTCAAGTGGTTTTTATTCTCTTTGGCTCCAACCCATCCCTTATTTGATAAATCTATCTTTTATCTGAGATACATTTGTAGTATACTGCATGGATTTAGTGAAATGATTGACAATATTATTTAAAGAAAATTTAAGAATTCTTTTCTGAATTATTATTATTATCCTACTGATAATAATATTAATATAATACACTATCCTATATCCTATCCGACTGCCGACACCTTCTATATTCCATGAATCACCCCACAACACCTTGAAGATGGTAAGTTATCCAGAAGTATAACTTTTAACCAGAAGCTGATCTTTATCATCCAACTTGCACGATGCCAGGGCAAAGGTAGACGATCAGATTATCCCCAGGGCTTGCTGGGACAGCTGTATGAAGTGTCTTGCCTTCAGCAACACTGACAGTGGAAACTGAGAACACAGCTGCTCTTGCCACACCTTGTGCAGGTAGAAACAGTGCTCCTTGTGACAGCGAGCAAACCCAGGGGCATAACTGCAAACCATGAGAGGAATACCAGGTCTGTGCTCCTGGCCAGGCCAGTTAGTCCCCTCACTTTGAATTTGCTTTCCTCCAGCAAGTCCACTGTTGGCAGCTTCCCAAGATCATTAGCTCCTCTTTAAGAAAAAGGCAAATGATGACAGTACTCCTGACATTCTCCAAATTATAAACCTTTGTATCTTTATTTCTCCATTGTCATCTCATAGGAAGTCCATGGCTGGGCTTCTGTAAAAACAGAACTGCAGAATCTCAGGACTGGAAGGATTATTAGAAATATCTGGGACACTTGTGATATCTTGACACACCAGAATGACAACTCAGTTTGAAGTGTGACCGAATAATTTGTTCCTAATAACAAAAAGCAACATTTGCAAATAACTAACTTTTTTAATGACTTGGAGAGGACTTGAGTTATTTTTATAATGTCAATGTCATGAACATGCAGTCTAAAATTTTCTTACGCAAGTGAGAAAATCGTGATAATAAAGCTAATGTTTCTGGAACTGTGCATCTCCCTGCCTATTCCTATCGAGGTGTTTCACTTGGAAATATCAAGGCAAATGTGGGTGAAGAACTGTTACTACAATCCAGTGGAAATATCACGTGAGCCACAACATAAGTCTCACATGGAATTTTAATGTTTCTAATAGTCACATTAGAAGAATAAACAGGTGAAATTAACTTTAATATATTTTATTTCACCCAGTATATGCATAATATTATCATTTCAACACATAAACGATATAAAAAACACTAGAGGGACTTCCCTGGTGGCACAGTGGTTAAGAATCTGCTTGCCAACACAGGGGCACGGGTTCGATCCCTGGTCTGGGAAGATCCCACATGTCATGGAGCAACTAAGCCCATGCACCACAACTACTGAGCCAGCGCACCTAGAGCCCGCGCTCTGCAACAAGAGAAGCCACCACAATGAGAAGCCCTGCACACCACAACAAAGAGTAGCCCCCTGCTCGCTGCAACTAGAGAAAGCCCGTGTGCAGCAACGACGACTCAAGGCAACCTTTAATTAATTAATTTTAAAAAAAAACACTAGATAATTTTACATTCTTTTTTTCATACTTAGGCTCTGAAGCCTGGTGTGGGTTTTACACATAGGGCAATCTCAATTTGGCCACGTTTCAAGTGCTTGGCTAGGGGCTACCTAATGGACAGCTTGGGTCTAGACTAACCCCTTTAATTCATGGCAAAAAGCAGAATCCTAAGGCCCAAAGTGACTTTCCCAAGGTCATGAAGCTGATTACAGAAGAAAAGGAATTTAATCTACGCCCACTCTGTCCCACACCAGCAAACCACAGCACCTTAATCCTCCAGAAATTGTTGTTTCCCTCCTAGAAGAAGCCGAATAAGGACTTGACCTCAGGGCAATATAGCATAGTGATTAAGAGGACAGGCTCTGGGGCCAGTGTTGGGATTCCCACCATGGTTCTTCCATGCAGTGTAGTTTTGTCAGGTTACTTATTTTCTCAGTGCCTCCGTTTCCTTATTTGTAAAATGGGAATATTACTAACAGTACCTGCTTTCCAGGGTGGAATAAGGATTAAATGTGTGAATGTATATGTATGTGTACATATACATACATAGAGATACCCATACAAAACTCAGAAAAGTAAATGGGGCACAGAAAGTACCATGTAAGTGTGAGCTATGTGTTACTAAATGTTTTTCAAAATCTTGAGGCATATTTTAGTTAAGTATAAATTAAGCCCAAACCCATATGCTTTTACCTGACAATCCTGCACTATATTAAAAGGAGAGGGTCTAGTGTGTCATCACAATATACTTATTAAATTAACAGATTTAAGAGCATTTTTTTAATTTAAAAAAAGTTTAGGGAAAAAAAATGATTTCCTGATTGACTTTTGTTTAGCCCCAAATCTATATATAAATCTCTCCAGTAACTGAGTTAATTGAGGTGTTACTCTGCTGTCTTTGTAGTTTTCTTCCTGATCTCTAAAAAGAATGTGGACGTATTTATCTATCCTTTGCATAAAAAGAGGCATACATAATCCTCTGAATTCTAACTGAATGCACAAAAATTGTGACTGCCCAGATTCAACATGGATCAAAACAATATATTCATTGCCAGGTCAATCCAAATAAGAACCACAGCCAAAAGTTCCCTCGAAGTCTGGTTTACAGCTAGAAATAGGACAGTTGTGTTTTTATATTTTTTTAAACAAACGTAGGTGCACAAAGGTCAAAATCATTTTCTTTATTGCAAAAACACAGAAAATTGTTCAGTAAAACATATCCTGAAAATAACAGCATCTGATTACCAAAGAAGGTCACTTTATCTGTCTCTCTAAGGGGTGTTAGTAGCTGCTGTTGTTTGGGTGAAGTTACAAGATGAATTTATTGTGGGTAGGTTGTGAAATGGGGTCATAGCCCCACGGTTTATTCTCAAAACGTTCCTGCACTGAACCAAGCAACAGAAATATGTAATTTCACCTCAGCTGGTGACATTTGTTCTTGGAATCCAGAAAGTTTTTATGTGCTAAAAGTTGGATTATTTCTCAGAGACTATTAGTTGAGATTTATATATAGTGCCTGTTCCCCCAATAGGCTAAAGATCTTTTACATTAGTAATGCTATCCTTTGAGCTCAAAAGATAAGCCCTTGACTGGTGGTGCTGTCAAGAATGGGGATATTTGGGGTGATTTATGGAGGTCCAGAAGTCTTTTTTTCCACAGCACATAACTGCCGAACTATGCCTCTGGGTTATAATTGGACCTGCTGGTCTGATTCCCATTGCTCATCTGGACTATTTCTTTGTCTCAAGGAGTCCACAGTTTCCCGTAAAAAAAAAAATAATAATAAAGTGGACTGTGACTGGTCACTGCACACCAGATTTTTCTTCCTCTGGCTGAAATTTAAACACATTTCATTACAATGCTGTATTATTTTTCTTTGCCCCCCAAATGCAGCTCTTTTTTCCTTCTTGATTTCAGTCCAGTCAATTTGCCTTGACACAGACTGTAGTGACCTTTTAACGTCCCTTCTCCATACTCACAGTAGTGTCACTATAATGTTTGTTGCTGTCAACATTTTAGAGCCCAGTTGGAAATCTCAGTACTTACCCTTCACCAATAACTTGCACAAGATTTGGAAAATCAATAGCTTATTTTCTCTGCAAATTATTTGAAGCAAAATGGCACAAAAAAGAAACAATTCACTTATGTCAGCAATTCAAGGATAGGTACATTAAGTACACTTTCAGGCTCATGTGTGCAGTTAGTGCCAAATCATGACCAGTACTCTTTTTTTCTCCACTAACATTGTAAAAGGATCTAGAATTAAAGGAGATGCATACAATGCCTGCCCTAGTTGGCTGTGTGACTTTGGCAAATCCCAGGATCTTTCTGAGCCTCCGTTCCCTCACACGTAAAACAGGGCTTAGGGTTTCCCTGGTGGCACAGTAGTTAAGAATCCGCCTGTCAATGCAGGGGACACGGGTTCAAGCCCTGGTCCAGGAAGATCCCACATGCCGTGAAGCAACTAAGCCTGTGTGCCACAACTACTGAGCCTGCACTCTAGAGCCTGCAAGCCACAACTACTGAAGCCCACGTGCCACAACTACTAAAGCCCACGTGCCTAGAGTCCGTGCTCTGCCACAAGAGAAGCCACAGCAATGAGAAGCCCTCGCACCACAACAAAGAGTAGCCCTCGCTCGCCGCAACTAGAGAAAGCCCATGTGCAGCAACGAAGACCAATGCAGCCAAAAATAAATAAATTTATTTAAAAAAAAAAACGGCTTAGAACTCCAGGGGGGCAGTCAATAAAGCCAGTGAAGGTCGTGTTAACGACCCACAGCTTCCTAATCGACAGTGTGAACTGTAATTTCTCCGAGGACCCCAAATTACGAGTGAAACCATATACATGGTCCATGTGAGTGGATTTTTGTATAGTTTTCTTTTTTATGATAGTGTCTACTGGAAATCGAGACCACTTTTATTTTGGGGTCAACATGGCATGGGGCGTAAATGCTGTAGATGAAAACAGAAGCTCAGAAACAGAAGACACCATAAGTTTTTTAGGACTCATTTCTGGAAGGTCTCACAGAAATCATGGGGTAAACTTTGGGATTTCACAGGATGTGCAATAGCTGAGAATGTGGAATTGGGAGTTGCATGGTTCTTTTTTCTTCTCTACATTTTAAAGATCTGGCACACTCCAGATAATAACTAACTTAAGTAAAATAAGCACAAAGTCACAACTGTACAATTTTCATGATTATCATTTATTCAAGTTTTGGGTCATAGTAAAGTTTAACTTCTGGATTTAGATTGATTCTCAAGAAAATATGCTCTACCCTCAAGGCCAACACTGGGATGTAAGTTCACCCTAAATATTAAACAGCAGCTGGTGCCTCTATAATTTGTATTTTCTTCCCTATGTTGCCGCCTAGTAATCCACAGCTTTGCCAAGGATTTGAGCTCCTTCAAGTAGGAAATCTGAAATCTGAAATTCAAATTCTATTTTATTTTTATATTTCAGTGCACAAGATGGATCCCAGGAAGGAAAAAAACTGACTTCATTTTCTTTCCACACAGAAAAAAAAAGGCTTTACTCGGCAAACAGGCTGAATACGTCCTGACTACATCATAACTTTTTCCAGCAGTGTCTTAAATCCAAGTTATTATTCTAAGTTGTTTACCTAGTACTTTGTATTGCTTAACACTTGCCGCTGACAGATTTAGGACACAGTATAAGTCTTGCTTTGTGCTTGAATCCTTGAATAACCTGCAGATGGATAACAGTAAGGATAGAGTTAGTTCTGAGGTGCTTGCAGGAAACACAGCCCCAGTGATATGAAATGAGGCATACATTTCAAGGGTGTGGTCAGGTTCTCAAACTTGGCTATCCACAGAAAGTGAGCACTGTTCTCGTTGCTGTCAGAGAATTCACATGCCTAGACCTAAAATTTCATATCCTTTTCAGAAATGAAGATAAAGATTCAGTCAAGGCGAGTCAACAAGCAGCAGTGAACTCTTGCTTTGTGGTACCAGGATTGGCACAAGAAATGTGGAGCCAGATGTCATCTGGGGTGTCCCTAACTCTTCAGAGCTTGGAAAGTTTGCTCATGTTCCCAGTCTATCCTCACTGGAATACCAGTCTTCCCCCAAGACATCTGAGGAGTCCAGGGATGCTTCCAGTGTTAACATCCCCTCTCTGAGCCACCACATCTGCAGAGGAAGATGGCCTTCTCATCCTATATAGATAGCACCTGTTAACCTACATACCACCACCCACATAAGCCTCATCGACATTCAAGAAACAAACACAAAAACAAAAAACACCTACAATGCATGTCTGCGTGTGGCTGATTTCATTCAGGAGTTAGAAGGATCAGTTTGGGGGTATATTGTAGCCATGGAAACAATTCACATGGAATATTAGGTATCACTGTTCATAAAATTCTTTTACATTCTGCACTGCCAGTTAATTGTCCACTGGCCACTCCCTTTCACAAATCCCCCTGCCCCACACTTTAGTCCTGACGCTTCTCTTCCTTTTCTCAATGATCCTCAGACCCCGATTTGGCCAAGGAATTCAAAGATTTTCTACTTCCCTTGAGTATAATAGTGGCTCTTACACCTTGGGGTATGTAGCACACATTTAAAATGACAAATCTTAGGGCCAACCAAAGACTGATAACCAGATATCGGGTGAGGCCCTGGAATCTGCACTTTTGACAAATATATTACATGGCTGATTTGCAACTGCTGCACAGAACTCAATGTGACCATTTGTGTATTTATCGACTAACATCCTTTCAGGGGTCTCTTTTCATGTTTTAACATGTCTTCTGTAGAGAACATAGCTGGAGCAGTGGCTCTCAAAGGGCTTGTTAAAGCTCCTACCATCACAGACTCTGATGGTCTGGGATGGGTTCAAGAATCTGTATTTCTAACAATTTCCCAGGTGACGTTAATATTGCTGGTCCAAGGACCACACTACAGGAATCACTCAGATGTTTACCTTTTTTCTCACATCTGACAATCTTTGTCTGAAACGTTTAATCAATTTTTATCCACTAAAATCTATTATACTTAACGTCAATGTCTACTATTATATTTAGGTTTATTTATTTCCATTGTTGTGTGTGTGTTTAATGTAGGCCATCTTTTCTATGTTACTTCATCTTTCCTTTCTGACTTTGTTTACATTGATTTTTTTCATTTCATTTCCACTAGCTTCAAAGTTACACATTGTGCTTCTCTCCTTTTGTTGGTTTCCCTAAAAACGGAAAATGAAAACTCACTTATCAAACTCAAAAGTTTATCTTTGGTACACATAAAATAAATTGATAATCTATGAAATCGTTCAATGGATAACATGCATTGATCAGTACACAAAGACCAATAATATTTATTGAAGTCAAACTATTTACTGTTGTAAACATTTAATAAAAGCATTATGAGATCTAAATGCAGTCTTTGATAATTCCAACAAAATAAGTGGTATGTTTAAAAAATAAGGCTGATGAGTAATAAAAAAATAAATTTAAAAAATCTCAAGGACAATACGAGGACATTAAACATGATAAATCCAATATCACCTCCCCTCTTTTTGTTATCATGTATTATGTCTCTTAAAAAAATACTTTTTTTGCTAATGATTCCTCCTTGCCTCATAAAATTTCTATCTGGAATCATTTTCCTTCTGTCTGAAATACATTGTCTAGAATTTCCTTTAGGGATACACTACTGATGATAAACTATGTTATTTTATTTTATTTTATTTACCTATTTATTTTTGACTGCATTGCGTCTTTGTTGCTGCGCATGAGGGCTACTGTACCTTGTGGCGCGCGGGCTTCCCCTTGCGGTGGCTTCTCTTGTCGCAGAGCATGGGCTCTAGGCGCGCACACTCAGTAGTTGCTCTGCGGCATGTGGGATCTTCCCGGGCAAGGGCTCGAACCCGTGTCCCCTGCATTGGCAGGTGGATTCTTAACCACAGCACCACCAGGGAAGTCCCAAAATTATGTTTTTATACTTTTGAAAAAGCTTTGTTTTCATTATGAAAAATAGTTGGTTTTTGATTTGTTTGGATAGCAAACTCTAGGTTAGGTATTATTTTCTCCCAAATTATTGAAAATATGGTGGTTTTACTATCTTCCAGTTTCCATTGTTATTGCTGTTAAGTTGACAATTAGTTAATTGACCTTTTGGGGGTGGGGTTAATTCATCTTATTCACTAAGTAACTTTGAATAGCTTCTCTCTGGCATAGATTTATTTATATTATTCTGTTTCAAATTTGCTGGACATCCTGAAGCTGAAGCTTTTTATCTTTAATTCTAGAGAATCCTCTAGTAATATTTCTTCAAATATTTCCTCTACTCCATTGTCTTTTTGTTTCATTCTAAATACATTCTTTAAGTCTATATTGCAGTTAAAAAAATAATTTTCTCTTCAGCTTCATTTAATCTGCTATTGAACCCATCCATTAATTTATAAAACTTTATAATTATATATGTATATTTTTCATGTCTATAAGTTCTTTTCCACTTTTCTAGACCTTATCAGATATTCATGTAAGTTTTTTTCTCCTTGATCTCATTTTTGATCTCATAAATTATTAAAATGCACGAAGCATCCATTTTATATTCTGAGTTGGATAATTCTAATATCTGAAATCTTTGCTGGTCTAATTCTCTCTCTTGTTCCTGCTGGATTTTGCTTTCTTTTGTCTTTTAAAGTCACGGATTGTGATTTCATATCCTTGGGATGTTTTCTGTGGACCTTCTTGGAGACCTCTGAGTTGAAGGTGGGCTTTTTCGCTTAAAGTGTGATCCATGGACCAGCAGTAGCTGCTTCACCTGAAAGACTGTAAACTTGCAGAATCTCAAGCCCCAAACCTACCGAATCAGAATCTGCATTTTAATCATAACCCCATGCACAGCAGAATTTGAGAAGGTCTGGTCTAGGGAGGATTTGGATTTGTGGGATTTTTTTTTTTTTTTTCCTGCCAGGTACCTGGAAGCATCATCATACTTTATACGAAGTTCTCAGCTGGAAGCTTTTTCGGAGCACACAAATCAGACTAATTCAAGATTCAAGCTCATGTGTGGGCTGGCTATGAATTCTCTAAGATGACTTTTTTTCCTTCCACCCAGAGCCAAAGCTCAAGAGGGCAATTTCCTTGCATTAGGAAGCAGGAGGTGGGGCAGACTTACTCCCCCTTCACCCTTATAGCTAGACACAGTCCTTTGTGGTTAATTTGAGGGGCAGATGGCACCCCCCAAATACACTGCCCACTGGTGGGCTGTGAGCTGAAAGCTTTATCACCTAACTCAAGCACGCCCAGGAAGCTGTGAAAACCCAGGCTCCACATCACATGGGTTCAATAGATGCTTTCTGGAAACCACCCCCTGCCTTCCTCTGACCCACTGGATTCCTGCCTTCACCAAGTCTGTAGCTCTCAAAGACTCTTTGCTTTCTTGTCAGCTAGGTAATAAATTTGAATAGTTTTTTTTTTTTAAATACCCTTGGGTATTTCATTTTGCTCTATTAATATGGTCATTTAGAACAGTCTGACATACCCCAGGAAACAGAAATGCAAGCCTTAAGACTTCTATTTCATCGTGAAGGAGAACACACAACTAGGACATAGATGGAAAAATGCTTCATTTGTTGATCAAAAGAAAAAAAAATGATCCCTATCATTTAATATAAGTTTCCATCATGCCTCTATCCAGGGTCAAGTATAGTACTTTTCCTGTACTACCTCATTTAAATCTCACATCACCACACATTAGGTACAATTATCATTACCCCCCTCTACAGATGAGGAAACAAGCTCAAGAGGGATAGAATTTTCTCAAGGTCATCCATCTACAAAGGAGAATTTAAACCCACGGTCATCTGAGTCCAATGCTCTCTGTCCCTCCCACTGAGTCCTCAAGCTGATGTTCCATCTATCCAACCTCCAGGATATCCTGCTTATGACTCAGCTGAAAACAGTTCTTCTACCTGCCTACTTCCTGCTCAAGAACTTGTAGTGGCTCCCTTAATACTTCAGAGTGGTTCAAAACCCACCAACCCACCTAATAATGCCAACTCCATACTTAAGTCTTCCTTGAAGCCCCACCCGGTTCCTCCAGTCCATAAGGATTTCTTTTTTTCCCCCCATACTGCGCTGTGGACCCAGAGCCTAGTAACTGTTTATCATTTTTACATATTAGCTTAATTTCATGACTAAATTGAAGGCTACTCTTAAGGCAAAAACAATGGGTTGTTATTTTGCTTTATTTTATTGTTTTCACTCTTCCCCCTGGAAGTACATGTGGCACTTAGTAGGTATTAAATAAATGCTTAAATGCAATTAATTGACTGCAGGGCAAACCATATTTTTATTCTGTTCATCTTTTTTGTTTTGTTTTGTTTTGCAAATAGCGGTAAGGTGCAAAGAAAGCAGGGTGATTAAAATCTTAGGATTGCAATTCATGTAAATAAAGAGAAAACAGATGGCCAGATTATGAAGTATTTTTGTCTTCAGATGTTTATTCCAAGCACTGCTTTGGTCAATGCAGTTTAGGCAACAGGTAAACCTTAAAGATGATTAATTCCAGGTGGATCAAACCTTAATATCTTTTTGAGGATGATTCACTTCAATTTGCTGCATCATTACTTTTAGGAGGCAGTAAAGGATAGCAAACACTATATACTCTTCCATGTTCTCTGCAACTTCCCTCAGAAGCTGAAAACCATTTAAAAATAATTTGAGATTAAGTTCAGTCAGTTAGCTAGTTATAGCATTCTCTTAGGGTAGCATTAGCATTAATTACCGTTTGTGGACTGCTTTGAAAATCACAAATGCTATGGAAGTGCTGACAATTAATTTAGTAAAAGCACAAGCCATGAAAGCTGAAATTTAAAGGTGGTTGCACACTGCTGAAATGTTTTAATATTTAAATGAACCAGCCTGAAGAAAGTCTCTGACATCCCATGTTTATAAATCAGGGAGGAAAGAAGTCTGCAGTGGAGAGATTTTAAATGATTTAGAAGAGAATACTGAGGTGGGAGTGAATAGGGATGACTGTCGACTATTAGAGGAGGGTAACTACACTCAAGGACGATCAAATCATGACTGGGAGCTTACATGTCCATCAGTTTGGAGATTATTCCTTGTGCTGGGGATTGGCAGTGACTTGGGAAGTGAAACATGGGGGAGGAAGAGAAAGAAGAAAAGGAGAAGCAAAAAGAGAAAGGAAAGGAGGAAAAAGAAAATGAAGGAAAAGGAGATCTCTTGACTGAGATTAAAAATAATGATAAAAAATGATGAAACTGGTGTTTCTCCATTGCAAGTCAGCCCAAGGAGCAATTATAGCACAATAATGACTCCAAATTGAAACTGCCTTCTGATTCCTTCCTAATGGTCATCTCCAAATACCCCTCTGTCATCATTGACATGTGACCTTAGTCAGCAGATTCTGTCTCCCCACCCTCCCCCACCCTAGGCCATCTGCATCCTTTCCCTTTCATCACATGGCTTCCTGAGATAAGGCTGACTTCCTACGTCTCTCTCACCCTCATCCTCCACTGCCACCAAGACAATTTCTTCTTCAAGACTGTCCTTGATATTCAACTTTTCCAGTAAAGTCACATTAGGTCTTTGGGCCCATATATCTGCTATTCCCATGACTAAAACCTACATGCTCTTCCCAACGAAACTTTCCAGGAGAGTAGAATTCCATAACTGTGAAGGTTGTTGAACCATTGAACTTGTTCCCTGGAACTTTCTGGGTAACTTTGCTGTGGTATTACTAGAAGTTAGGGGAATGAATTAAATGACCGAGAGAACAACCTGTGATGTGATAGGAAGAGTCCTTATAGAAAAGACAAGATGGAAGCCTTTCTTCCCTCCTTCCTTCCTTTTTTCCTTCTTTCTGTTAACTTTTTTAAGCATAACATATATTTACACTGAAGGATATTTGGAAAATAGAGAAAAGCAAAAACATAGTAATTGTAGCTCATCTGCCCATATATAGCCACACCTTACATTTAATCATAGTCCCTGAATAACTATTATTCATGTTTATATAATATATTGCATCAAATAAAGTTATATATAATTTTACAAATATGTATTATGTAAATGTAAGTAATATTGATAATATACCTAGCATATTTATTATATTTAAGCATTTTATAACATATAAAATATATAATAAAGTTCATATGAATACTTATATATTTATTGTATTTTCATTATAAAATATTTTCCACATCTTTATAATAGATGTTTAATATTCTGTCAGGTGGATATACCAGAACCATCCTCTAAATTTAGAATTATACTTTTATTAGTCTCACAGTTTGTTTTATAAAGAATGTTATAATAAATATCTTTGGGCAAACTTTTTGTCAGAATTTTTATTAAGTGAGGCAAGGCCTATTTTCAACAAGGTCATTCAAATTTCATGTTTTCTAATTTTCTTACCATGACTTTTCCTATAAATTGTTAAATATGCAATATTTTAAAATATGCAATTTTTCTCCTAGTCAGAGTAATCAGATAATCTCTGTATGGTAATCATCACATTTTAACAGAATTTTGATTCTGATCAGAGATTTCAAAGCCTATTTAAGGAGCAAACCAAAACGAATTAAACTGTTTCTAAGACACCTGTTAAATGCCCAAAAGTGTCAGGTGCTGAGCACACCAAGATGGCGCTAGAGAAATCAAATGAATGAAGCAGGGTCCCTGCCTGTGGAAGTCTCCTGATTCTTCATCTAATGTGTGGTAGACCGACACAAAAATGGGCACAGTTCTCCCCTTCCCTGTATTCACAGCAGTTGCAGTAGTATACCAAAGCATTTTGTGTCTATTCCCTAACCCTTGGGTCTGAGCTGGCCATGTGACTTTGGCCAATGAAATGCACTATAAGTGACTATGTGCTGGTTCCAGACTGGGACACAGGGACTTCACATACCTTGCTTGAGCTCCTGGAACCCTACTACTGACATATGAACAAGCCTGGGCTAGCCTGCTGGAGGATGAGAGACCACACGAGGCATAAACGAAGTGGCCTACAGAGGTCACCTTGAACAGCCAGCCCCCAGCCAAGCCAGCAGCTGACCACAAACACATGCCAACTAAGGCCGGAACTGCCCAAATAAGTCCAGAATCCTGAGCTAAATAAATGTGGTTTGGTATGGTGTGTAACAAAGGAGATGCTATTTATACTGCCTGTAAACCAATCCCAGCAACGTGCTTAGTATCATAATAGAGGAAGAGGCAAGGAGCTGTAAGCAGCTGGCATCTTTCTTCCTCAGCTGCTTTTGATCTTGACTCTACAGTTTAAAGTAATGCGTGTTATGTCCTTAAAGAGGTAGCTTTCTACAAAGGAGTGAAAGCACTCTGAAGAAGGAGAAAGATAACTGTGTTTTGTTTTGTTTTGTTTTCCTTAAACAATGTTAACTCCCCATATGTACCTTCCCTGGGCTGGGATGCAAGGTTATCCAAGTGACAGAGGTGACTGCTGTTGGACTGAGCTACAAATCCTCTTGTTTCTGGATCTGGTAATAGGTGGTCATTGATGCTGCCAGGAAAGTAACTGCTTAGGCATTCTGGCCCTGAGAGGCAATACTCTGTGCATTGCTTGATCTGTCCAAGTTAATAGTGTTATCCAAAGAGCTCTTTTCTGCTCCGAGCAGTAGCTTTAGATTTGCAGCCCTGGTTTAGTGAAGCCAGCATCCTTGTGTCCTCTAAGCGTCCTCTCTTTGGTAAGCCCATAAGTAAAAGTCAGTTTTCTTTCCCACACTCCTCAGTGTTATCATCAAAATCTAGCAGCCAATCCAATCTTTCTCCTAGACCCCTGCTTTTTGCTATATCAGTGCATCTCAGACTTTAAAGTACATAGGAATCACTTGGGGGATCTTGCTAATCTGCAGATTCTGATACAGTAGGTCTGGGATGGGGACCAAGAATTAGCTTTTCTAACAAGTTCCCAGGTGAAGCTGCTGCTCCCAGTATAACGTTTTGAATATTAAGTTACTACATGACAAATGAACTAATCCCTACTAACCAAAGTCTGGTTGATGGATAACCAGAGTTAGAGAGTGCCTGATCTCAGCATCTTCCTGCTCTCATTCATTGTCAGGTGAGCAAATTATAGTCTCTGCCCTCCAGGAGACAGAGAATCAGACTAGTCTTGACAGTCTTGTGTGATGAGTGCTCCAATTAAGGTGTATTCTCAGGTGAGGAATCTTTTATTTTTAAGAACTCATTTACCAGAGGCCAATCGTAACAGGGTGTGAAGGTGGTTCCCCATAACTTCCACTTGTCTCTTCCTTATTTCATCCCTGACTGTTCTGTTTCTGACCATCTCTTATTCCTTTGCTCCTGCTTTGCATAGGCTCACCAAACTAAAATACCTTTGGACACGTCTCCCACATCTCCCAACTCCTATTTAATTTTGTGAGTTCCAGGAGCCTGTACACCTAGAATACTGTTTGTTGGCAGCTCTATAGGATATGGTTGATTCCTGACACCTCTTCTCCTCAAAGCGGTTGTCTATTTCAAAGAGCAGTCATTCTCTACCTGACCATGCCTTTAATTGTGTAGACCTCTGACATTCCAGATGGGATCCATGGGTCAGCAGCATCACCTGCGAGCTTGTTAGAAATGCAGAACTTCCAGCTCTATTCCAAGAAACTGAATTAGAATCAACATTTTAGCAAGATTCCCAGGTGACTTTTATCAAAATCTGAGACATACTAGTGTAGGAATTTCAAAACATCTAGTTATTCGTGCAGTATGCATTTCAGGGCAATTCTTATTCTATGAAAAAGGAAAGACTTGGCTCCAGTCACTAGGTGTATATCTGAGGACAGACAATGGGGATTACAGATACTTATAGGGTTGTGACAATGTTATAAGATATACAAAAACATTTTGCTCAGTATCCAGTACATTGGTGGTATGGAATAAATAAATTTTGTTTAAAGAAAGATAGATATGAAAAAATTTGAAAGATGCTGATTTGATATTAATGCATTTAAGACTAAAATGTGACAATAAAGTTGGACTTCGGTAAGTAGTACTTTATAAGCACAAAGCAATATACGTATAATTCTTAAGAGTCTGCTTATTAGCTTGGAATGAAATGTTTTATTACTCAGAATGTATATAAATACATATACTTTGAAAATGAATGCTACCAAATTTGAATAGCCTTAGAGATGACACATTTGCTTTACCATTGTCCAAAAATTCACATGGCTACTTTGCGCTCACAAATACAGCATATCATTCCAATACAGAATATAGATGTTTAAAGATCCAAATTACTGTTGACAATGGCAAGATTTTTGAGTGGAAGTTACTTTCTAAACATTCAAATTCAATGGCAAGTTATACTGAATAAAATCACTTGGAGTTTGACACTTCCATAGAACCCCCATTTATGTGGCTACAGAAAGGTCAGTCTCCTTTCAAACTGGGAGGGTATTTGAGCAATATTAACTGCCCACAGAACTGCTTCTGTGTATCTTGAAATCAACAATAACCTGAAAAGCTCAGCACGATTGCCCACTTTAGTGCATAAAAAAACAACACAAAGATTTAAACAAACTTTGTATATCTTCAAATCAATACAAAGATTTATAAAGATATTTTTATATCTTGAAATCAACACTGAAAAGTTCCTCAAACGATCATCCACTTTAATGTATCTCTCTCAAATGTCATTTTGAATGCCAAGATAAGGAATCACATTGCTTTCAATGGCCACACCTAGAGCTCATTAAACCACTTCACTCACTATCCTAGATGTTCTTCTCGATACTAACAGGATGTGACAGCTAAATCTGTTTTTTTTTCTTCTTTTTTATAAGCAAATCCATTTTAATTTCAAAATATTAAGTAAGACTCTATGGCAAATCTCAGGCCATCTACCAAAAGTATCCAAGTTGCTCTTTTTAGAATCATTTCAGACTCAAACCTTTAAGAAGTCTAAAAACACATGCCACATCATCTGCTAGGGTGGACCACATGAAATTGCCAATACCTGACAATTCTTGACCCACAATAACGGTAATTTCATATGGTTCGAAGTAATAGTTACCTCTCCAAGCTTTAAAAGGACATCTTCTATTTATTGTAATGTCAGTTAGGAAAATATATTTCTTAAATGACCAAGAACCTAAGTTGCTTTATGGCAATTCCCTGGGTCACATAAATTAGAAGTCCCTAATTTGCATATAACAACCACCTGGTGAGTAGACCATTTCTGCTCTAATTCTTGGTATTGTATCAACAGCCATGAGGTTGGACGCTCCCTTATAATTAGAAGAGGAGAAAAAAAATTAGGAAGGTTTTTCTAAAAGCTTCTTTTGGAAAACTTTAACAATAAAATGGCTTAAAAAAAATGTCCCCTATGGGTAAATGCTTTAACCAAAAAGTCTTACACATGGACCAGTAATAATACAAAAGCTTGAATAACCACTCTTGCCGCTAACTCTACAACTGTAGTTTTAATGGTTGAACGATGGACAAAATTATCAGAGTTTTGCTCAGTAAACAGCTAGAGTATGTCACAGAATAAAAGAGAATCAGTCTGTGCATCCATTCTTTTATGTTTCCTGCCCAGCATTGTGAGAAGTGTTGTTTTTAATGATTACACAGAGGAATGTGAAAATCCTGACTGCCTTCAAAGCCATTAAGGAGATTTAGTCATGTTCAGTAGAGCATCAGACATTGATGTATTTCATTGCTTCTCAATATCCTGAAAACTTGTAAATTGCTGATTCTCACAGAATGATGGTATACAGAATTAACTTTGATGTGGGCTAAGCAGAAGTCTGTATATGGTAATAAAAATGCTTTTGAAAAGAGGCTTGTAATAGCCCACCTTTTTTCAGATGATAAATTAAATCCTTGGCCTTCAGAGCATGTGTCTGTGATCCAATGTCTCAAAAATTAGGATGCACCACCAGAAAGTACAGTGACTCACCTGCCAGCCCCACAGGTAGCCTGTGAAGCTCCTCGCTCTGATTAATTAGACGGCATCTTAGCCCACTCTTCAGTGGGAGGGAGTTTTCTTATATTCAGTGACGACTGTTACCCTAAGCAAAGACTTTCCACTAAGTGTCCCAGAGGGAGGTTCAATTTCCAGGGGAACACACCACCAGGCAAGGCCCAACCAGCTACAGGAAACTAGTCCCAATCTGGCTACTTCAGCTAAACACAGCATTATTGGTTGGGGTGGGGGGGGGGGAAACGGAATTTATCAAAGGTTCATCTGCCCCAAGCCCCACGTATTCAAACTGAACACAAATGCAAGCAATGTACCTATTAGCACCTATTCTTTTAGGGAGCAGTAAATCGTATCTCTGAAGCAATAAAGTATTCTTGGAAGAATACCTAAATATGTCAGAGGCGTAAGTGGATCTGACCTGAGAAAAGGTTTTACGAATTTATGGACATTTCAAATCTCCATAATGAAGAGGGAAGATATACTATAAAACAATTATTAAGCAACAACCAACTGGAGAAAGTGCAGACTGATGTTAAGTTGGCTTACCTGGTCCAGCTGTATTCAAAGCGGGGTTCATAGAGCAGCATTTCTTTTTTTTTCAAAGAGGGCACACTGGGTGTGTTCCGGTGTGTGGTCCTGACGGATGGACAGGGAGAGGATGGGCTGGAGGGAGCTGAGCATCAGGTCAGGCGCAGAGCATGGCGGAGTCAAGCCCAGGCGCTGCAGCCCCGACCACTCTTCCCAGAAAAAGCTCACCGGATCTCAGCAGTTCTACAGGTGCGGAAGCAGGGTCCTGGGATGAGAACCACCTGGGTACCTGGAGTGTTGTAGGCCCCTCCTCCCAGGCTCCTCGTAAGGAGTCTGGTTCACACCACCCATCGCGTAAACCCCAATGCTCATGGACTCTTACCTCCCCTGCGACTTCTAGCCCTTCAGAGTCACGGTGCAAGGGCGCCTCGGCCAAAGGCCTGGCAAGGTCAGAGGAAGGGCTCTGCTTCAAAGGCCGTGAGGGAAACGACCTCCACCGGAATGAACGCGGAAGTGGACTGCGCATGCTCCAGCGGCAGAGCTAGACCCACCCCCACCCCCCGATGGGCGGGGCAGCCACGCCGGTGTCTGGTGCACGGAATTCTGCGGCCGTGATCCCACTACTTCTCAGGGCTCTGCGCAGGGATTACAACAGAAATTGAAAAGAAATACTTATCAGCTTATATAACAACTGTATATAAAATACTTAATTATTTTATGTCTGTTTAACCTGATGTTGAGCTTTATGTCTTTTTTAATTTATTTAGTAACTCATTTATATTGTATTTTACTAAACTACTGGTGCATGATGGATTGGAAATTAAAAAAACAAGCCGCAAACGAAAACAAGGGAAAACAGGCCCTTCCTTATGGAAATTCTAGTCAATCTCTAGCTTCCAAATAACTTTTCTTTCTTTTTTGGGGGGGCGGGCACAGCAGTTTAAGTCTCTTTGCCATGTCCATAATAGTTTCTTGCTTTGAGCTCCTGAATCTTTAAAATATACCAGTAATTTTCTTTCACTAAATTCTTTGGCGTGAAGTAGAAAATGTAGACTGGTTTCTTTTTGCAGTACAAGATTGAAAGTCAAGTGAGGGGAGAAAGGAGATTTTTCTTTTTCATGTTGCTATCTCATTTTCATTTACTATCTATGTTGTTTACCAAATAAGTTCTTAATAAAGCCAGCCATTGCTAGATGCTTTCATCTTGTTTTAAAAAGATACCAGAGAAAATAATTTTATAACCTACCTTTGAGTTATTTTCGTGTTTGCATTCTTTCTGGTCCATTCTCCAATATTGAGAAGAATTTTGCCTCTATTCTCTGTGCCCATCTTCCTACCCACCCCATTGCTCCCTTTATACAAGGGAAAACATAAGAATCCAGAGAAAGTGTAGTTGATTGATTGTTACCTGAGCTAAATATTAACGTAGTGTAGAATAAGCAGCACCAATACATTTATTTTTCTAACTACCATGAGGCCGGAATCAGACTTGCTCTATCCAAAGCTCACAAGGAGTTCCCAAACATGTGGATTAAGACGTGCTCTTCTAAACAGGTCAAACCAAGGGTGTGGCCCCTACAGTGGAGACAGAGTGTGTCTTGAAATTTGGCTTATTGTGATTGCTTTCTCCTTCTGTCTAGACATTAAGGGTTCTCATCACTTTATCACTAGTGGAATCTTTTAAGTCAGCAGGGCCCTAATTATGCACCAATTAACCCTAATTAAGACAGTTCTTGTGTAACAGCACACCCAGAGAGTTCGCTAAACAAACAGCTTGACAAACACTGTCATTTAAAATCTTTTCCAAACATGTCAGTTTCTTAATTAGGAAATCAGGTTGTGAAGACTCTATATTCACAGACATTATTTGGGAAATTAGAGTAGAGAAGATGGGGGCCAGTTCCTCTTCACAGTCAAATGCATTGGTTATGCAGAACATGCTGCTTTGGATGGACCCATAGGGCAGCACTGTGAAGATCACCGCTTTCTGTATGCATTTGCTCCAGGTGGGCAATAAAATGATATCCAATTACTGAAGTTTCACTTTTCAAGGAAAGATTAGAAAATGAAAGGAGGCATTTCATGGAAATAATGAAAGAACTTAAGATTGATCCTTTGTGAGACTTCCCTGGTGGCGCAGTGGTTAAGAATCCGCCTGCTAATGCAGGGGATATGGGTTCGAGCCCTGGTCCGGGAAGATCTCACATGCAGCGGAGCAACTAAGCCCATGTGCCACAACTACTGAGCCTGCTCTCTAGAGCCTGCAAGCCACAACTACTGAGCCTGCGTGCCACAACTACTGAAGCCCGCACACCTACATCCAGTGCTATGCAGCGAGAAGCTACCACAATGAGAGGCCTGTGCACCACAATGAAGATTAGCCCCAGCTTGCCGCAACTAGAAAAAGCCCGCATGCAGCAACAAAGACCCAATGCAGCCAAATAAATAAATACATTTAAAAAAAAAAGATTAATCCTTTTTCTATTTGTATTAATCTGGAAGACACACAGACACTATAAATTGAGTTAGAAAATGCTGACAAATTTGGTCTTTTAAACTATATCTTTAACATCTTTATAATATTGGTTCTTATTTATTTGTTTATTTTTTTTAATTTATAAATTTAATTTAATTTATATTTTTATACAACAGGTTCTTATTAGTCATCCATTTCTATACACATCAGAGTATACATGTCAATCCCA